>NC_047088.1:88055839-88358869 GCF_902459505.1 Geotrypetes seraphini | reverse complement strand
CTCACTGCAGTGTTTAAGATGCTGCCTTTTCCTAGGTACACTTTTGTTGTGCTTTATGTGGATTGTTACTAAAAATCATATTTTTCATATAGATGGAGGGGGGGGGGGGTCAAAAAATTATGGGCCCCGGGTGTACTGATCAGTGAAGATAAGTGGAATATTTCCTCTATCATTTAATTTTCGTTGGCACACTACAGCACAGCATAAGACTTTATCACATAATGAAGGTTTTTTGCCAGTGAGGTGAATGCTCGACCACCTCTGAGCCGTTTTGGTGAGGTGGGAGGGCCCTATCTGAAGCTTTTTCCTTCATTTTTAGATTGAGTTAAGTCTATGCTGTTTCTGTTTTACATTATTGGACATCTTCACATTCAATGTTGAAAGGGTTTACCCCATCTAACATATGCTAAGTACGCCACTGTTTTTATCCATGTAGAGGGTTGGCAAATTTATAAAAGCCCATTTTTGTTAGCCCTTTGTTAATAAAATTTGTGATCTAGTATTAAACCTAACACTTTCAACTAGTAAAAATGAATACACAAAGAACAATAGTTTGAAAGTTTACTCAATAATTTACCCCCTCTTTTACAAACGCAGAAAGAGCTCATAATTGAAATGGAAATACGTCTAAAATCCCATCTAAATCGGTACCTGGACAATTAATAAGGCTACTACTACTATTTATTATTGGCTCGCCCGGAACGTCTTCTCCGACGTTAGAATTGACGTTGGGAAGAAGTCTTCTGGTCACGATTAGCAGCAGAGAGGTAAGCAGAGGAGCAGCGATGGCGGATCGGGGGAAGGTTTAAATCAGGCCTGGAGGGAGGCTTTTTTTTCCACAGTAGGAAGGGAAGGAGGTAGGCAGGCAAGCTGGCTGGCTTTGGCGTGGCAGAGAGGTAGGTAGACAGGCAGGCAGGCTGGCTCTGGGGGAACTAAGCAGGCCAGCAGGCTGGCTCTGGGGGAGGTAGACAGGCCCTGGGTGAGGTAGGCAGGCAGGCAGGCTGGCCAGCTTTGGGGGAGATAGGCAGGCTGGCTTTGGGGGAGGCAGGCAGGCTGGCTTTGGGGGAGGTAGGCCAGCAGGCTGGCTCTGAGGGAGGTAGGCAGGCAGGCAGACTGGCTTTGGGGGAGGTAGGCTGGCAGGCAGGCTGGCTCTTGGGGAGGTAGGCAGGCAGGCAGGCTCTGGGGGAGGTAGGCAGGCTTTGGAGGAGGTAGGCAGGCTGGCTTTGAAGGAGGTAGGCAGGCTGGCTCTTGGGGAGGTAGGCAAGCAGGCTGGCTTTGGGGGAGGCAGATAGGCTGGCTCTGGGGGAGGTAGGCTGGCAGGCAGGCAGGCTGGCTTTGGAGGAGGTAGGCAGGCAGGCTTTTTGGGAGGGGGTAGGACAAAGGCTGGAAGGCAGTGAGGGGGACATAAGAAGGAGGGAGTAAGGAAGGAGAGAAAGAGGTAGAGAAAGGGGGGGGTTGTAAGTAGAAGAAAGACTGGAGAGATAAAGGCTTGGACCAACGGGGAAAGACAGGAGGCAGAAGCAGGATTTTGGGAGGTACAGACAGAGGGGGAGAGACCCTGAGGAAGAGCAGAGAGAGGCAAGATCATAACAGAGGAGGAAGAGAGAGGGAGACCTGGAACAAAGGTACAAAGGAGAACTGATACTGGATCTGGGGGCACTAAAGACATAGGAAGGAGGCACTGAGGACACTAAGGACATAGGAAGGAGGCACTGGGGGCACTAAGGCCATAGGAACGAGGCACTGGGGGCACTAAGGACATAGGAAGGGGCACTAAGGACATAATAAGGAGGCGCTGGGGACACTAAAGACATAGGAAGGAGGCACTGGGGGCACTAAGGACATAGAAAGGGGCACTAAGGATATAGGAAGGAGGCGCTGGGGACATTAAGGACATAGGAAGGAGGCACTGGGGGCACTAAAGACATAGGAAGGAAGGAGGGAGGGAATAGAAAGGGAAAATTGTTGGGCCTGAGTGCAGAAAGAAATGAAAGAAAGGATGCACAGTTAGAAGGAAACGAAACCAGAGACTCATGAAATCACCAGACAGCAAAGGTAGGAAAATGATTTTATTTTCAATTTAGTGATCAAAATGTGTCAGTTTTGAGAATTTATATCTGCTGTCTATATTTTGCACTATATTTGTCTATTTTTCTATAGTTACTGAGGTGACATCTTTGAAAAACCCCTAAATATAAATGATTATTAACATTTTCTCTGCGTATAGAGTGCTTTGTTTTTAAAAAAATTTTATGGTTACCATTATGAAATAATAAGATATTGTGTGTACATGAAAAATGAATGGAAGAAATTGGGGGTGGGGCTAGGGTGGGATTGTTGGTGGGACTGAATATTAATAGATGTCCCGTTTTGATGAAAAAAATAAATGGTCATGTTAAGTATGATCACCTTATAGCAGGGTCTCCAACCCCCGGGTCACAAGAGAACCCCTTGCGCAACATCTTTCCATACCTCCTTCCCATCCCGCACAGCAGAACCTTGCTGACCCTTTCACCATGAGGTCGACATACCTCCATTCTGAAAAGCAGCGGCAGCAGCACTGAACAGGCTACTTCGCTACCTTCTCCACCAAGGCCTTCCCTCTGCCATGTTGGCGGTGACAGCAGGAGAGACAGTAGTTAGCAGCTGCAGCTACCATCTTGAAGGCTGCAGCTGGTGTGTGTGGAGCTGTGAGGGGGAGTGCTTAAAGGCACAGGATCAGTGTTTTGGCAATGACAATTTTAAACACATTTTTGCACCTTGGCATATATGAGTAAAAATAAACATCACTAAAAGCTTCTTTTGGAAAGGGGAAAAGATCCAATGATGATGAGACAGCAGAAGACTCCAAGATGGCCAACAAAAAGAAAGCTGCATTTAAAAGAAAATACTAAGAGTCCTATTTAAATTATGGGTTCATTGCAACAGGTGATTCACATTCTCCATGTCCACTTTGTATAATATGTGGTGAGTGACTACCAACAAAGCCATGAAACCCTCAAAATTGCTTTGCTACATGGAGACCAAGCACCCTGCATTAAAAGACAAGACTTTGGAGTTTTTCAAAAGAAAAAAACATGAATTTGAAGAGCAGAAGCAATTTTTTAAGGCTACCACGTCATTCTTAGTGGCTGACCCCATTGCCAAAGCCAAGAAGCCCTTTACAATTGGTGAAGAGTTGATCCTGCCTGCTGCTAAGGACATTTGCCGTGAACTTTTAGGAGAGGCTGCAGCTCAAAAGGTGGCCGGTGTTCCTCTTTCAGCTAGCACCATAACCAGACAAACTGATGAAATAGCAGAGGATATTGAGGCACAATTGTTAGAGAGGATTAATGAGTCATCGTGGTACGCAATCCAGGTTGATGAGTCTACTGATGTTGATAACAAGGCAACAATGCTTATTTTTGTGCGATATATTTTTCAGAAGGATGTGCATGAAGATATGTTATGTGCACTTTTGTTGCCAACCAACACCACAGCTGCAAAGCTATTCAAGTCTTTAAATGATTACATGAAAGTAAAACTGAATTGGTCTCTTTGTGTTGGTATATGCACAGATGGAGCGGTTGCCATGACTGGACGGCTTTCTGGTTTCACTACTCAAGTCAAGAAGATTGCTTCTGAATGTGAATCTACGCATTGTGTCTTAAATAGAGAAATGCTGGTTAGCTGAAAAATGTCACCAGCAGAACCAGACTTAATTCTCATTGCAGCTCCTTGTGTTTCTGGAAAAGTTACTTAACCCTCCACTAGAAAATTAGTGTTGTATATAACATCTAAATTGTTTAGATTGTAACCACAGAAAGGTATTATGTCAAATTCCATCCCAATAATATCTGAGATAGAAGTCTGCATAATAAATATTTACCTCTGGATTCTAAATATGGGGGCTTAAAATTGTACACTTACCGTACCATCGATTATTAGCACTAATTGGCAATAATTTGGATTTATGCTTTAACTATATTCATGTTATACATCTGAAGCCTAGAAATTCTTTAGGGGGTTTATCTCATAGGTGCTGGAAACCTCTTAAATACATCAGCCTGATCCGTCTTTGTTCTCAAGAAGAGATTCAGAAAAAAAGTGAGTATCCCTCTCTGTTACATTTTTATCAGAAATTCCTACGTACCAATATATAGTTATAGAATAGGATGTTTTGTCTTCTCAAACAGAAGATTCATCAGATAAATAATTTAATATGGTATTATCAGTGGAATAATTACACAAAGCATTTTCTGTGTAGAAAGCACATTCTATACATGGAAGATGACTAATAAAATTTCACAGTTGTATATGAGAGGGTGCTGAAAAGTTATCAGCCCAACCAAGAAGAGAATGGCGTGGCTATGGTTCAATCAATGATCTAAACTATGCCAAAACAGAGCATTTTGTTTCTGCAAAATTGGCACAGTAGCAAAATAACACTCAAAATTTAGGAATACATTTTGTGAGGCTGAGAACCTTTCAGCTCCCCCTCATTTCTACATAAGTTGTGTGCTGATCGAGCATATTCAATAGCAGTATGCGTAAGTTTTATGAATGCCCACAATCCAATTATGCTTCTCCCTTAGCCATGCTTTCTTTGGAGATCTGTGCACTAGAACTGTTGCCCCCTCCCCCTGCTTTAAATAATGCACCTACCGTGTTATACACATGGAGGGGCTTAATCGAAAGGAACATCTAAATCCAAAGTAAAAAACAGCCTAGGACACATTTTTGAAAAATACATCCAAAATATTTTTTGCTTCGAAAATCGTCTAACTATACATCCTGCCGATCTGATCGTCCAAGTCGCTAAATCGTCCATCTTTATACCACATTTTCGTCCAAGTCAAAAATGCCTAGAACAAGCCCTGTTTGACGTGGGAAGGGTCTGCAAAGTGATGGACTGAACACCCAGAAATGGCACCTAAATAGTGGGGTACCTTACAGGGCACTGCTGTGAACTTCACAAAAGGGTACTATGTCTTCTCCTCACTACAGCTCCCTTATAGGTGATGGTGAGCCCCTCAAACCACCTCCATAATCCCTTAGACCCACCTATCTACCACCCCAATAGCCCTTATGGCTGCAGAAGCCACTTATACGCCAGTACAAAAGGGTTTGGGGGTGTATAGGGGAGTGCCCATGTTTAAGTATCAATGCAGTGATTACAGGGGCTTATGGGCATGGGTCCTTCTCTCCATGGGTCCCTAACCCACCCCCAAGATGTCTTAAGCTGTCTCTGGGCTGGACGACTAGGCTTTCCTATGCCAGGCGGCTAGGTGATGATGGTCTGGAGGCAGAATTTTAAAGCTGTGATTATGATTTTTTAATGGGATTGCGGGGGGTGGGGGGGGGGGGGGTTGGTGATCACTGGCAGTGCTTATCTGGTGACTTTAGGTGGGTTTTTGTGACTTAGACCATGTTTTAAATAGTCTAAGTCACAATGTCCAAGTTCCGTGTTGTACGACTAAGTCTAAGCCGGCCCATGTCCCGCTCAATTCCCACCTTCGACACTCCTCTTGAAATGCCCCATTTAGCTATGGTCATTCAGCGGCCTAGGTCATTTAGAAATACGTCCAAAACCTGTTTTCATTATCGACACTGGGACGTATTTTGACAATGTTCATCCAAGTGCCAACTTAGGCCAGTTTTTGGACGTTTTTCTCTTTCGATTATGAGCCCCATAGCTTCTAATTAGTGCCAATTAACATTAATTATTGGTGCTGATTGGGCTTGTTAAACAAATGTTACAGTATGTGTATAATTCAGCTGTGCACAATTTATGGCACTATACACAGAATTTGGGGATATATGATGCAGTTCTGGTGGAGCAGGATATAAACAAATACACACATGCATTCAGAACATGCATATATTTTCACCTTATTTAGCACAAAATATGCAGTGTTGTACCCAGGTACAGAAAACGATGTGGGGGAATTGATTGATACAGAAAGAGGTTTTCATAGTTCATCTGCAATACCACCACAGCATGACCCTGTGGCACCACAAGCCTTGCTGGTGTTCATTTGGTTGCAAATTTGGTACATGTGTTTTCAAGCTAGTTCAACACTGAGTTACTAGATGAGAGTTGTTATTAGTATACAGGGCAGGATTAATTCGTCGAGGGCCCCTAGGCACCCGAGTACACTTGGCCTCCTGCCCCGCCCCACCCTACCATGCGCCCAGGCGGAAACAGGATGCTGCGTCAGAGGGAAGCTTTGGGCAAGCAGCACCACTTGCACAATTACAGTTTCCATTGCCTTTCTTACCCGCGTTGCTTGCTTGTCTTACTTTCCGTCGATGGGGTGGCGTGTTGCTGATTGGGGTGGGGTCTGCGTTGTCGATCGGGGGTAGGGGGCGCATTGCCGATCAATGCTGGAAAAAACATCGCCGTTTGGATAAAAACATGTTGGTGCCCTCTTTCATCGGGCCCCCCTGACCATCTCGGGCCCTAGGCATGTGCCTACTTGGCCTATTGGTTAATCCTGCCCTGTAGTATAAGGAGAGAATTTAGCTATTGAAGATTGCTTTAAAGTACTTGGAGTAATTTTAGATTCAAAAATATCTTTTCAGCCTCATATACAAGCTCTGACAATGAAACATTTCTTTACATTAAGACAACTAAGGATGATACTTAAAGTACTCAGTTTCCATAGCTTTTATATTATAGCACAAATTGTTTTACTACCTTATTTGCCCCCTCCTTTACAAAGCCACGCTAGTGTTTTTAGCACCAGCCATGGCAGTAAAAACTTTGATGCTCATAGGAATTCTATGAGCGTCTGAGTTCTTACCACCATGGCCAGTGCTAAAAATGCTAGCGCAGCTTTGTAAAAAAGGGGGTTAAATTACCACCACTCATTGCATGGAGGGATCACAAGTAATCTACTCAATATGTTGCAGTTTTTACAGAATACAGTCACTAGATTGATATTTCAGATAGGAAGATTTGAGAGAGCTTTTCCACTGTTAAATAAGTTACATTTGCTCTCAGTAGATTCGAGTTAAGTTCAAACTAGTCTTTATAATTATTGTAAGTTACTTTATGATAATAATTCTTAGCATCCAGTTCATACTTTAAATCTACCATGTTCTTTCGGTACAGTCTGGAAAGTGTGTAGTTTAAAATTAAATTATCCATCAGTTAAAGCAGTTAAGTTAAAATCTTTTGTGGATTCTACTTTCTTATAACAGGGAGTTAAAAGTGCGAAATGCATTCCCCTTAAGTATTAAAAGAATTCAATTCTTCATAATATTTTGTAAATCTATGAAGACTTTTTTGTTCAATGAAAAGAACTGAGTTTTGACTGCATTTATGATCTGCTTTCAATTCTTATAATCTCTTAGAATCCAGAAGGTAATAAAAAGAATATAAAAACTATTAGGCTCATAATCAAAAAACATGAACATCCAAAAAGCATCCTAAATCGACACTTGTTTTAATGTACATCTATAGCAAGGTGTTTCCAGCCTCTGTACATTGAGAGCACAAGATGGGCATGGTGGAGGCATGTTAAGGCGGGCTTTGGGCAGTCTCAAGGGCAGGTTAGACATGGACATATTGCAGCGATAATCAAACATTTTGAAAGACATCCTGGACGAAACTTATACGCTTGGTAATAGATCTGGTCTAAGTGCCACAAAGGTACCCAAATTGACCAGATGACCACTGCATACATCAAGCTATGACCCCCCCCCCAATACATACATATACTCCCCCAATGCTCACTAACCCCCCTTCCACCACACAAAAATGAGAACAAAAAGGCACATACTTGTCTCTAAAACAGCAACATCTGGTATGTGCAAGCCTAGTAGAGCTGCACACAGGTAGCCTGGTGGGTGGGATAGTGAACCATAGAGAGGAGGATGCAGGCCCACAAATCACTCTAACTACTACATTTATGGTGGAAAATATGAGCCCCCCCTACTCTACTGCCATTTGGATGCCACCTGCAGCCTTACAGGCTATTGAGGTTGTAGACAGGTGGGTATAGTGGGTTTGAGGGGTATTTGGGGGGCTCACCATAACCTATAAGGAAGTTTACAGCAGGGCCCTCTAAAATGCCTTATTGTTCTGTTGACATGCCTGGGTGATCAGTCCATTACAGGACTGACCCCCCTCCCATGTCCAAATGGTATTGTTCTGGCTGTTTGGAACTTTAATGAAATTTTGGTCAAATATATGGTATAAAGATAGATGTCCTGATGGTTTGGGCTTCCCAATGGCCTGGATGTCCAGATAGAAGATTTTCAAAAAAAATATTTCTATATGTACTGTGGTATGCCTTTTAAAAATGGGCATTTTCTTACTGCTGACTTTAGATGTCTATCACCAAAAGTCCAAAATCAGATTTAGATGTATGTTTTAAAAATGCCCCTCCATGTAGCATAATATAGCATCTTGTCTGAGAAAGTCATTTCACCAGATTTGGGAGAGTAAGTCTGAGCGAAACCAAAAAGGGTCAGATATTTTGTGGTTTTGGGGCTCTCACACTTTCTACCACAAATGTATCAGTTAGAGTGGGATATCGGCCTGGGTCCATTTCTCCATAGTCCTCTGCACTGATCACTAAGCTACTCCAAGTACCTGCTTGCTGCTAGAAAAAGAATGAAAATTATTACTGCAGCTGTCATAGATCTTGCTTTGTACTGTCACTTAGCTCTTAGAGGATAGGAGGGGGTCAGTGAACACTCGAGGATTAAGAGGGTCATGTTTTTATCCTTCCATTGGTCATCTAATCAGTTTAGGTACCTTTATGACATTTGGGGCCAGATTCTATAAATGGCGCCAAGCGGTGCCTACATTCTAGACATCATTTGATACAGTTGTCAATTTAAAAAAAAAATGGCACTGTTTATAGAATCATACCTTGCAGCACCTAAGAGCACGTAGGTGTCGCTAGGCATCTTAGACAAAGATACTGCTCCATTAGATCAGCTTTTCACTCGCCTAATTTAGTGGCATCTATGTCAGATGTCTAACAACGCCTAACTCAACCATACCCATTCTCCACCCATAACCACTTAGGTGTTATTAGGCGTCCTTAGGTGTGGGAGGGTTCCTCCACTTAGCCACTGCTAGGTCTTTCAATAGTTTGGCACCAAACTCTTAAATTGTTTTATTTCTCTTTTCTTTTCTTTTTTTTTTTGATTGGCTGAAAATTGCCAATTAAGCCAATTAAAAGAAGAAGTTTGGAGTGGATCCCAAACTTAGGCATTGCTAGACAACCACAATTAGAGCTTCTGAAGACTCATTTTTCCCAGCTAGCATTTGGGGTAGATTCTCTATCAGTAGATCATATTTATTGAGGGTCAGTGGACATTCCTTAAAATGCACAATGTAGCTTAATTTTTGAGATGGAAGTGTGATTTGTTTGTTCTCTGAGTGCGTTCATTTTTAAATTTTAGTTCTATTTTTATTTTAGTTCTATTTTATTTTATTTTATTATATAATTTATGCTGATGTAAATCACTGAGACTTAGGATAAATATTTGGCGGTGTATGTCTTATTTTTAGCCCTGGATGTTATTACAATATTCCATTATTATAGAAAAATGTTCATATCATAAGTTTATACAGAAGAGATAGGGGGGAGAGATCCTGAGGATGAACAGAGAGATGCAAGATTATAACAGAGAAGGGAGAGAGCGGGAGACATGTTGCCAATAGGGGTGGAGGAGTGAGGAAGAAAAGCTGGACTCCTGGAGGAACAGAGAGAGATGTTGGTTGGGGAATGGAACGAGGTCTAGAGGACAGAAGAGGTGCACTCGGTATATCTAATATAATAAAATGCTAGGCCGCGCATGCGCACTAAAAAATCGTGTTCCCTGATCCCATCGCGGAAACACGAGTGCGCATGCGCGGTTTTCACGCATCGGGCTTACCACCGCTGCAGCCAGCTGAGGTCTATGACGCAGCTCAGCCTCTTCAGACAACGCCGCTCCTCCTCTTCGGGCAGCAGGCTCCTCTCCTCTCAGCTCAGCCGCCGGGACAGAGCTGTGGCGCTGATCGCCTCCACCAGTCGGGCAGCCAGCCGCCGATCTCCAGTGGGTGGGGTATCGGAGGAGAGGGATCGCGGCCGCTCAGCGCCCCCACCGAGAAGCTCAGCAACTTTCCGCCCACCTGGTGGCGATTCCATTAGCGTGTGCAACAGTCTTCACACGCTCATTCGGGGTAGTGGTGGACACAGGGGAGGTAAAAGGAAGGGAGAATGGACAGGGGGAGCAGGCAAGGGGTGGTGGTGGACAGCCAAGGAAAAAGAAAGGCAGAAAGAAAAAAAACAGCTAAGGAGAGAGAGAGAAAGAAATAAAGACAGACACACACACACATATATTCTAGCACCCGTTAATGTAACGGGCTATAAGACTAGTATATAAATAAATATGTGGGTCTTTACTAAGGCGTGCTAGCCGATTTAGTGCAAACAAAATGCTAATTCGTCCATAGAATATAATGGGTGCATTAGCATTTAGTGCACACTAAATCAGCTAGCGCACCGTAGTCAAAGAGGGGGGGTATATGTTTAGTATTTTTATTGTTGGTAGATCATTTTGACTTGGTCATTTTAAAAATAGCTTTAATCCCTTTTTTTGGAAGGAAGAGATAATTTGAATTGGTCACCTCTTGCAAAAGAGAATCTATAAGCATACCATATAGGATTTTAAAAACAACACAGGCACATTTAAATTGAACTCTAAAACAAGCCGGGAGCCAATGAAGACTCTGAAACAATGGCGTCACATGATCAAATTTACGTTTCCCAAAAATCAGTTTTGCAGCAATATTTTGAATTAATTGCAATCTATAAAGGCAAGTATTTGTAATACTAAGATAAATAACATTGCAATAATCGAGGCAAGATAACTAACGTGGAAAAGTGACGATGATGAAAGAGATGTCTAACCTTCCTCAGCATATGTAGATTAAAAAAGCATTTCTTGACCACAGAGTTAATTTGATCCTTAAAAGAGAGAGAGGAGTCTGAAAGGACTCCCAAAACCTTGGCAGAAAACTCAATCTGTAGAAAGGATCCAGAAACTAAAGCTACAGAAAGAGGGAGACAGTCCAATTTTGGGCCTAACCATAATAATTTGGTTTTAGTTGTGTTAAGCTTCATCCAGACAAACTGAGCCCAGGCTTGAAGTTTTGAGATATAAAGATTTACTTTAGATGTTAGGTCAGTAATGTCCGGATCTATCTCTATCAATATAAAAATATCATCCACATAAGTGAATAGAGTTTCCCAAGATGACAACTTAAAAATATTCAAGGTGGTCATATAGAGATTGAATAAGATTGGAGAAAGTGAGGAACCCTGAGGAACCTCATAAGAAGGCTGCCAGAAATTAGAAGTATTATCTTCAAAATTCACTGAGTAGGAACGATACTAAAGAAATTTAGAGAACAAGTCCAAAACTGCCTGATGGAGACCTATATCTGAAAGCAACTGAAGGAGAATGCCATGATGGACTACATCGAACGCTGCAGATAAATCAAACTGGAGTAGAATAAAATATTTATTTTGGAGACAGATTTGTTGAATTTTTGAGAGAAGAGAAATCAGTAGGGTTTCAGTACTAAAATTAGAGCGAAACCCATGTTGAAATGACTGAAGTAAAGAAAATCTCTCTAGATAGTCAGTAAGTTGACCGGCTACAATTGATTCTAACATTTTTGTCAATAAAAGTATGTTAGCAATTGGGTGATAGTGAGAAGGGATTGTAGGATCTAAGTCTGCTTTTTTTTTTTTAGAAGAGGAGTAAGAGTTATATGTTCCATAGAATGTGAAAAGTATCCGTTTTCCAAAGAAAAATTCAGAAAGGCAGTTAGGCACGTTATAGCTTGAGAAGAGATATTAAGAAATAAATAAGATGAGAAAGGATCTAATGAACATTTACACTTTTTCATCCTTTCTCATCCAATCTGGAAACTTGTTATGTGCAGTACTTATAGGTCCTTTTACTAAGGTACGCTAACTGGTTTAGCGTGTGCAAACTTATTTAGTGCAAACTTATGTTAGTCTATGGACGCATTAGCGTTTAACACACGCTAATTCCCTTTCCCCATACCTTTTTAACTTCTCTGGTACGAGCAGCATGCCCATGTTGGTGTCGGCTTACCCTTTGATGTCACTTCCTAGGTGTGGGTCCCAGAAGTGACATCACAGAGATTGCCAATGCTGATGTGGGCAGCAACCTCACATTGGGAAAGTAAAGAAGATACATTGCATGAGTGTGGCAAGGAGAGGATAGGGGGCAGAGAAGAAGAGGGTTGTCGTACCCTCAGCAAGATGATACCTGGGGCGGACTGCCCCCCCCCCACACACACACACATCTCCCCTTACTACACCACTGCTTAGAGAGCTTCATAAGAATGGGGATAACAGGAAAAAGTTGCTATGGAATTCCTATGGGGATGGAAGAAGTTACTCCAGGATTCCCATGAGAGTGTAGTCAAAATAGAGGCCAAAGCCATACATCGGACCCTATGATTCCAAAGCCAAGGCCATTGAGCTGCTGAAATGTTACACTGTATTTCTGAGCTCCAGATGTCATGTAGACCTACTTTGGATTTTTTAAGCAGATACTCAAGTATTAATTTATACCATGTAGAGGCCTCATGACCCTGGAAGACCCCTTGAAAACAGAAGAAAGGCAAGCTATGTTGGACTTCTAGGATATGCCATTCAAGAATTCCCTTTTGAATAGCCTGTCTTAATTGTAACCATTTAAAATATTGTGTAGTCGGAAGGCCAAATGGCTGTTGTAACTGGAGAAAATATAACAGTCTATCTCAAGAGCAAACATCTTCTAGGGTTCTAATCCAAGCTTGTAACCAAGTTTTCTATAAGATTTTAGTTTTCCCCACCATAATTTTAGAATTAAGCCATAAGGACTGACCTTTTGTTTTCTTGATAGGAGTTGGCAATAGAACATCCACGAATCTTAAGGTCTTCCATGTGGAGTGAAAAATCATATTACCTCTATAAATTCTTGGGAGGCCAATATTTAATAAATGATTAAGTCAAAGCAGAGCCATAAGTTTACTTTTAAGTATCAGCCAATCCGCAAATCCTCAAAAAGCTCTTGGAGGACCCAATACATGCCCTGACGTAGAATATAAGCCTGATGGTACATATAAAAATTAGGAAAATTTATTCCATCCATAGACTGAGATTTCTGTAAAGATGATATGGCTTTGGAATCATAGGGTCCATTGTAAGGCTTCGGCCTCTTTGAGACAAACTTTCTACTTTGAAATTTTCCCTTCCTTCATCAAAAAGAATCAAAGGAATCAAGAATTTCAGTCAATCCTTGGTCTTCAAATTATCTCAACTATAGAACAAGCTTTCACTTATCTTAAGGGGTCCTGGTCCTTTTCAACTTTTTTGCAAATCTTTAAAAATTATTTTATTTGCTTATCATTCGGAAATCAGCCATACTTATATTTTCTGTCTGTTATTTTCTTTTTATTTGTATTTTTTTAGTTTCTGTTAACCGAGTCAAGCTCCACTTTGGTTGAAGACCTGGTATTCAAAGCTAAGTTTTAGTTTAGTTTAGTGTGAGACTGGGCATCAAAATGACAGATGATGTTTGATGTAGGCAAGTGCAAAGTGATACATGTGGGAAAGAGGAACCCGAACTATTGCTATGTTATGCAGGGTTCCATATTGCTATTGCAATGTGATGCAGGGTTCCGTATTAGGAGTCACTGCCCAGGAAAAGGATTGAGGTGCTAACATTGAGGATTCATTGAAACCCTAAGCTCAGTGTGCATTGGTGGCTAAAAAAGCAAATAGAATGTTAATAATTATCAGGAAAGGAATGGAAAATAAAGAAGAGAATGTTATAATACTCTTGTATTGATCCATGGTATGACCACACCTTGAATAATGTAATTCTGGTCTCCACATCTCAAAAAAATTATAGCGGAATTAGAAATGGTACAGAGAAGGGTGATAAAAATTATAAAAGAGATTAGATGACTTCCCTATATGGAAAGGCTAAAGCAGCTAGGGATTTTCAGCCAGGAGAAGAAAAGGCTCAGGGGAGATATGACAGAAGTCTATAAAATACTGAGAGGTATGGAATGGGTAGATGTGAATCACATGTTTATACTTTACAAAAATACTAGGACTAGGGGGCATGCAATAAAGCTCCTAAGTGGTAGATGTCAGACAAACTAGAGAAAATATTTCCTCACTCAACATGTAATTAAACTCTAGAATTCATTGCCAGAGAATGAAGTAAAAACCGTTAGCTTAGCAGGATTTAAAAAAGGTTTGGATAACTTCCTAAAAGAAAAGTCCATAAGCCATTATTAAGATGGGTTTTAGGAAATCCACTGCTTATTCCTAGGATAAGCAGTATAAAATCCATTTCACTCTTCGGAATCTTGCTAGCTACTTGTGACCTGGGTTGGCTACTGTTAGAAACAGGATACTGGGCTTGATGGAACTTCAGTCTGTCTCAGTATGGCAACTGTTATGTTGTATTATGATATAGTACATTAGACTGAGGTGTGGAACACTCATGAGTTGAATACTGAATACCATCCCAAAAAACATAGAAAGCTGTTGGGTTTAGGAAGAAATGGAGGGCTGTGAGTGAGTAAGTAAGAGCATCTACTCCTGTGGTTATGAGAAGGAATAAAGGAGATTAATTACACAGGTAGGTAGAATGTTATGGATCTTAGCAAAATGAGTGGGTATGAGTTAGATTCAAATGAGATGAGTGGAGATGTGTGAAATTTCTGTTCCCATGCAACTCTCTAGCTAGAACACTTAGAAGCCAAAATACAGAATAATGCATAAGGGCACTTAGGTGCTTAGTTGCTGAGTCACCGCCATTTTGGAACTTAATTGTTGACTGAGCATTAAGGTTCAGGCAGGGGAAATACATTTGTATGTAGTCACACAATTTTACAAAAGTCCTTTTCTGCAAGTGATATAGGCTTTTCACATGGAAAAGGTTTTATAAAATTAACTATTACCTGATATTATCCCCCCCTTTTACAAAAGTGTAGCACACTTTTTAGCGTGGCCGTGGTAGTAACAGCTCCCACACTCACAAAATTCCCATGAGCTTCAGAGCTGTACTGCCCAAGCCAATGCTAAAAACTGTGCTATGTTTTTGTAAAAAAAAAAAAAAAAAAGGGGGGCATGTGTGTTAGGGTGGTATCATTTGATACAAGTGTCAAGTTTATTTTAAAAATTTATAAAATCGCTTATCTTGGTTTACGAAGCGAAATTACAATATAAAAAAAAGGGTACAATTTAAAACAATAATGGACAACTAAGACAACATAGGAACATTGGCTAACTAGTACAAAAGGAAAAAAGGGAGAAATACAATCTTTCTGAAGAAAAAGAACATTAAAGGCAAGTATGACAGGGAAGGGGTAAAATGCATTAAATGAGAGATTGAGTCAAAGAGGATTTAGCAATTGTAAGCGTCCTTAAATAAGAAGCACTTCAGGCTGCTTTTAAAGCGATCCATGTTCTTGTCTTCCCTTAGATATCAGGGAAGGGCATTCCAGATTTTTAGAACAATTACCAAAAAAAAATGTCATGACAATGTGTACTTATAATCTTTAGTGACGGGACAGTCAATAAATGTTAGAAACATAGAAACATAGAAAGATGACGGCAGAAAAGGGCCAAGGCCCATCAAGTCTGCCCACTCTATAGACCCTCCCCTTAAGATTAGCCAATGTTTTGCCCTGACCCACGTAGGGATCCCACATGGGCGTCCCATTTATTCTTAAAATCTGGCACGCTGCTGGCCTCGATTACCTGTACTGGAAGCTTGTTCCATTGATCAATCACTCGCTCCGTGAAGAAATACTTCCTGGTGTCGCCGTGAAATTTCTCGCCCTTGAGTTTGAGCGGGTGCCCCCTTGTGGTTGAGGGGCCTCTGAGAAGGAAAATGTTATCTTCCACTTCTATACGTCCGGTGACGTATTTAAACGTCTCAATCATGTCTCCCCTCTCCATGCGTTCCTCGAGAGTGTAGAGCTGCAAATTGTTTAGTCTTGCTTCGTACAAGAGACCTTTGAGCCCTGAGACCATTCTGGTGGCCATCCTTTGGACCGACTCGACCCTCTGCACGTCTTTGCGGTAATGTGGCTTCCAGAATTGCACGCAGTATTCCAGATGAGGTCTCACCATGGTCCTGTACAATGGCATTATGACAGCAGGCTTTCTCCTGACGAAACTTCTATGGATGCAACCGAGCATCTGCCTTGCCCATGAGGAAGCCTTCTCCACCTAATTGGCATATTTCATGTCTGCACTAATGATTACTCCTAAATCTCGTTCCACTGAAGTCCTGGTCAAGCTCTCCCCGTTCAAGGTATAAGTTCTGCACGGGTTTCTGCTACCTAGGTGCATGACCTTACACTTCCCAGCATTGAAGCCCACTGCCAGGTTGAGGACCAGCATTCCAATGTACGCAGGTCCTGCGCCATACTATCTTGTAAATTGCTCTCGCTTACCATATTACATAGTTTGGCGTCGTCGGTGAATAATGTTACTTTACCTTGAAGCCCTTGAGTCAGATCTCCTATGAATGTGTTGAAGAGGAGCGGACCCAAGACCGAGCCCTGCGGCACTCCGCTGGTCATCTCCGATGTCTCAGAGAAAGTACCGTTAACCATCACCCTCTGAAGTCTGCCACTCAGCCAATCATTGACCCATGCCATTAGAGTCTCTCCTAACCCCATTGAATTCATCTTGTTTAACAGTCTGCGGTGTGGGACGCTGTCAAAAGCTTTACTGAAGTCTAGGTACACTATGTCCAGTGAATCTCCTTCGTCCAGTCTTTTTGTTACCCAGTCAAAGAAGCTGATGAGGTTTGATTGGCAGGACCTACCCTTGGTGAATCCATGTTGATTGGGGTCCCGTAGATTCCCTTCGTCCAAGACCATGTCCAATTGGCGTTTGATCAGTGTTTCCATGAGTTTGCATACTATCGATGTCAGACTCACCGGTCTGTAATTTGCAGCCTCTGTCCTGCAACCCTTTTTGTGCAGAGGAACAACGTTAGCTGTTTTCCAGTCCAAGGGGACTGTCCCTGTACTCAGTGAGAGATTGAAGAGCACGGCTAACGGTTCTGCAAGGACATCACCTATCTCCCTGAGCACTCTGGGGTGCAGATTGTCCGGTCCCATGGCTTTGTCCACCTTGAGTTTTGTTAGCTCAAAGTAAACCTCGCTGGGTGTGAATTTAAAATTCCAAAACGGGTCTTTTGTGTTTGACTGTGGCTTCAATTGAGGGCCGGACCCTGGCGCCTCGCAGGTGAAGACCGAGCAGAAGTATTCATTCAGTAGTTTGGCCTTTTCGGGATCCGATTCTGCTTTTCTCAGGCGTACTATCCCGTCTGTGTTTTTTTTCCTGTCACTGATATACCGGAAGAAGGATTTGTCCCCTTTCTTAATGTTGTTTGCTAGAGTTTCTTCCACTCGAAGTTTGGCCTCCCTGACTGCCGTTTTGACCTCTGTGGACTTGATCCTATGTAGCAGTTGATCTTCGCTTTTCCCCGTGCGTTTGAAGGAAGCAAATGCGTTTTTCTTCTCCTTAACGAGACGTGAGATCTCTGCGGTGAACCACTGGGGTTTGTCTTTTCTTCGCCGTTTATGTGATGATTTTATGTAACGGCCGGTTGCCTCGTGTATGACAGATTTCAGGGATGACCACATATCCTCCACATTCCCTGTCTCAGTTTGGTCCTGGAGTGCCTCATGGACGAAAACTCCCATGCGTGCAAAGTCTGTTCCTCGGAAGTTGAGTACCTTTGTTTTAGTGTTTGATCTATGGAAACCTTTCCTCAGGTGGAACCATACCATGTTATGATCGCTGGAGGCTAGCTTATCTCCCACGAAGACTTCTGAGACGCTTTCCCCATTGGTGAGTACTAGGTCAAGGATCGTTTGGGCCCTAGTGGGCTCCATTACCATTTGATTGAGGCGTGCTCCCCTTATGGAGGCTAATAGCCTCTTGCTGCCGCTGGTTGTTGCTGAAGGTATGCTCCAGTCTACATCCGGCATATTGAAGTCTCCCATTAGTACAACGTCCCCCCGTAGAGCGATATTTTCTATGTCTTCGATTAGTTCCGTGTCCTTGTCTTCCGGTTGTCTTGGAGGTCTATATACTACACCAAGATACAGGCATTTTTCTCTCCCTCTGGCCAGGTTCACCCAGAGGGATTCCCCGGTGTACTTAACATCCATGATTCTGGTGGTTTTGATGGCTTCTTTAATGTATAGCGCTACCCCTCCGCCTAACCCCTCCCCTCTCTGTCTCGACGAAGTAAACTGTAACCCGGTATAGCCATATCCCACCCATGAGAGTCCGTGAACCAGGTCTCGGATATCGCCATCACATCTAGGTCGGCATTCACTATCTCGGTCTCCAATTGCAGAATTTTATTGCCTAAACTGTGTGCATTGACATACATGGCCCTCCATCCCTTGTGTTTGCTAGGGCTGTCATGCGTATTATGGGTGCTTACCTTGGGCTCAGAAGAGCGGTTGTGTCTCGCCTCCACAGGATGATTCCTTACTGCTCTGGAATGTGAGTGGATACCCTCCCCCAACTTACCTAGTTTAAAGCCCTGTTGGTTCATTGAATGAAGTGTACATGATGGGATATAAATTGGAGCTCTTTAAACATGTGCATAATTTGCAGTACGCTATAAATTATTAGTCCTTCCTATGCTCTGCTCAGGATCCACCCATTTGCATATTTATAATAATAATAACAATTTATATACCGCAGGACCGTGAAGTTCTATGCAGTTTACAATGATCAGAAATGTTACAGATTGAATGGAATAAACAAAGTACAGACTTAGTGATTGATTGTTCTAGAGATCGTTTGTTGAGGACTAAGATTGTATAGGTTGGTTTCCTAAGTATTTCAGGAACAGATGTGTTTTTAGGCGTTTCCTGAATTTCCTATAGGTAGTAGGCACGAGTAATTGTTCTAGGTCTTTACCCCATAGTGCTGCTTGATGTGAGAAAAGATATTGGTGATGACTTTTAAATTTACAATGTCTAACCAGTGGAGAAACAAAGTTTGGGTGAGAGCTTCGCTTGTGTCTGTTGGCTGTGAAAGAGAAAAGGTCTGTTATATATTTAGGGGCTAAGCCATGAAGTACCTTGTAGCAAAAACAACCAAACTTGAATTTCACACATGCCTCCATCGGCAGCCAGTGTAGAAGTCGGTAGGAAGGTGTTATGTGATCAAACTTCTTCAGTCCACAAAGAAGTCTAACCGCTGCATTTTGTACTAGTTGCAATCGCCGCTTATTCTTCTGGGGGAGTGCCAAGTAGGTGATGTTACAATAATCGAGTTGACTCAGTGTAAGGGATTGTACCAGAATTCAAAATGATGAGACATCGAAATAAGCTCTGATGGACCGAAGCTTCCAGAAGGTGAGAAAGAATTTTCTAATCAAGGAGTCTACCTAGTCTTTCATGGTCAGGCTCTGGTCCAATGTTACTCCCAATATCTTCATAGTGGGTTGAATGGGATAACTAAGGTTATTGATGCACATTGGTGCTTTAGTGTCAAGTGGATGTGGTGATGCTATGAAAAAATTTGTTTTCTCTCAGTTTAGTTTTAGTCTGAATTCAGTCATCCATTGCTCCATCCGATTTAGTACTTCTGTTGCTTTGGGGGTGACTTCTGCGACAGAGTTGGTGAATGGGATAATTATCGTGAAGTCGTCAGCGTAGCTAAATAGTTTTATACCCAGCTGGGACAGTTGTGCACTCAATGAGGACATGTAAACATTGAAGAGCAAAGGGGATAGTGGTGATCCCTGTGGCATGCCAGATGGATTGTTCCATGTGTCAGAGAGATCGTGATTAAAACGAACTTGGTAGGTGCGTGATATAAGAAAACCTCGAAACCAGTTCAGTACCTCTCCTCTGATTCCAATTGCATCTAGGCATTGTAACAGTTTTCCATGGTCCACCAAATTAAAGGCAGAGCTCATGTCAAATTGCATGATTAGGGCGTTGAGGCCCTTACTGAACAAATAACGCAAGTAACGCAAGTAACACAATTACTGTCTCAGCGCTAAACAGAGGCCTAAAACCAGATTGAGTTTCGTGCAGAAGAGAGAATTGGTCGAGATATTCCATTAGTTGGGTGTGTACCAATCCTTTCATGATTTTTACCATAAATGGAATAGATGCTACTGGTCTATAGTTGGTTATTGATGTTGCTGATTCTTTACAATTTTTTAGGATTGGGGTTATTATAATATGACCATTATTGGTGAGGAATTTTCAATTGTTTAGGTTAGATAATTCAATAGAGATAATTTAAAGTCTAGTGGAGCTGCTTCCATATTCTCTGGGGGACATGAGTCCAGGACACAATGTGATTTCGAGTATTTGTTATATAATTTGATGTGGTTATTCCAATCTAAATTGTGGAAGGAGCTCCAGATCATGTCCGCTGGTATTTCATTTCTTTGTATATCAATTGATTGATGTTCGTATGCAACAATTGTTGAGTAGTTATTTCTTAGGTTTTTAATTTTTGAGTCGAAATGTTGTGCTAGATCATTTGCTGACAAATATAGTATGAAAGGTATATGCATATTTACAGAATAGCTTAGGCAGCATTATATACACATACGAGGGGGATGCTGAAAAGTTCTTAGCTCAACAAAGAAGAGAATGATGTGGAGCCATGAAACATGTCATTCCACACTTTTCTTGACATTTTCCATTTCATTTCATATCATTGAAACGAAAAGTGAGAAGAAAAATGTGGAATAACCTGTACGTTTCATGGCTCCATATCATTCTCTTCTTGGTTGGGCTGAGATCTTTTCCATGGCCACTCATATATGTATCTATGCAGTTATTCTAATCATTTTCATCCATAATCAGTATGTAAATGTTAGTGCTCATTTTACAGAGAACACACAAACACATTTATATCTTCTTTAGAGTGGATGCAAATTTTGACATTTGCATTTGGACACTATTTTGACTGGATCTGGGGAGCCTCTCCTCAGGTCACTTCACTGGCTCTCCATCTTTCTGAATACAATTCAAACTGCACTTATTGACCTACAAGTGCATTCACTCTGCAGTCCTTCAACATCTCTACTCACTTAGCTCCTCCTATGCTCTGTCCTGTGAACTCCGTTCATCAGGAAAGTTCTTCCTATCCGTACTCTTCTACTCCACTACTAACTCCAGACTCTGTCCCTTCTATTTTGCTGCATCATATGCATGGAACAGACTGAGCCATTATATCAGGCTCCATTTCTGGCGGTATTCAAATCCAAGCTAAAAGCCTACTTTTTTGAGGCTGCTTTCAATTCCTAACTCCCACACACCATAAAATTACCTATATTCATCCTATTATTCTCTCTTCAAGAAACTCCCCAACTCCTGCATGTCTTGTTTGTCTCTCCAAATTAGATTGTAAGCTTTTCAGAGCAGGGATCGTCTATTAGATGTCAAATATACAGCACTGCATTAGTGCTGCCCAATTTCCGATTCAAATCGATTCACTTCGAGTAAATCGATTTGAATCGATTCATTATGACAAAAAAAATGGACTCACCAATTCATTGGCTCCCTGAGACCCGTTTGGGCTTTCCCTCTGCCACCGTTCCTTCTGTCTAATATAACTTCCGGTTTTGCAAAACCAAACGTTACATCAGAATAAAGGACTTCGGCAAAGGGAGCACCGAGCAGACCTCTGTGTACGGTTCAGCGGCAGCAAGGTGATTGGATGACTGTCTCTCTCCTTCCCAGCCAGAAGCATTTCTCTTCTACTCCCTGGCCACATCTACCAAGTTTCTACTCCAGGCAAAAGCAGCGGTGATTTAGTGATCCACAGAATCCTCCTGATGCTACTCCAGGCGTCTTCTCTCCATTTGGCCACCCAAGCGGAAACAGGAAATTTTCACTGAGGGAGGGCCGCAGTGGAGAGAAGATGCAAGGAGTGGCGGCAGGAGAACTCTGTGGATCACTAAATCACTACTGCCACCGGCAACATCAAAATAAAGGCAGATGGGGAGAGGGGAGATGGACTTGGGGGAGTTGGTGGACTGGAGAGGGAGAGATGGGGAGAAGATGGATGGGAAAGAAGAACTTGGTGGAGGGGGGAAGGCTAGATGGTAGAGGCTAGAGGGGGAGACAGACTTGGGGGAGATCATGGAGAGGTGAAATGAACTTGGGGGAGAGGGAGAGATGAACTTGGGAGAGTTCATGGAGAGGAGAGATGGTGGGGGATGGAAGAAATAATGGATCTAAAAACAAAGGAGAGGGAGAGAGATGGTGGACAATGGGATTTAGGGAGGGAAGGAACAGAAATGAACGGTATGGGGGGATAGAGATACTAAATAGGAGGGTAGTTGGGAAGATAAATGGAGAGCTGGTGGACCCTGGGGTGGTAGGGAAGGAGGGAGAGATACTGGATGAAAGGGTAGTTGAGAAAAGGAGAGATGGTAGATCTGGGGATGGTGGGGTCCATTGCTGCAGCTACGGGAATGGAGACAAAAAAAGGAAAGATGCCAGACCTTCGAGGGAAGGAAGGGAAACGGAAGGGGAGGACAGAGATGGAAGCTGGATGGTTAGCATGGAGAAAGAAGAAAATGAATAAATGGGCAAGAGACCCTGGCAAGCGAATTATCAGAAGATGTTTGTTGCAGAACCTGGGACCAACATGATTTGAATAATGACCAGACAACAAAAGGTAGAAAAAATCATTTTATTTTCTGTTTTGTAAATACAATGTGTCAGATTTGAAATGTGTATCCTGCCAGGGCTGGTATTAGACCAGGGGTGTCCAATGTCGGTCCTCGAGGGCCGCAGTCCAGTCGGATTTTCAGGATTTCCCCAATGAATATACATGAGGTCTATTTGCATGCATTGCTTTCATTGTATGCTAATAGATCTCATGCATATTCATTGGGGAAATCCTGAAAACCCGACTGGATTGCGGCCCTCGAGGACCGACATTGGACACCCCTGTATTAGACCGTGAACGTGAGCTAGGATTTAACAGAGAGATGAAAAGTCCTTTTTGTTTGTTTATTTTGTTTACACCGCAGCACCAGTGTGGGTAGGAGAGAGCAAAGGAGGTGAAGAGGCTATAAAATAAACCCACCTGGATCTTTAGAAAAAAACACCCAATTGGGCAGGAAAATTGAATCAAATCAAATAAAAAAATTGATTCAATAGGCTGAATCAATTTTTTTTCCTGACTCGGGCAGTACTACACTGCGTAAGCCTTTCAGTGCTTAGAAATGACAAAATAGTAGTAGTAGTAGCTCTTTCTACAAGTACATAATGGTCTGTTGTCTATATTGAATAGAGTTAAACTAGGAAACTTTTTTAACTACCTACATAGGCATCCTTTTATAAGGTCAAGTGTTTAGATACATTTATTTTAATTTTTTGTTTTGTCCTTTTTCATTTCACAGCTACGGTAATAAGAATGGCAGAAATGGAAAAGATGAATTACACCAAGTTTACAGAATTCATCATTCTGGGTTTCTTTGAGATTCCTGAGATTCAGTTCCTCCTTTTCCTTGTGTTTCTGATTATTTATCTGATGTCGTTGACAGGGAACCTTCTTATTATAATCACAGTTTACTCTGATTCCCATCTGCACAGCCCCATGTACTTCTTTCTCACCAACTTGTCCTTCCTAGAAATCTGTTATGTGAATGTCACAGTGCCTAAATTGTTAGCAGTGCTGAAAGCACAGAATAACAGCATCTCTTTTATTCAATGTTTAATGCAGATGTATGTACCTGTTCATTTCCTGCACAGATGTTGAGTTCTACCTTCTCACCGCCATGGCCTATGATCGCTATGTTGCTATTTGTAAACCTTTGTATTACACCATTATTATGAACAAGTAAGTCTGCTTTATTTTAGCCATTGTTTCATGGACAATTGCATTTCTAAATGGAGTTCCTTTTGTTATTTTAATATCACAATCATCTTTCTGTAATTCCATTGAAATTAACCATTTTTTCTGTGACATCACTGCATTGATGACTCTATCATGTTCAGGGACCTCTGCCATTGAAATGATAACTTACACGGAAGGTCCAATTTTAAATTTTACCCGCTTTATATTAACAATAATATCATATGTGTACATTATTTCTGCTGTATTAAAACTTCACTCTGCTAAAAGTAGACAAAAGACCTTTTCTACCTGCTCCTCTCACCTTTCAGTTGTTCTATTATTTTATGGAACCACTGTAGCTGTGTACTTGAGACCTCTGTCTGCTTACTCCATGGTCCTGAACAAACTGCTTACTGTAGTGTATATAACTGCAATTCCACTGCTCAACCCCTTGATTTATAGTTTGAGAAATAAGGAACTGAAAGGAATTTTGTGGAAAACAATCAAGAGAAGTAATATTCTTCCAGAATTAATAAAATGCTGCCACATTTCAAAAGTCAGTAAACAGTAGGGGGTGGTAATTTCATAGGTCCTGCAGCACTGATTTCACTGGATAGAATCATAGACTAAAAATACCATGCTGCTTGGATGCAAATTTAAAACCAGGACCAGACAAAATGTTTCTCTCCTCGAATAGATAACTTGGCAGATCTGTGTCTATAAAATAGGCTCCTACTACGACTAGGGTTACTACAGTATATTTGAATATAAACTAAGAATTTTGGGGCTAAACAAAATGGCCCAAAACTTAGGATCCTGATTTATATTCGAACCACCACCTGACCACCAGCACAGATGTCCTCTTCCTCCTCCACTCTATCCCCGATGACCACCTGAACTGTGCATTCCCTTACGCCGTGCCTCCAGTGCCATTATCCATTATACAGTCCACTCCTTTTTGAATACTGGCACCGCTATCCTGCATATCCATTCCCCGCCAGTTGGCAGTTTACCAGTTGGTGCAAAAGAAAGCTGCTGCTGTGACTTTGAAGAAAGCTGTAACTGCAAACGGTGTTTGCAGATCTGGCGCTGGACCTTGATCATCTGCACATGCTCAAGGTCTGCTGTCTCCTGCCTGTAATGGATAATGATGCTGGTAATTCATCTGGGTAATGAGATTTACAGTAATGCAAAACAATATAAAACAGGATTATAGAGGTCACTTTTTCAGATTGTGACCTTAAAGCAAGATATTGACATTCTGTGATGTACAAAAAAATTTGATCCATTTTCTTTTACTGGAAACATTTTAATATGATTAAAAGTCACTGAGATTAAAAAAAAAAAGAGAGAGGACTGTTGTACTGCCTGTTCTTGTTTTGGAAGTTATGTACTATTAGACCATATTTCGAGTTATCTGCATTCAAAGTTCTGGTCCAGTCATTACTTTTGAGTCATTTAGATTATTGCAATATTGTCTATATATCGAGTAACAAGAAAAATGTGACTAGACTTAAACTCATTCAAAATACTGCAGTGAGACTGATCTTTAGTCTGAAGAAGTTTGATCACATGACCCCCCTTTTATTGTGAGCTATATTGGCTTTCTGATGAGGCTCGCATAGTTTTCAAATTAGGCTGCTTGGGTTATAAAGTTGCCTTTGGCATGGCTCCATTGTACTTAGCTAAGAGATTTATGATAGCTTCACAAAGGAAAAGTAGAAAACCCATGGCCTCTTTGTATTCCCCTCTGTTAAAGGCTGTAAAAGTAAGAAGTACCATGATCATACTCTATCATTTCAGGGAACATTTCATGATAAAGACTTTCGACAGATGCTATTTACATCACATTCTTACCTACATTTTAGAAAACAATAGAAGACATCATTTTTTCAAAAACATTAGGTTAATTAGATTTATATTGATTTCTTCTTTTGTTATTATATAATTTTTTGTAAACCACATTGAATTCTATGGTTATGTGGTTTAGAAATCCGATGTTATGTTATGATTTAAATCTCTATTGTTTAAACTGAAAATAAGAGAAAAAGAAAAAAGTGAGAGAGATATTGAGAAAATGACTTATACTCAGTAATGGAAAGTAAAGAAGATTATGCAGATGAGCCTACAATGGAAGATTTTGAGGTGCATAATCAAAAATGTGCCCAAGTCTGAGGTTGGATGTTTTGTGAAACACGTCTAGAAATCCAGCAGGAAAAAATGTCCATCTTCAAATCTGACAAACGTCTATCTTTTACTTTTTTTTTAATGAGCTAGGTATAAGTTTTGATCCTTAGGACGTCTACCTTTTTTTGCTAATTTTCAAAAATAAAAATGTACAAAAGCAAGTTTTCTAGATGTACCCACCAACTATCTTGTCTGATCACAACAGAAGGAATCCTTATCAGCTGAGCCGGTTTTAGGGATTCCTGGTAGCTCAGCTGATGGTGAGTCACCCTGCTAGGATCAGCTGAGCCACAGAGCCTTACACCCCTCCCCCTGACAGCCCCCTGACATCCCAACACCACTCTGACATCCCCCAAATCCTCCCTGATATTGCCCTGATGTCCCCCACATCCGTTTCACATCCCTACATCGCCTTGATATCCCATACCTCCTCTGACATCCCCTGATATCTCTACCCCCTACATCCTCCAACATTCCTGAGCCCCCCTTTCACATTCCCAGAGCCCCCGCACCTTCGGAAGAGCAAACGGCAGAAGGGAAGTTCACTCCCTTCTGCCTACAGGGCCACGTGCTGCGAATGATAGGGCTTCCCCCTCCCATTGCATCTTGGGATGCAGTGGCTGGGGCCAAAGGCCCTGATTGGCTCAAAATGGCAATATAAATTTGCTGCCTCATTTGTACAGTATGCAAATCTATCTAATGTATACTTATTGTGGTTATCCTGAAAATCTGACTGGCTTGGTGTGTCTGGGTTGAAAACCCCTGCAATAAGGTGCTAAGAGAAGGTAATTGCAGAACCCCCCAAATTCTTGACTATCCCTAGGCCTGGCAATTATAAGCGGTATAGAAATATTCAAATGAAAATAAAGCAACATTCTAGAGTCCAAAGAGAAAGATAAACAGTAACAATAGTAGAAGGAACACTTTAAGACAATAAGGATGGTATGAAAGGTGTGTGTGTGAGTGGGGGGAGAGGGGAGGGCTAAGCACAAAATATTGGCCACTGCTACTTGGAAACATGAAACTTGTTAAACTATGAAATGTTGTCTTTAAAAGCATTTGATTTTTGAGGGCTTAATGGTGCAGTATTCATTTCCCCTGTGCACTGAGAACACCCAAGCCTTCATTAAATTACTTGCAAGGTAATTCTATAACCTGGCACCTCGATTTGGGTGCTAAAATTGTGCATACTGAGTGTCGATTCTTTAATAGCTTCTAACAGCTGCACCTAAGCGATTATGGATTATTAGTATAACTAAAGGTGTGTTTATGCTAGATCAATAGCTGGGAAAAGGTGGTGGACCTAAGTGTGCCATGCAAGAATGCAGCTAATAATATTCTGCTCATGGTGTACTTTGCTTGATGACGCACCCATGGCCTGCTCATGACCTGCCCTTGTTTATGCCCCACCCCCTTGTAATTATGTACTATACTGTAGTACTTAGGTGCTACCTTATACTCAGAGAATAGCACATCACATGTATCTGCTAATTTTTGGTGACTCTGACTCAAGTAAGTTATAAAAGTTCCCTTTAAAGTGATAAAGCAGTAGATTCAAAAGTAAAATAAACACCTAAGATGCACACAAGATGCAAAACAGGCAAAGGAAGAAGATTATCATCTACCCACAAAGACACTGCAGAGCAAGGCACCAAAGTAATTAAGACTTTTCATCATTATAGTTAGGAACTGCAGAATTATTCTTGTGAACAAGACTTGAACTTTAATGAGAGCATGAAACCATTAGATGCAAATTGGTCCTTTTGAGTAAGCATGGAGTCGTAAGACCCTTGTTGTTGCTGTTCTATGATAAATTTAAAGGATTTAAGGTAAATAATATTTTTCTTAAAGTGGTAATAATGATTTATTGTTAAAAATGTAATATGTGTAATATGTAATATGTGTAATTGTGTAATATGTGTAATATGTAATTTATAAACTGATATTTATGATATAGATGCAGGTACATAAGTAAACCTGAGGTGGCTACAGCTTCTGATGATGCTGATTTAGCGAAACTGAGTTCTGTGTCAGGCTGGCTGATAAAACTGTTAATGAGATCAGCTGTGATACAAAAATGCAAGATACAATATACTGCTTCATTGGACACAGAGGCCCTGATTCTGTATAGGACGCCCGGGAGAGGTGTCCTATTCAGAATCGGGCCTACACTAAACCCCGATTCTGTAATCGGCCTCCATGGTCCAGACGCTGGTTAGAGAATCGGGTTAGATTAGACATGGCTAGCTACACTTATCGCGGCAAGGGATCTCTCTGCCGCTATAAGTATAGCGGGCCGCAGCCGCCTGTCCGATTGCCGTCAGGAGGGTGCCTAAACCCTCCTGCCGGAAGATGCTCCCCCCCGACACTACCGACCGCCCCCACTGACACTACCGACCGCCCCCCCCCCCCCCCGACACTACCGATCACCGGCGCTAACAACCCCCAAACCTTCCCCCCACCAAACTACCTTTTCTTGTTGGCCAGACGGGTCTTGCCCATCCAGCCAGCAGGCTTGCCTCGTCGAAATGAGACGGGCCTGCCCCTTCTCGGCCCATCCCTCCGAAGCCTAAGGCCTGATTGGCCCAGGCTCTAGAAGCCTGGACCAATCAGGCCTTAGGCATAGCGGGTCCAGCCATCCCCACTAAGTTTAAGGCCTGATTGGCCCAGGCGCCTAGAGCATTTAGCATTCAGCACCTGGGT
This sequence comes from Geotrypetes seraphini, assembly GCF_902459505.1. Taxonomy (NCBI): domain Eukaryota; kingdom Metazoa; phylum Chordata; class Amphibia; order Gymnophiona; family Dermophiidae; genus Geotrypetes; species Geotrypetes seraphini. The sequence goes on along the minus strand of NC_047088.1, from coordinate 88,330,088 downwards.
TCAATCTAACCTTGTTTTCCCTTGTTGTTTTCTGTGGAAAACATCATTTTTGGAGAATTATGAATCACAGTAAAAGCAAGGGCATTCTCCGGGTGGACGTCTCCTCACCCAGGCAAATGCAGATGTACCGGTATCTGACAAGCTCACCAGCCACTTCTGCCCTGTTGGAAGGAGCCACCGGAACCTTGGGGCTTGAAATATCTTTGTACCCCCCAGCAGCTCGCTTACTGCCTAATCCAGCGCAGGACGGCGAGATACCTGAAGCCCTGATGAGTCTGACGCTATCACGCGGAGAGGGAAGCCACGTTATCCAGAATGCCAAGTTAACATCATATTGAGGAGTGGAGAGAACCAAATCTTCAGCGGTGATTTTAGATAACATATGGAGAGTGTTCCAGAGACTCGAAGCTGCTTCTACAAAATTTCCTTATTGCAAACCTCTTCTGCTAATATGGTCAAAGACAGAGTTGTTCTTCAACGGAAAATTGAGCAATTAGAAAATTACACCAGAAGGCTCAATTTGAGAGTACTTAATTTTCCTAAACTAGCAACGACTACATCCATTGAAACATTTAAAAGATACCTAATGGACATATTGAAATTTACCCCTGAAATGATACCGCCAATAAATAGAATATACTTTTTGCCAAGGAAACCAGATAATTTTCATGATAAACAACCTGATAAAATATACGAGTTGGATTTAAATGATTTAACTGGATTATTTGAAAACTCCCAGGAAGAGATCCAATACCGTGGCACATTGATTATTTCATTAGTCTTTGAACAAGATTTAAATATTATATTGAAAAATCTATTTTCGTTCCTCTCAAACCTTGTTTTTGGGAGAGAAACTATGGATCTTCCTCGATGTGACAAAATGCACTTAGGAACTAAGAAAGTTATTCTGAGTATGAGAGAAGAAATAATAAAATTGGGAGCTACCTTCTTGTTAAGCTATCCGTGTAAATGCTTGATTAAATATACAGGGATGAAGTACCTATTTTTTTGCTGGAGCAGCTCCGCAGTTTTCTGGAAACGAAAAAGTTAACTCAGTTATGAATAAAGCTGCATGAAAATTTTTAACTGGATTAATTCACATTATGCCTTTTACTTTCGGTAATTTATTTAATATTGTTTGAGATTTCTTTAATTCTCTTGTTTCTCATAAGGGGAGTTATTGGTGGTCTAAGGAAGAGTTTAAAGATACCTTTAAAAATTGTATATTACATAATTGTAATTTTTTTTTCTTTGAGCATAGGTATTACTTGCCCTTTATTACCTATTAGTACAAATATATAATTTCTCCTTTTGTTTTATACTTCTCTGAATTTCTGTAACAAGAGGATTCATGTGGCTTTGTTTTAAAATGTATAAATAAAATAAAATATTTAATAATGCAAGCATAGTTTCTCTTATGTATTAAGTGTATTGTTGAAATAAAAAATAGAAATAATCAGTGGCATAGCAAGGGTGGGAGGTGCCCGGGGCTGAGGCTCTTTCCCTACCTCATTTGTGTAATGCGCAAGCCCGTTCCCTTCCACCATATCTTTTTAGCTTTCCCAGTGCAAACAGCATTTCCAACTTGCTGCCTGTGCCATCAGAGGCAGCATTGACATTGGTGCGGGCAGCAAGTTAGAGATGCTGTTCGAGCCGGCAAAGGGCTAGAGCAAGGATCTCAAAGTCCCTCCTTGAGGGCCGCAATCCAGTCGGGTTTTCAGGATTTCCCCAATGAATATGCATTGAAAGCAATGCATGCATATAGATTTCATGCATATTCATTGGGGAAATCCTGAAAACCTGACTGGATTGCGGCCCTCAAGGAAGGACTTTGATACCCCTGGGCTAGAGGTACAGTGGGGGACAGTGAAGGTACGCTTGTGCTGGGGAGGAGTGGGAAGGAATGGTGGTGGGGGTTCATAGAGGTGGAGAGGTGCTGGTGCACCCACCAAGACGGTGCCTGGGCAGTCTGTCCCACCCCTTAATACGCCACTGGATATATTAGGCATCTCTGAGACCTGGAGAAAGGAAGGCAACCAATGGGGACACTGTCAAAACCAGGATACAAATTACAGTATATCAAACTGATAGGATGGACCAAATTGATGGAAGGTTAGCATTATACATCAAAGAGGGCTTTGAATCAATTAAACAAAAAAATTCTACAGGACACAAAATAGATATCTGAATGGAAATATGATAGTGGTCTATAAAAATGAGAGGAATAGAGCAGATGGAAATGAATCACTTGTTTACTGCATTCAATGAAACTACTACATTGTAAATTTAAAACAAACGAGAAAATATTTCTTTAATTAATTCTGGAATTTGATAAAGTCAAAATTCAGCTAGGAGTTGTAAGCATTTATGTAATCACTGGCTACTGCCAACTAAATTAGTCTCAGTTACCCAGTGCAGAACCTTACATGTATCTGCTTACCAACACTGAGGGTAGGATGCACAAAGTTTTGATACCATGGTACAAAATACTGTGGTGGGAGTGATTTTTTTTTTAACTAGTGATGCTCAGCGCAATTACATGCAAATTGTATGCACGCTGTTCTTGCAGAGCATTCAATGTTATAGTGAGGGTAGGAGGCACCAGGGATGGTGGTGCTCCCCACACCTTCCTCTCTGCCACCCCCCTCCCCCCACACACACTTCTTCCCCATATCACACTTGCACCTTGCACACTTGCATCGTACCTCTTTACATCTTTGCCAGCGCAAGCAGCTTCTGTGGCCTGTTGCTCATGCCGGTGTTGGCTTTCCCTCTGACGTCACTTCTTCACCCTGCAACCAGGATGTCATTTCAGATGGAAGCCAAGCCAGCGTGAGCAGTAGGCTAGAGAGGTTCCTCATGCTGGCAAAGATTTAGAGAGGTACAGGGAGGAAGGGAGGGTACAAGCATAGCATGTGGGGGTAGAGAATTGCCGGCACCCCCTACAAAAATGGTGCTGATAATGGGGGGAGGAACTGTGAATCATGTGATGTACTGGAAGGGGTTTAAGGCCCTGATTGGATGAGGCGCCTAACCCCTCCCAGTTTATGTGCCTGAGTCAATCAGGGCCGTAGGTCTCTTATGGTGCATCACATGATGTACCAGGAAGGGCAGGACTGCCATTTTGAAGAGGCAGAGCCCAGAGGCAGAAGGGAGAGGGCATTCTTCCTGCCAATCGTCTTACAAATAAGAGGTACAGGAGAGTTGTGGTATGGGGGGGGGGGTGTTCATGGTGTCTGGGGCCCCCAATCTGTATGGAAGGGCTCTTGAGGATTTCTTGGAGGAGTGTTCAACGGGAAAGTGAATCTCAGCATAGGAGGTGGTCATGAGAAGCAGAATCATGTTTGGAGGGTTTGGTGGGCAAGGAGAATCAGCAGGGGGGAATTGGTTTTGGTAGGTTTGGGAGGGAGTCTACTGGATCCCCAAGGATTTTTTTTTTTTGCAGATCTGAGCTCTCCTACTTATTGTCCAGTTAGTGCCATAAAAGTTTGCATGCTAATTGAACGCTAAAGATAGGCACTCCTTGCTGTGCATTACACAGAGTACTCATTTTAATACTAATGAGCTCCTTGTAATGCATTAGCTTTGGATTCTTGTGGTCATGGAGAACCCTTTTGTGCCTTGGTTGGAGAACTTTCATGCCAGTAAGACTGCTTTAACAAGTCTTGCTGCCATGGAAAACTTTTGAGCATCAGGGCCTGCATATGTGTGTCTGGGATGGCTGCCAGGAGTTACTTGAATGTCCTGATAGTTATTCTGGTACCACTGCTAAATATTTGCAATGCCTGAGTATTTCCTTGATGTGCCCTGTCCATCCTAGACCATCTAGCACTAACCAGAGAGTGCAGCAGTGGTCAGATAGGATATTCAGTGGCATTATTCAGTTGTGTGCTCCTGAAAGTCTTGTCAGGACCCTGCAGTTTTTGAGGCTGATTTTAACTCTTCATTCCTTACTCCCCTATTTTATACCATGTTGTCTTAATCACTTGCATAATCATAATTTCTTATGTGCCCTATTTATCCATCTTGGATATTGTAAGCTCTGTTGAGCAGGGACTGTTTCTTAGATATTTGTGAACAGTACATACAAGTGTTAAATAAATGATAAATAGCAGTAGTAATAGTAATATTTAGTAGTAGTATTTGAAGGAGGAAGAATATCTACTTTTTTACAGTTCTCTAGCTTTGACAGAGCTTGGTGGAAGATATCTGCTACTTCCAGGGCAAACTCTGAGTAAACTATGGATGCTGATATACCAACTGCCTTATACACAGACTTAAACAACTCAGCAACTTGTCTAATAGAACTATTTTTGCACCGTCAGTTCCAATTTTCCCTCCTAGTTGCAGCCACTTACATTTTATATCCTTCAATTGAAAAGTGACAATTTAGACTTTCCTTTGGTTGAAGGACTCCCTTCCAGAATTGTTGCCTTTAACTTTTGAGGCATATTTTGCCTACTCCCAAAAGGCAATCTTGAATTCATCATAGGGAACTCTCCTTTCTGGATTTACAGCCTGGCTATTATCCTTCAGCAAATTATCTAGATAAGTGGTACAAATTGGACCTGGTCACACTTCCAGGAAAGTGGGCTTCTCATACTTCACCCAAAAAGTAGTATGGATCCTCTCCAGGGACACTTGCAAATAGGGAAGTAGAGGAAGTTTTTGTCTGGGAGGGGAGGCAGGACAGCACAAGAATGGGTGTGTAGTTGTGGGCATGTAATCTTATCTCTCCATTGCATTTTCTCTTTTCCTTTTCCTCTCAATCTCTTCCACTCCCACCCTCTTGTGCTATTGGTCTCCCTTTCTTTGAGCATTAATTGCTATTTCAGCATCGGTAAGTTCAACCGCAGCTGCAAACGCACACCATATTTAATGGCAGCTTTTGAGCATCCATCCCTCAGTCTTGCCAGCAATGCTCTCCAGTCAATGCACCTAGCTCTCTTCCACCAGTCAACCCCCCACCCAGTAAATAACTCAGCCCCTCTATCCATTAAAAACTTCTCCAGCTCTACATTAACTCATTAACCAACTTTGCCATATTCAACACCTCTATCCACTCACAATCATACAAATCTAAACTACACACACTGTCAGCAAAACACATATTTATGCAATGATTACAGCATGCTCTTTTCAACTTGTTATAACTTGATTTGTGTTACACGTCTTAAGCCTAGAAATTCTTTGGGGGTATAATCTCATAGGTGCAGAAAAGCTCTTAAATACATCTGCCTGATCCAAGTCTGTGTTCTCAAGAATAAATTCATTGCACATATCATTAACTAGGAAAAAAGTAAGTATCCTTTCTGTTTTTATATTTTAATCAGAAATTCCTACATACCAATATAACAGCTATAAAACAGTATAACCTCTCATCTTATGCAATTTTATTTTTTTACTTCAAATATTTTTATTGTTTTTTTCTGTTTTTGTAATTTGCATACACTGGTGAATGCTGTACCGTTTACTGCTCATCTTCTTTTACTATTGCTAAGCAATTTTATTAACTGAAAATACAATTTTGTATTTTATTTTATATTCATTTTTATTTATTTATATACTGATTTTATCCTAAGTGGATTATATTTTGTCCTGCTGTCTAAACTGTATCATCATCATCTTCTCAAACAGAAGATGCATCAGATAATGCTATTGGTAATTCATAAGGGGAATAGCTAGACATAGCACTTTCTGTGTGCAAAGCATGTTCCATACATAAAAGATGGCTCTTGAAATTTCATTAAAAGCAGGGACACAGAAACACATCTACTTTTACTTGATATATGAGTGGGCATTCATGGTGCTACAGTCTGAGAGGAGCAGGGGCAAAATTATGATGCACCCAAACACTTTATAAAGTGTACACCCACATGCATATAATAAATGCAAATATTTTTACTAGACTTAGAATTTCTTCTTGAGCATTTTTTGTGCTGCTTGGGGATAATTCTGGGTGTCTATTTTATAAAAACACATAAACACTTAGGGCTCCTTTTACTAAGGTGCACTAGCGTTTTTAGCGCACGCAGCAGATTAACACACGCTAACCCTGCGCTACACAGCTAGAAATAAGGCCAGCTCAATGCTGCCGTTAGCGTCTAGCATGCGTGGCATTGTAGCACAAGCTATTCCGCGCGTTAAAGCCCTAACGCAGCTTAGTAAAAGGAACCCTTAGGGGAAAATTTATCAAAAGGTACTAGCAGTTCAGCGTACAGTATTCTAATGATTAATGCATGCTAAATGCTAAAGGAATATAATTGGTGACTTTAGCATTTAGCACATGCTAACCATTAGCATGCTACATGGTAGTTCCTTTTGATGAATTCCTCCGTTAGTTATCCTTTTTGAAATTGAAACATTTTTTGACATTATATCGAGAACAAGAAGACACTCCTGACCTAAAAATAGGCTCAGTGGAGAACGCAGGTCTGAAAAGAAAAGTTTATCAAAACTGAAAAAAATGTTCTTACTGGAGAAAAGAAAAATGAAATATATTTTCTACAATAAAGGGAAGACACAAAATTAGATGCCTAAAATATTCAAAAAAATTAACATACATGATAGCTATCCAGAGAGAAACAGCTTCTCTGCTACATGGAAGATGCAAAACTGAAGGAGCCGCAAGCTGGCGTTAGATGGGAAGGCACTCATGCATGTGTTGTATTGGTGGTCTTCAAATGTTTGAAGTTTTTAGTGGGCTCCGTGGAGGGTATTGGCCTCATGTGAGAATTTGTTGTCTACTTGTCCTGGGAGAAGGCTCCATCTTGTAATATTCTATAGCGTCCTTTTATCAGGGAGCCTTGGAATCAATGTAATACCATTCCTGATATTCCTATTTCAGCTAGTCTATTTAGCAGCAGAATATGGTTGACCATGCCAAATGCTGCTAAGACATTGAACTGTAGTCGTAACATTTATTTACCTGTGCTTAATACTGATCTAACTCTCAATGTCAGTTAAATCAAGCATGTTTCTCTACTGTGTTTTGTTTCTGAATCCATATTAGATGGGTAATAGTAAATTCCATTTTGAAATATAATCTTTTAGTTGGATGGCAACTGCAAACTCTATCAACTTCATCATTAATGGTATGCATGCTACTGGTCTGTAGCTTGCAGCTTCGAATAGATCGCAAAATATAACACTGTAATTATTGTAATCAACATTAAAATTTCGCATATCTATTATTATTGAGTCTGAAAGTAAAAGTTGATTTGGTCAAGCATGTGTGAAATAGGGAAGTAAAGATTACTCCTCCCTTTACTAAACCGCGATAGGGATTATTAATGCAGGGAGCTGCGGTCTATGAGCAGGATCAACGCGGAGCATTCATCGCGGCTCCCTGCTCTAATAACTGCTATCGCGGTTTAGTAAAAGGGGGAGGGGGAGTAACAGATTTATGAGATGTTTTTATAAACAGAGAACATAAGTAAAGCAGATCATCAATAAAGGACTGGCACTTCGCAAAAAACTGTAATTGCATGGACTGAATCCTAAGGTTGGACAACTGCAGGAAAAGTGGTATGAGCAGCACAAGCATTACTTTGTATCCAGAAAATAATAATTAGAAAGGTAATTTTAGGAACAAACCAATATAATTGAGTAAAAAATTGTTTGATGATGTACAAAGATGTTGTGGTTAGCCAATATCAGAAGAAAAGCATCCCAACCACTCAGTTAGTGAGTCTGCAATAAGTGTAATCTTTCAACCTGAGTACATTTGTAGCTTTATATAAACAATAAAATGCCATCTTTCAAACTGTATACCTATGGATAAACATTAAAAAAAGAAACAAACAAAATGTCTGCTCTGAAGTGATGTCTATTTATTTCCTCTAAAATTTCAGTGTTTAATCTGCGCTCTGGATATTGTAACTTATCTATTATAACATCTATGACCCTCCCCAAGCCTCTCCCATGTGAGCTCCCCTTTATAGTTATATGCTAAAACTAGAGAGCTGCACAAGAATAGGAATCACCAGAAGAGGTTGTCATGGGATTTCAATGGGGATGGAAGAAATTGCCATAGGATTCTTGTGGGAATGGAAGAAGTTGACCAAGGATTCCCACAAGAGAGAGTAGGCAAAATATCTGATGATGCCAGAATGAGGCATGCAATGCACTAAGTGAGGAAATTGGAGCACTAGAATGAGGCTTGGAATACCCAGAAAGGCAGCTTGGAACACTCACTGGTTGAATTATGACTACCTTTCAAAAATCTACAGGAATCTGTTGGGGTTAGGAGGAATTGGAGGCCTGTGAGCAAGTAATATAGTTAACTCTAGTGGTTAAGGGGAGGCATGAAGTAGATTATTTGCAGGAATAAGTAGAATGGAAAGGATCTTCATGGTACAGGTGGGTATGGGTTGTACTGGAACAGATGGAAATGGGTGAAATTTCTGTCTCTGTGCTACTCTATAACTAGAACACTTAAGACACTACTATATAGAATTATGCCTAAGTGCACTTAGGTGCTTAACTTCTGGGTCACCAGCATTTTTTGTTTGTTTATTTCTCACCCCACCCCCCCTTATCCAGGGCGAGTTACATATTAACTTACAAAATAAAACATTTATATTTGTCGTACAAAACACTTCAAGGACACACTATAACAAATTTTGAAACTTAACTGCTGTTTGAGCATTAAAAGATAATCAGGTGGATTATGTTTTGTGTGCAGTCATACAATGTAATCCGCTTTGAACTGCAAGGTATTGGCGGAATAGAAAATAATGTAATGTAATTTTATAGAAATAATTTTCTGCCTGTAAAACATGCTTTAGACTTGTAAAAGGTTTTATATAATTACAGTATCTCTTATTGCTTGATATGTGTCAGTTAGCTGTCATTTAAAATATTATAAGAGTTGGTGTAATGCACCTGAATGCCAAGGAAATATGCATAATTTACAATATTGTATAAATTACATTTGTGCTAATCCTGCCTCTAGTCTGCCCAGAATCCACCCATGTATATGCCTATCTGTCAAAATAGAAAGTATACTATACATATGTCTACAGAAAAGTTGTTAGGTAGCAATGTGGGATTTACATACCTATATGTACACATACATGTACAGTATATATACAGCTATTATAATAATTTACATACAAAATTGGTATATAAATATTAGTGTCCATTTATAGAATTGTCCCCAGAGAGAACACACACATTTACATCTTCTTTGGAACCTTTTTCTATAGGCACAAAGTGTCTTTGTTGTCTTTGTTTCAGATTTAACATAATCAACTGTTTGGACTTCCTCTATAGGTTTCCTGCTATAATGTCAGACCTTCAGATAGCTTTGTTTTAATTTTCTGTTTTCATCCTTCTTATTCCAACAGCTAATCAGAATGGGAGAAATACTAACAATGAATCACACTGAAGTGACAAAGTTCATCATTCTGGGTTTCTTTGAGTTTCCTGAATTGCAGCTCCTTCTTTTTCTAGTGTTTTTGATTATTTATCTGATGTCATTGATAGGTAATCTTCTTATTATAATTACAGTTTGCTCTAATTCCCATCTGCACAGCCCCATGTTCTTCTTCCTCAGTAACTTGTCCTTCCTAGAAATCTGTTATGTGACTATCACGGTGCCTAAATTGTTAGCAATGCTCATAGCACAGAATAAGACCATCTCTTTCATGCAGTGTATGATGCAGATGTACCTATTCCTGGCCTGTACAGACATTGAATTCTACCTTCTTACAGCTATGGCCTATGATCGCTATGTTGCCATCTGCAAACCCTTGTATTATACCATCATAATGAACAAGAAAATCTGCATAAGTCTAGTCATTGTTTCCTGGATGACTGGATTTCTAGGTGTAGCTCCTCATGTTACTTTAATATCACAATCATCTTTCTGTAACTCCAATGAAATTAACCATTTCTTCTGTGACATCACAGCAATGATGACTCTATCATGTTCAGGGACCTCTGTCGTTCAAACTATAACTCTTATTGAAGGTTCAATTTTAGCTTGTACCCCCTTCACATTGACAATTATATCATATGTGTACATTATTTCTGCTGTATTAAAACTTCACTCTGCTAAAAGCAGACAAAAGACCTTTTCTACCTGTTTTTCTCACCTCACAGTCGTGCTATTATTTTATGGAACCTCTGTAGCTGTGTACTTGAGACCTCAGTCTACTGACTCCATGGACCTGAACAAACTGCTTAATGTAGTATATATAACTGCAATTCCACTGTTCAACCCTTTGATTTATAGTCTGAGAAATAAGGAACTGAAAGAAACTTTATGGAAAACAATCAGGAAAACTAGTTTTCTTCCAGAATTAATGAAATGCTGCAAACAGCATTTGCAATATTTCAATAGCAAGTAAACAGCATGAGTGGAAATTTCATAAGAGGGTCCCTATTAGATGTCAAAAAGGCATGCTTATTACATATTTTATAAATATAACATAGGATCCCATAACATAGCCTTTCCTTCCTGGTTAAATTGCGATCTTCAGCAGCACTTAACTGAATATCGCCACAGGACAGCTAAGCAAAGTGGGCAAATCAGGAGAGATTTTGGGGAGGAATCGAGCATTATGTAGGTTATGGCAAAATTCAGTGGTAGGACTTCCATAGGTGAGTGGGTAAATTTAGGACAGCTTAAAAGTTGTCTAAGATTTACCAGTCCAGCTATGCAGGCTCCAGCCCTCCTTTCTCCCTTCTCACCCGAGCCTCAAGACTCAAAATCCGCTCCCCTGGTAGTCTTAGTAGGCGCAATAGGGACGGGAGCAAACCCCACTTATTCCTGCTGCTTTCTGCTGTCGCTTGAAAATGGCTGCTACAATCTTGCTTGGCAGTTTGCGGTACTTCTGTAGTACAATTACCTCCTATAGGGGACCTTTAATTAAAGCATGCAAACTGATTTCGTGCGCACTAAAGATTAGCAAGCGCTAAATGCTAAGTTGACCATAGAATATAATGGATGTCTTAGCATTTAGCGTGCACTAATCTTTATAAAAGGACTCCATAATGTTGTAACATTTGTTTCTTTTGAACTATAGATGAATACAACTACTAACATGTTCTTGTTAAATTTTGCTACATTGCGTAAATAATTTGTTTTATTTATTTTTTTTTTTTCTTGATTCATGTACCTGAAAAACCTAATAAAATTTTTTTGGATGATTATCTACCTTTTTTCTCCATATGAGTGCTTTTATCCATATAGAGAGGGCTTGCAAATTTATAAAAGCCAATTTTTTAATTTAGCCCTTTGTGAATAAAATTAGTGCTCTAATATTAAACCCAACACTTTCAACTAAGAAAATTTGAAAGTTTACTCAACAGGTTAATTTAAGAGTTAGGAAACTATAATTTCATCAAATGCATATTCACAGTACACAGAAATTTCACACAAGGTGAGCAATACAAGAGAATTATATTTTTTAAGCAAGCTTAAGTTAGGGGTACAATCACTGGTGTTCTACAGCTGGATTTTATTAATCTATGGCATTTCTCTGGCACATTTGTATAAATGTGCTTTTTTATTAATTCTTCTGTTTCCTTTTTTGACCTTAGTGGGAAAAATTATTTTCTGGGATTTCTCATGTGCCTAGTGTATTTGACCCCTTTTAGAGGGAAATGAGATCTTAATGAAGGGGCTTGAGAAAGGAGGTGTGGCAGAGAATTTGGGAAGTAGAAGGCGAAGAGTATTGAAAATGAAGGAGACAAGAGATCCTAGAAGAGGGATATTGAGAAAGGATTTCAAATAAATAGAGCAGAGGGTAGACAATGGAAGGAAACTGGACCACGAAAGGAGAACAAAGTAGGAGCATTCAGGGAGCCAGCAAAGGAGAGTAAAAGAGGGGGAGGGGGGTTAGGGAAGAGAAAAAAAGGATGTGCCTGGGTAAAACTTTTCTTTTAATTTGTTGCTAAATCCCCAAAATCTTTATTTTGTTTCATTTGATTGTATTAAAGTCAATTGAGAAATAATTTTGCACTTTAGCAGTGGACTTTCATTTATTCGGAACACTTGCCTGTAGGCATCAGCCACAGAGTCAACAGTACTCAAAGACACTAACAGTAGTATGAACACCATGTAGCACAAAAAAAAAGGGAGGGGGGAGTGACATGAAAAGCTGAAACCACCATACGAAGAACAAACAATGAAATGAAGGCTCCAAGGTACTGGGAATGACCAAAGCAATACTGACAGTGCAAGAACATTCTAAGGAAGGGTTTCTCAGCTCAGTCCTTGGACATGTCCAAGGTAGTCTGAATTTCAAGATATCCAGAAATCATATGCATGATATAAATTTGCTGCCTCTATTGTATAGTATGGAAATCTATCTAATGTGTACTTATTGTGGTTATCCTGAAAATCTGACTGGCTTGGTGTGGCTTGAGACTGGGTTGAAAACCCCTGCTCTAAAGTACTTAGAGAAGTCAATTGCAGCCAAACAAAATGTTTGACTAGCCCCACGCACTGGAATAAAGCTAAAGCAGCATTCTAGAGTATATGGAGAAAGGTGATACAGCACCGATAGTAGAAAGGAACACCCCAAAATAATAAGGATGGTGGGGTAGGGGAGGGGCTAAGTACAAACAGCTGGGCACTGGTACTAAGATACGTTGAATTTGTTAAACTATGAAATGCTATTTTTGAAAGCAGTTGGTTTTTGAGGGCTTAAAGGTACAGCATTCATTTCCCCTGTGCACTGAGAATACCCCAAGGCTGCATTAAATTGCAGGATACTTGCAAGGTAATTCTATAACCTGGTACCTCGATTTGGGTGCCAAAATTGTGTATGCTGAGTGTCAATTCTTTAACAACATCTGGGTGCACCTAAGTGATTTTAGAATATTAGTATAGGCGTGTTTATGATAAAGCAATGGCTGGCATAAGGTGACAAAGTTAAGTGTGCTATACAGAGCATGCAACTGATAATATTCTGCTCATTGTGTGCTTTGCTTGATGATGCACCCATGGCTTGTCCATGACCTGCCCTTTTATATGCCCCACCCCCTTGCAATTATGTACTATAGCACTTAGGCGCTACCTTATATTAATAGAGTAGCCCCTAGTGCACATCGCTTGTATCTGCCAATTATTGGTTGCTCTGACTCAAGTAAGTTATAAAATTCCCTTTTGGTTGTGGAGCAAAGGCTCCATTAAAGTGATAAAGCGGTAGATTCAAAAATAGAATAAACACCTAAGGCATCATGTAAGATGTAAATCAGGCAAAAGAAGAAGATTGGCATCAACCCATAAAGACAATGCAAAGCAAGGCAACAAAGTAATTAAGACTTTTCATCATTATAGTTAGAAATTGCAGAATCATTCTTGTGAACAAGATATGAACTTTAATGAGAGCATGAAACTATTAGATGCAAATGGGTATAGATCCATGTACATGAAATAAAAAGATAGATATAATCAGTGGTGTAGCTAGAGTGGGAGGCGCATGGGTATGAGGTGCCTCCCCCCCTCCCCGCTCCTTCCCCACCACAATTGTCGCACTTGCACCCTTTCTCTTCCACTGTACCTCTTTAGCTTCCCTGGAGCGAGTAGCATCTTGTTGTCCATACCGGCATGCCCTCTGACATCACTTCATAATTGGGGGACCCAGAAGTGATGTCAGAGGTAGTGCTGACGCCGGCACAGGCAGCAAGTTGGAGATGCTGCTTGCGTTGGCGAAGAGCTAGAGATACTGTGAGGGAAGTGAAGTTGCATGCGGCAGGGGAGGAGTGGAGGGAGCAAGGGGAGAGAGGAGGAGAGGTGCTGGCGCCCCTACCAAGACGGCACCAGGGGTGGTCTGCCCCCTGCCGCCCATACTATGCCATTGGATATAATAGGCATTGCTGAAACCTGGTGGAAGGAAGGTAACCAATGGGACACTGTCAAACCAGAATACAAATTATATCACACCGATAATATGGACCAAAATTGTTGGAAAATTAGCATTATACATTAAAAAAGGCCTTGAATTGATTAAACTAAAAATTCTGCAGGACACAAAACACATCTAGGGCTGCTCAGATGATAGAGGTGTATATAAAAAATAAATGAGTGGAGTACAACAGATGGACATGAATCGCTTGTTTACATGGATTAGGCTGCATTCAATGAAACTACTACATTGTAAATTTAAAACGAAGAAAAATTATTTCTTCAATTAACATCTAATTAAACTCTGTAACCAATAGCTACCACCAGCTAAATTAGTCTCAAATACTCAGTGCAGGACCTCACCTGTCGTGCCATCTTTTCATTTCTGGTATCCTTTTCATTCAGACAACTACGTTACAAGTGTGCAGTGCATGCATTCCCAAGGAAGGAGGAGTGGCTTACAAAACGAAGCTCTGTTGAGCTGAATGCAGCATGCTACCAGAAGATTGAATTTGGTTTAAGAACTCTGACATAGAGAAGATAAGTCTTAACTTTTTTGATTATGGACTTTGAACCTATACAGTGATTTGTTGTGAACTGAATATTTGCTTTTGTGAAGATACTGGGTGCGTATGATAGACATTGTTAGATTGATATAGACTGTGAGATATATTCATTTATTATTCAGAAGGACACAGTTTTTGATTTAACATGAATTTGTACAAATCCCGAAGTCTGATAACCCCACTGATATTCACAGGGAATTATCCAGATTACTACAGCCATTATGGAGGCAATTCTATAAGTACACTCCTGTCATTTAGATGTCCTGATGCTGTTTAGTGTTCTGAAAACCAGCAGAACCAGGCTCAGTTCCTACAGCTCCTTGTGTTTCTGGGCAAGTTACTTAACCCTCCACTACTCCAGTTACAAAATAAGTGCTATATATAATATGTACACTGTTTTTATTGTAACCACATAAAGGCATTATGTCAAATCCCATCCCAATAATATTTGAGATAAAAGTCAACATAATAAATATTTACCCCTGGATTCTATTTATGGGGCTCAAAATTGCACACTTAACATTCACACTGATCAACAAACAATTTGCTACTGGAGTTCTGTCACCTGTACCTTAACAAGGGCCACATGCTGACTCTAAATCTGAAATCAGTTTTTGTCTATGACATCCTGTTTTTAATTTATGCATCAGTTTGTGCTTATATCATTTTCGTCAATAACGCTACTATGAAGTGTCAGTATTTTACTGTTTCTGTAACACTATTGCATTTTGGGACAGCTCATCGATTACATATACCAGTACCCTATACATATACAAGTAACATGTACCAGTAACATATATCATATATCTTTAACCCGTTCTGAGATCT
This sequence comes from Geotrypetes seraphini, assembly GCF_902459505.1. Classification (NCBI taxonomy): domain Eukaryota; kingdom Metazoa; phylum Chordata; class Amphibia; order Gymnophiona; family Dermophiidae; genus Geotrypetes; species Geotrypetes seraphini. The sequence continues at coordinate 88,314,833 of NC_047088.1, read as the reverse complement.
TTGGGGACAACGGGATGGAAAACGAATTAAATAAATAAATAATTTGAAACTTTATGCTAAAAAGTGATTGTAATGATTTTTCTACCTGTGAATTTTTATATTTTGTTTTGTTTTTGTCTAAGATATAATTATTATGAGCAAACAAGATTGTGTTAAACATCCTGATAATTTCTGTTATGTCTGCGGACAATTTGCTGCACAAGATCAGTGAAAGAATCTGTCCAGCAGACTTCAAAGTGCATACAAGCATTATTTTGGCTGTGAGGACCCAAAATCCGTGAACTGACCCATGATGATGCATTCAAACAGAAGCTGAACCCAGCTGAATCAGCAGCATGAGAAGCATTTGTGCTGGTTATTCAGAATTTTTTTGGTAATCACAGATCAGATAATTATGCTGAGCTTGTGGAGAACATGCTAACAGTATATCAGCTAATGGGTGCCAGAATGTCACTTAAAATGCACTTCTTATATTCTCACTTTGGCTTCTTCCCACCCAATCTTGGTGATGTCAGTGATGAGCATGGGGAAAGATTTCATCAAGATATCAAGGTGATGGAAAGCAGATATCAGGAAAGTTCAATCCCAGCATGATGGGAGACTATTGTTGGTTCTTGCAAAGAGAGACAAATGCACAGTACAGGCGTAAAAGCATTTCTGGCACAACAAGGGTCATGAGGATGCAATGTCAATAATTCAGCCATGGGTGTAAAGTTCAAAGTTCACTTTATTGATAGTAGCACTGTGAGGACTCAAAGACTTGACCTTCATCTTCGCTTTGGATACCAGATATTTTCCTGCTCACTTCTAAAATTGACCTGTATTGAATGCTCTATTTATGTGATAGAACTGCCAGCCATTAAGACTCTTGACAAAGGCATAGATGCCGAAACATTGTCAGTGGCAAGTCTTTGAGTCCACGCAGTGCTACTGTAACCCAGGCAATTTCCATTTACTCAGGAAATAGCCAAAGCTGCATAAAAAATTTCTTTCACTCAAATATTTCAATAACACTGGCATTCGCATCACTCCTTATACTCACATCACTGAATAAAGACACATAACACTTAGTAATGGCAAAGCATGGGCCGCAGCTTTATTAAACTTATCCATCAATGAATTTGTAAAACATAACATTTATACATAAATAATTCAGTGTAGCTTAACAACCATAAACCTTGGAGCTATTCGGTGTCGAACTAGCTCAACTCACAAAACTCAAACCCCTTGATGCTAATCGGTGTCGAATTAGCACAGCTCAACAAATGCATCACATTCCATGAAACCCCACTTCCCCCAGCAAGACTTGTGGTATCGCACAATCATGCCGGCCACCCATGACGGTTCCGCACATGAACAGAATAAGCACATAAAATATATAACTTCATAAGCCACACTATGCACAATTCACCCCATAACACATTTCCGCCACAAGCAGTGACTGCCTCGCAAATCACCGCTCCCCCCCCCCCATCTGCGACCATGCTGCCCATTATAACAAGCTTCCAACAGGTCTTGAATAGAACTCAAGAAAATATCAAGACCAATATCAGATAAATGCACACCGTCTGGTCTGTATAAACCAGGACAATCAACTGCAATCAAATCATGGCATAAAACAAACCCACCAAAAGAAACAATGAACCGAGAAATTTCAGAATTCACCCATTTTCTCAAGCGCTCAATACCTTCAACCTTGAGCGCATCCCTCCAAACGATCCGAGGAATAATGCAAGACCAGACTAAGCGGGTGCCAGGAAAGTAACTGGCCACCAACAATAAGCGTAAACAACGCTACCTCTACTGCCACAACACAATCTTACGGTGTCCCCCAGGGTTCTATTCTATCCCCACTATTATTTAACATTTTTCTGTCACCTCTCCTTACACTAGCTCAATCCATAGGATTTACTATCTTTGCATATGCCGATGACATACAACTTCTTCACCCAATCAACACCTCAAATATTTCTGACATAAAAGACATTAATAACAAATTAGACATCATATATGATTGGTTGTTCACAAATAAACTCTCCCTCAACCTAGATAAATCCCGAGGCATGTTATTCTCTATCAAAAACACAGAATTCCTGCTAGACAACATATCAATCAAATCAACACCAATTCATATGGATACCAAAATAAAACTTTTAGGCGTCACTATCGACAGGGAACTTTCTTTCCAGGACCATATAAGTTCAGTTGTTAAAACCTGTTTTTTTAAATTACGTATTATCCGATCTCTAACTTCTGTACTAGAAACCAGTTCAATCATTATTCTGATTCATTCATTAGTAATTTCCCATTTAGATTACTGCAATTCACTCCTTAATGGTCTCCCTCAAAAAGAAATCAGACGCCTACAACTAATACAAAATACTGCAATAAAACTTATATATAAAATAGGTAAATATGACCATGTCACTCCTCTTTTAAAAAAAGAACATTGGCTTCCTGTCACTCATCGCATCACCTATAAAATCATTTTACTTTCCTTTAAAATAAAACTTTATCATCTGCCCTCGTTCCTAGATAAACTTCTCATTCCTCAAAGTTCTCCACGCACACTAAGATCAACCGACCAAAAACTTCTTTTCATCCCTTCCCTAAAAGATTTCTATTATACACGAAAAGTAAACTTCGCAGTAACTGCTCCTACTCTCTGGAACTCCCTACCACAGCATCTCCGTGATGAACTACGACTTGACAAATTTAAGACCGATCTAAAAACTTTCCTATTCTGTGATGCATTTAATAATCTTTAGAACCATTATTCTTCCTCTTCCTATTCACAACAATTTCTATGACAAAGCAACCCCTCCCTTTATGTATTATCCAAACCCTACTATCTCCTTTTTTTCTTCTCAAATATGTAACTTTACCCATCCCTTTATTCCACCTTCACTTTCCAGTATGTCTGGTAAATGTCTTTTTTATGTACACACATTATTATTAATCTACCAATTTTTATTTTTCTCAGTTTTCCCTATATTTTTAATCCGTTTGTTAACCGGCCAGATATTAATTTGATGGTTGGTATATCAAAATCAATAAAACTTGAAACTTGAAACTTGAAGTCCCGCTTTATACATCGAATCAAATCCACCCCTTTTACCTTGCAAAGATCATTCCCACCAACATGGAAAACAATCAATTGAGGACAGGAAAATCTTCTGGCTTGCAACAAGGTCGGAAGAACTTGGTCCCAGCACATGCCTCGGAGTCCCAGCCAACGAATTCGAACTCCATGATGCACAAGGCCCAGATTCGATCCTCAGCGAGATTCCACTGCACGTTTCTGAGCCCAAATGGCCACATAACCACACACAGTTATCAGGCGGCAAAGGACCTGCAAGAAAAAACTGAAGCAGCAAGAAAATCATGAACAAACAGACATACAACCAGGCCTCACATAGCGTTTATAACAGGTAGAACGCCAACGCCCAATTTTACATAACATGGAAGGAGAAGCCCCCCGTTCAGCCGCATAAGAAGCAGCCCCAATACGGAAGGAATATGTCCCAAAAGACCGCGGGTCACAGCCAACCGCCACGAGACACCTCTTCAAGAGGGCAGAAAATTGAAAACGAGTCAGTGGCGTTCCATCAGCATGAATAAGCCAATATATACCCCCCAGCGGCCACACCGCAGCATAAGACAATGCACACTGCACAGGACACAAAGGATCAGCTGCCAAAGCCCGCAAATAAACAGAGGACCCTCTCCCAAAAGGATCAGTCTTTGAACGCCGAATATGCAAACGCAAACAGCGCTTACCCAAAAACACATCAGATTCCAGGAGGCCAGTGCTATCAACCGCAGACTTTGCCGGAGCTACCAGTTCACCAACTCTCAAAGCTGCAAAAAAGGCAACACTAAAAGCCACCAGGAACAACAACACTTCGAAGCCATCTGTACAAACCCCAGGCAAAACCGCACACAACTGCTTCAATAAAAGTGGTAAAATAGGCAAACGCTCAGGCCTAACAGGCCTAATAAGAGTAGAGTGCTGAAAGCCAACCCACAATTTCTTCACTAAAAAGGACGCACAAGGATTCGGATAGCCGAGCAGCTGAGCCAAAAAAGCAACACTGGCCAAAGAGGCACGAACTACCCCAACAGACCAGCCCCGTTGCTGAGCAAAAAGCAAAAAGTGTACCAATAGAGATACCGAAAAGGGCGGAACATCCAATGCAGATGAGGCTTCCAAAAACCCCAGGTAATGGCGCCAACCAGACCAATAAGAATTCCATGTATTCTCAGCCAAGGAATTCCTCAGTAAGTCTCCCAACGATCCAGCAAACAGGTCCACAGTGTGACAGGCATGACCACAGGTTCTTCGTCCGCTGCAGGTACCAAAGCCCGGAAACGGGCCCACTGAAACCGAGATAAAGAATCAGCAATCTCATTCAAGAAACCAGGAACATGCTTAGCAGAGAGTGTAGTATTAAGCTGTAAACAACGCAAAACAATGAGCCTCAAAAGCTCAACCAATAATGGACAATGAGCAAATTGAGCATTAATCGCCTGCACAACAGCAATGTTATCAGAAAAAACCACCACTCTCCTGTTAGCCAACTTGTTTCCCCAAAGAACCGTAGCCACAAAGACCGGAAAAAGCTCTAACAAAGCAATGTTATCACACCAACCTCGATCTCGCCACCACCCAAGCCACCTATCCGCACACCAAGACCCTCCAAAGTAAATGCCAAACCGAAGCACGCCGCGGCATCAGTAAAAAGACATAAATCCACTGATGTAACTTCCTCTTGCTGCCACACACAAACCCCATTAAAGCACTCCAGAAAATGAGACCACAACCGAAGATCTTCCCGCACATCCCGTGTAATGCGTACATGGAAATGCGGTTTCCGCAAGCCCCGAGACAAAATTGCCAATCGACGGCAAAAAACCCGACCCATCGGGATCACCCGTGAAGCAAAATTAAAGTGTCCCACCAGAGACTGAATTTCCCGCAATGTCAATTTGGATTTCTGCAACGCTGCCTGAATAGCCTCTCTCAAGGCAGCAACCTTAACAGCAGGCAAACGAGACTCCATACGCACAGAGTCCAATTCAACCCCCAGAAAAACTAAGGAAGTAGCGGGCCCTTCAGAATTATCCAACACTAAGGGAACCCCCAAATTCTGAGTTACTGCGTGAAAAGCCGCCACCAATTCAGCACACTGAGAAGAACCAGCCGGACCCCCAAACAAAAAATCATCCAGATAATGTACAATAGTCACAGAGCCAGAAACACATTGAGTAACCCAATGAATAAAAGTAGAAAATGCCTCAAAATACGAACAAGAAACAGAGCAACCCATGGGCATACATTTGTCAAAATAAAAGCGATGCTCAAAATGAAAACCAAGCAAATAAAAAGAATCTGGATGCACAAGAAGTAAACGAAATGCAGACTCGATATCGGCCTTAGCCAAAAGCGCCCCCGTACCCAGATTACGCAGCATAGCAATGGCCACATCAAACGAGGTATACTGCACAGAACAAAAAAGGGGGTCAATAAAAGAATTCACACTACAACCCAAAGGAAATGATAAATTATGGATGAGCCGGAACTTGCCCGGCTCCTTTTTAGGCACAACACCCCAACGGTGATAGTACCAAGTCTGGAAAAGGCAGAAAAGAAAATGGGCCAGCAATCCTCCCCAACTCCAACTCCTTCTGCAACTTAACATGAACCACCTCCACATGCTGTTCAACTGAAGGAGAATTACGACATTGATGAGCAAGGGGTGGCCCAGCAAAAGGAATCACAAAACCAAAATGAAAACCTTCTCCCAGCAGCTGAGCAACATCCTCTAAAGGGTACAAATCAAGCCATAGATCAAGCATGGGTAAATTAATTGGGGACTCTGCTTTGACCCGGCAAACTCCCGCCAAAGGTCCCGGCAGACCGGACCCCTGCCCCGCGACCACTGGCTCCCGCACTGAAACAACGAAAGGCTGGGTGGGCACCGGAACATTGACTACACCGATGTCTGAATTTACAGACTGCTCGGTCACAGCGCCCGGCATTAAACTGGAAACAGAAGGTACCCATGGCAACCCGAGATCCAGGCAACCCAAAGGTCTCACCCCATCCGGAATTACCAAGGGGCACCCGGGAACCAAAAGAGGTGGAGACCCCACTAACTGAGGGCCCTCCCGAGACAGCAGAGCCAACTCCTCCCCCAAAACGAAAGGAACCAGCACGAGCCTGTATCATCTCTGAAAGCCATAAATCCACATCCCTATACCCCCACACTCATGATTTGTCAGTAGCCGAACTTTTACGAAATTGCTCATCATAGTTTAACCATGACCATCCACCATAAATCCTAAACGCCCGCAAAATGAGATCAGAATATTTCAACAAACCTGCATACAACCCAGGCCGTGCTGCCCCAACCACAGAAGCATAAATATTAAAACCCAACAACCAATTCATAATGGTTCTAGGCACACGAAAACGACTACGCTGCCCATCAGCCTTACTAGTATCTTTTTTCTTATCCAACGTACCCTGCTCCTTTTCCAACAAAGAAAAAACATCCACATACTTGCCTTTCAATATTTTTCCCCGCAATTTCTTAGAAATACTACAGTCTAAGGGTGCAATTTCGCATAAGGTATGTCCACGACGCATCATCTGAGCAGCTGCACCAGCAGAACCACTCAACACAGGCATGGACGGAGGGACACACACTCCCAAATCCACCGACTGAGCCGAAGGTCCAGCTGCATCACCACTCTCAAATGAGGAAGAGGCACCAGAAGAAACTTCAGAGGAATCCCAGGAATCCGACAACTGCCAAACAACCATAGGATCAGCAGGAACCCTCCTACGCTGCCTCTTGTCCACATCTAACCGCTTCACAACATGCTGAAGACGTTTCAAAAATTTTTTATCCCGCAAATGTTTCGCCACAGATAGAGCCGCCGGACGCACCCCCGAGTGCCCCCGTTGTGCCACCCCACTCCCAGACTCGGCAGCACCCACACCAGACAAAACATCCATCAAAGCCCCAAGAGACTCACCAGAATGATCAACAGGAGCAGGAGCCACCACAGATGGACCAGGCTGAGAGGAAGCTGGCATCACAGATGTCCGTGTAACAGGGGTTCTGACACCATGAGCCCCACTTCTGCGGGGCCCAACACCCCTCCGAACAGCTGCACAGGAACCATGCCTCAGCGTCCCAGCCGCAGCATCACGGGGAACAGCACCCACCACGGTAGATTGACCCCTACGGGCCCCCCTAGCTGAAGAGCCCTTTGTTGCCAAAAAGCCCCGTATAGCAGAAGAACCCCCTTTAGCTGAAGAGCCCCTGCTAGCATTGCGCGGCTTCCTAGGAGCCATAACAAACAAAATAGAAAAACCTGCTCCCACTACTGTGCAAGAACTAAGCCCCAAACTAGCCCACCCCCACCCAAAGCACTCACACCACACACAGCTAACCACACAGCAACCCAACCCCCACACCACGAACCCAAAACCTCCCCCCCAACAGCCCCCAAGAATACACACCCAAAGAGCCTGAACAAAATAAAGAAGCAGGCAAGAACCACAGGCAGCAAAAAACTTACACACACAAAGGCAACCCACACAGCAGGAACAAAAAGACTTCAGCTGTGCACTGACACCACAGCTCACCGACACCCTGTGCTCCAGATAACAACAGAATCAGAAGAAAAGGCTTACCCGACCAGCTCGGTGCTCACACTGGCAGCTCCCCTCCACTGGAATGAGCAGGAAAACGCACGAGGCCGACCTAGCCAGGCCGGCAGGCCAAGCCGGCTCACAAAGACGCGCGGCACCCCAGTCAAACCAAGCAGGAAAAAGACGCTAATGCCGTGCGTCGTGTAGAGCCAGCCCCCAGGAAATGCGGTGCCCGGAACAGCCGGAAACAAGCAGGAAGACACAAAATGAGGACCTATCAAGTCCAGCGCCACACCAATGCGCGTCAACAACGCGAGTAGCAAAAAGGACACTCGGTAATGGAGCCGCTAAAAACCTTGACAGGAACTCCAGCTCAGCTCCAACACGTGTCACAAAATACCGGCACTACCCAAAGAACAAAAGCAACGGTCCGTTCTCCACAAAACCACCGCACACCGCACACCAGCCCAAAAACACTCCAAAGCAGCAACCACGTCAGGAAACCAGGAAGGAAATGTAAAGCTACCAGTAATTTGCTCAACAACAACACAAAACAAATTTAAACCTGAACAAATTTAACCCTGCCTACCCACCTCTTCCCACACTCCCACCCTTCCCAAACTGATTTTGCCGGCCAAAATCACCCTTAATCCCCACAAGTCCTCCACCAATCACCCCTCACCCTTCTTCACAACCAATCCTCCTGTCCTAGCACCCCAACCACCAATCCCTGCCAACCTCTAGCTCCCACTACCAACCCTCACATTCCAACCCCCCCCCTCCATCCCCAGCCCACTGTAATTATGGTATAAGAATTCGCTCAGCCACTGTTATCAGCTTACAGCAAAACTGTAAGCTCCCATAAAATAAATTTAATATGCATTTAAAATTAACAATATATTACAGTTACCACAACTGTAGCTCAGGAGAAGTTTTTTTTCTTAATGTCCAATCACACACCAGTCCAGGACAGATGACTTCAGGCAAACAGGTGTTTATTTTTCTCTTCTTCTTTCTTTCTTGTGTGGGCTAGTGTTTGATTGCGCTTCTTGTTGATCCCTATTACTCTATCTATTAACAAATCAATAAAGGAAAACCCTAACTACTCCCCAAGATTCCACTTTAAACTAACTATATAAAAGAATAGATAATTGAGATAGCCCTAAACTATACCCACCCACAATTAACTAATATTTCAATAAACCTCTTATAACCCCAAAACACAAGTGCATGTCACCAAGGTTAAAACTTGGAAAAAAAAACCAAACATTGAATAAATGTTTCAGAAATACTATTATTACTATACAAATTACTCCAAACAGGATACAATATTCTAACCAAAACTAAATTATTACTGTTCTTCAATAAATTCAAAATTTATCTTCAAAAACACAGACAACTTCCAACACACAGCTGTCTACAGAGAAAACCCACCCAATCTCAACTGCTCCTTGGCAGTTTAGAATATTAGCCACTTCTGACTTCCTGGAGAGAGAGCTGTGCTGTCCAGAATTCCAAAAGTGACATGTACAGCTCTGAATTTTTAAAGGTACAGAAATATTTTTATAACCTTGGTTACACTACTATCAATAAAGTGAAATATCAATAAAGTGAACTTTGTTGTGCCTTGATTGTCTCGTCATTGAAGCCTCAAACATTTCTGAACATGCTGCCATCACTTTTGTGTGAGTTAAGAGAGGTGTAAATATATTCTGTAATATGTCTCCTTATTGTCTTTGTGTTTGTTTTCAGTTTAAACTCCTTAACACAAGTTTGATGGGACACAGTTCATACTCACAATATTGTGCTATGACAAACTGTCTAAAAAATCTGTAACGTATATCTTAGAAACAGAACAGAACAAAACAAGCCATTACTATACTGATAAGTCTGATGCAGTTTACAAAATTTAACAAATAATACAATCTAAAGAAAATTGATTAATTTGAGAACAAATGTGTCCACAATTGCTTTCAAAAATGATTATAAGACATGGGACTCAATAACAAAGGTTTCAGTTCTTTGTCCCAGAAAGCCACCTGATAAGAAAGCAAAGATTGGTGATATTTTGTGTAATGACAGCCTTTGACAGATGGAAAAATAAAAAGGCTGTGTGAACTGCGTGAATGCTTGGATTGAGTAAAGGAAAATAATTCAGATAAGTAGGTAGTTGCCTTGCCTTTGTAACAAAGGCAACCAAATTTAAATTTAATTCAAGCCTCCACAGGAAGCCAGTGCAATTCTTGATAGTAAGGACTCACTTGATCAAACTTTTTCAATCCATAGATCAGGCGAACCGCTGAATTCTGGACTATGCACAGCCAAGATAGATTCTTTTGAGGACCTGCCAAATATACTATATTGTAATATTCCAGTTGGCTCAACACCAACGACTGAACCAGAGTACAGAAGACCTTCCGCTCTAAAGCATTTACCTCATCCTGCATAGTCATATGTTGATCTAGAATAATATCCAAGATCTTAATGGTATGTTATTTAGAGAAAATCATGTTTATTGATGTACAATCAGCAAATACACCATACAAAACATTAGGACAAAAAGATTGAGAACACCAAAAGTACAACAAAACAGCTTTGTGAATAAACCCCCATACCAATCCCCATCCACCCCCAAAGGCAAACACACCCTCCACCCCAGAATCTCCCTTCAAATCACTCCCCACACCAGAAACAAACCAGAGAGACTGCTGAGCAAGCTGTGTTCTTATGCTGCTCAGCAAGCACCAAACAGGACAACCTAACCCCAACCCCCTCTCCCCCCAAAACGATCCCCATCCTATCCAACCACACAAAACATGTTTCTGTAAAATTCTGACCTGAAGATACAACAAACAAGTTTTGCCTTCTCTGGGTTCAATTTCAGCCTAAATTCTAACATCCATGTGTGTGGCACCATGGTTGAAGCTACAGCCTCGGCACCCTGGGGTTGTCACTTAATCCTCCATAGCCCCAGGTATGTTAGATAGATTGTGAGCCCACCGGGACAGATAGGGAAAATGCATGAGTACCTGATTGTAAAACCGCTTAGATAACCTTGATAGGCAGTATATAAAACTTGAAACTATTTCATTTCTGATTAAAGAAATCGAAAGGGTGAATGGCAAGATAATAGTGATGTCGTCTCCATAGCTAAATATTTTTAGTCCCAAAGAAGCTAATTTTGAGCCCAGAGAAGACAAATAAACGTTAAATAACAAAGGGGAATGTGGTGAGCCCTGCAGCACACTGCATGGACTCCTCTACTTTCCAGATAATTCGTCATTGAATCTAACCTGATATGACGTACTAGCTAAATTCAAATTACAGATCTGAAATCAATGTCATTAAGTTAACTAAGAACACTTCTTAACTTCTCAGTAGCAAAGAAAAACATTTTTTTGTTGACTAGTGTTATTGGTACTAATTGGCAACAATTTGGATTTATTCTTTAACTATATTCATGTTATACATCTGAGGCCTAGAATCTTTAGGGGTTTTATCTCTTAGGTGCAGGAAACCTCTTAAATACATCTGCCTGATTCAAATCTTTATTCTCAAGAAGAGATTCTTTGCCACATCATTAACTAGAAAAAAAAGTGAGTATCCCTCTCTGTTTTTATATTTTTTTGCATCAATAAAAATTGTTTGAACTTAGTGCCGGCCAGCACGCTGATTGTACTACGCTGCTCAGACAGTCATAGAGTTCCTATGAGTGCCTTATCAGCGCAGAGCATTCAGCACGCTGGCTGGCGCTAAATCCTCTTGTGTGGTTTTATAAAAGAGGGCGGGGGTTAATATGATGCTGTCGTCAGTCTTATGGTGAATAATTATACAAATCATTTTCTATGTGGAAAGAAGAGGACAGAATCAGAGTATGAATGGGCACAGCCACTGACCCTCAAGCCTTGCTTTTAAGAATGCTGGTGTAGAAGGACGGAGGTTGAGATAGACATGGGATGGTTTCCTGCACTTTTCCGCAGGGATGGGGACAGGGACAAATTCTGTCTCCATGTCAATGTCCATTCTAATTTGCTGCACTATATGCATGGAACAGACTGCCTGTGTCATTACATCAGGCTCAGTCTCGAGCAGTATTCAAATCCAAGTTAAAAGCCCATTTTTTCGAGGCTACTTTCAACTCCCGCTCATCATAAAATTATCTATGTCCATTCTATTATTCTCTCTACAAGAAACTCCTGGTGGGGGGAGGGGGGATTTTATTATATGTTATATGCGTTATGAGGTATTGAAGGGATGAGAGGGAAAGGGATAATTCTATATAATTTAAAGAATTATAGAATTTCAAGTAATGTATTTAAGTCAAAATGGTGTTACTTTTCTATGCACTTGATGTAAGTTATAAAAACAAATAAAGAATTTAAAAAAAGGAAACTCCCCAACCCCTGTATGCCCTGTCTGTTTGTCCAAATTTGATTGTAAGTTCTTAAGAGCAAGGAATATCTATTACATTTCAAATGTACAGCGCTGTGTATGCCTTTCAGCGCTATAGAAATGAGAAATAATAGCAGTAGTAGTAACCTCTTTTAGGCAAGTACGTAATGGTCTATGTTGTCTTCATCAAATAGACTTAAACTAAGCAACTTTTTGAACTTTCTACATAGACATCCTGTTATAAGGTCAAGTGTTTAGATAGATTTGTTTTAATTTTTTCTTTGTCCTTTTTCAATTCACAGCTAATAAGAATGGCAGAAATGGAAAAGATGAATTACACAAAGTTTAGTGAATTCATCATTCTGGGTTTCTTTGAGTTTCCTGAGGTGCAGCTCTTCCTTTTCCTTGTGTTTTTAGTTATTTATCTGATGTCCTTGACAGGGAACTCTCTTATTATAATCACAGTTTGCTCCAATTCCCATCTGCATAGCCCTATGTTCTTCCTCCTCAGCAACTTGTCCTTCATTGAAATCTTTTATGTGTCTGTCACGATGCCTAAATTGTTAGCAGTGCTCATAGCACAGAATAAGACCATCTCTTTCATGCAGTGTATGATACAGATGTACCTGTTCCTGGCCTGCACAGATGTTGAATTCTACCTTCTCACTGCTATGGCCTATGATCGCTACGTTGCTATCTGCAAACCCTTGCATTACACTATCATCATGAACAAGAAAGTCTGCTTTACACTATCTATTGTTTCATGGATAATTGCATTTCTAAATCCAGTCCCAAATGTTACTTTATTATCACAGTCATTTTTCTGTAGCAATAAAATTAATCATTTCTTTTGTGACATGACAGCATTGATGACCCTGTCATGTTCAGGAACCTCTGTCATTGAAAATATAAATTATGTTGAAGGCCCACTTTTAGGTTTCACTCCCTTCTTATTAACAATTATATCATATATGTATATTATTTCTGCTGTATTAAAACTTCACTCTGTTAAAAGTAGACAGAAGACCTTTTCTACGTGTTCCTCTCACTTCACAGTTGTTCTATTATTTTATGGGACCTCTTTTGCTGTATATTTGAGACCTCAGTCTGCTTACTCCATAGACCAGAATAAATTGCTTACTTTAGTATATATAACTGCAATTCCACTGTTCAACCCCTTGATTTATAGTCTAAAAAATAAGGAACTGAAAGAAACTTTATGGAAAACAATCACACAAACTATTTTTCTTCCAGAATTAATGAAATGCTGCAGCATTTCAACAGTGAGTAAACAAAATGGGTAGTAATTTCATAGGAGGGTGCCCATATGAGATGTCAAAAGCATATTTATTATATATTTTATTTAAAAAAAACCAACATAGGCACTCATATGTGTTTACAGAGCTGCCAAGTTACCTATTATAGGAGAGAAAGATTTTGTTGCAAGTCCTGGGTTTCTGCTACCCTCATCCCGGTGCATTTATTTATTTATTTTTAAAATTTCTATACTGTTTTATTCCAAATCAGTTTACAAATACCACGCTGCTTGAAATTTAAAACCAGAACCAGACAAAAAGTTTCTCTCCTGGAATACGTAAATTGGCAGCTCTGCGTCTATAATTATGATTAGGGGTACTATGTAAATTAGCTACGTTAGGTGCCATTGGCTCGTGCTGAAGTCCTAGTGACTTGATGAATTATAGATCTAAAAAGAAATTGGTTTTGTGCTAGTCCAGTATTTCTAGTACTAGTGGAGTTCATAATTAGGGGTTACCACATGGCTCCAGAAAAAGGAAAACAAATTGAGACATCTGGATTTTACTTCCATTGAAAGTAATTGAAGAAAACCCAGATGTCTCAATTCATCCTCCTTTTTCTGGAGCCATATAGTAACCCTAACTATGATCCCCAGCAGAACAGAAATAATCTTGCATCATGCACACCTGATCTGGAGAAAGTGTAAATGTATATATTCTCTGATCTTATATGAACAAATGAAAAATTTTAAAAATATATACATTTGAAATGTATGATGAGGTGGTTTAACAAATTCTTAATAAAGTTGGAAACTTCTTAATTTTTTTTTTTTTACCCAGAGGGGAAGCTGCAGCAGCAGACAGAGGCACAGACCATGTCCCAGAAAAAGAAAATCCATCAGTCAGTTAAAACCCTGAAAGACACCAGAGCATGAGAGAAAAGTTTTTCTAGCACTCTATACAACTCTGAGGAAAAAAAGATTCCAGAGAGTCTTATACGGCTGGCAGTAGAACTGACAAAAGAAGAAATTTAAAAAAAACAACAACCCCGAAGAAATCAAAAAAGAAGCATAAAAGTCAGTAAAGCCAACATGTAGAACATGAAAAGCTGAAGGATAGAAGAGTTACTTAGAAACATGACAGTAGATAAAGACCAAATAGCCTATCCAGTTTGCCCATCCATAGCATCCACTATATCATCTTCTCCCTAAGAGATCCCACACTTTTTTGAATTCAGACACCTTCTTTGTCTCCACTGTCAGCCTAGAAATCAGCATTTTCAGTTGGCATAACTAATATCAGCAAAGGCCTATGGGAAATTATATCAATCTGACTCTATGATGTTGATGCAGATAGATCACATACAGTAAGCATCCAGGCAGACTGTTTCAAACAACCCTAATTCAATCAGTGCTTAGAGGACCTGGCAGTAAAAAGGTGCTCTAAGAGGGGTTAAGAATGTCTGAAGATATACAATGGATCCAGGTGGTCAGTGAAACTAACTATTGTTTCAAATTCTAAACAGAAAGATACTGGGAAATACAATAGTTTCTATATTTAGAATAAAATTCCAAGCGATAAAAGGCTCCTCTCTACAACACCCCCCCTCTCTTGCTCCTCTGGCTCCTTTTGCCCTTCTTTCTCTTGCTCTCTATCGCTGGAACCTGAAGCTTGGGACATCACCCTCCTCACCCCCCTTTCTCTCTCTCTCTTTTTCTTTGTGTGTTCTCTCTCATTCACAAGAACACAGAAGCAGTCTCTATAATTGTAAAACTTCTATCTCTCATTAATTTTAATGCTTAATTGTAACTTTTATGAATCTTGCTTTTCTGTAAGCCTATTTCTATAATATATTCTTTATGCCATCACTTCTGGCTGTGCTTCTTATTTGAGTCTGTTTCCTGGTGAATCTTCTGTGAAGGTATTGAACTCAGGACCTGGCATTTGTAAGGGCGCCTCACATAACCCCTACAACCTCACATTGTGGGGGTGCTATAAACTTTACATTTTGGGGGCTCGTCTCGGTGCTTTCTGATGATTTCATTTGGGTAAGTAGAATTCAATTTTTTCTTCTATGCAATAGGATTATTGGCTGCATAAGACAAGGTGAGAGATGGTATTTTCCACTCAAAAGTCCTTGTGTAGTATAGCTAGAGTGAGATAGAAATCAAAAGACCTTAGGAAACCCTTAGATTGTACTTTAGACTGGATGACACATTGGTGAAAAGTTCCAGAAATACTGTGGGGTTTTATACTTGGTGAGATTTTACTTATCAATAGACTTTGTATTTTTGATTGATATACAGAGTGAGATACAAATCAAAAGATCTTCTGGAACCCTTAAATTATTTTTAGACTGGATGACACAATTGTGAAAAGTTCCAGTAATATTTTGGGTTTTATATTTGGTGAGATTTTACTATCAAGTCTTTGTAGTTTACCTGTGCCAGTTTGCATTTTATACTTTGCTATTATATGCTTGCTAGAGTGTGTTGCATGTAAGAATATTTGAGCTGCTCTGAAGAAAAGCATGGTCCAAAGTTAAAACAGTCACTCAGTTAAGACACGCCACATCTGTACTAATAACTTTTACTTTTTGTTTTTTGCTTTGTGCTTTTAATTCTATTTCTTGTCAGTCTCTGCCCTGGTGAAAAGCCCAGTGCAGACTGGAGCTGGCAGCTGACACCTCTGTTCTTCTAACAAACTTCTTATATTTTTTCCTACTAAACTTCTGCCTGTAAATTTCAGGTAGTAACCAGTGTAGGCAAGTGTGAGCATACGTGTATTCTTAATGCCGGTGACTCTTGCCTAACACACTTTACCTCATTTTTCTACCTATTAACTAATGTCTCCCTCCTTCATCAGTGGGAACATTTCAACCTCAAAGGCTACACACATTTAGAAGGCCCATGTACCAAGGCAGACTGCAGCCTCAAATATGAACCCTTTTGATTTTCAAGAACTCACAGATATTGTACAGAAATATTTTGACAAGAAGGGAGGTCCTTATGAGGGTAATTTTCCAGAACACACATGGCACGATATTCAGAAACAAATGGTTAATCATTCTCAGGAGTTTAGAAAAAAAACAAATAAACAAAAGTGTCTTTTCATTCAAGGCCTCTGTAGGGGAATTATTAGTATCAGACAAGAAAATACTGACTTGAACACTCAGTGCCATCAGCTGTCCAAAGACTTAGATGAGGCACAAATTAATATATCCATGCTAAGAACCCAAATTGTTCAAGCTACAAATTCCTTTTTAGCTGTAAATGAACAATTAGAAGAGGCCAAGGCAAAATTAAAGTATTTAAAATCAAAATGTGCCTCACAGGGACAGGTTAATGCTGTCTCCTCACAGAGTCTGCCATCTGCACCAGTGCAACCTTCACCCTATAATCCTTGTAGTCAGTTTATAGAGAAACAGAACACAGTTTTTGTAGCAGGCCAGCGAAAAGTTAAACTAGCTACAGATGTAGAGCAGGAGGAAGAACAGACAAATGAAGGTGAGGAAAATCCATTACCATGCCAGAGCAGTACAAATAGTGCCCCTATAAGTGACACAGCACCAGTAACAGTAGTGCTGCAGGGACATATGAAAGACAGTGACATTGGAAGAATAATGGAGAAAGTGGACCCTATGCCCTTTAACATAAATGAATGGTGCAAATGGGCTACTGACATACTGATTCACTGGGGTCTAGGGAAATACAAAAGGAACAATGCAGATTTTGATAAGCTTATGTACCTAGCCTGGGTCCACATTATTATAAATTTGGATCTCTTGTTCATCCATACCAGTTTGTAAAGATGGGCATCGAACAACTATTTTGATGCACCTCCCTGCAAGTACTTAGAACTCTTTCACCCCTGCCAAGTGATACACTAGAGCAGTTTGCATATAGGGTGTGGGTAATCAAGGTGGTACTTAACGAACATGAACACTGGCCTACTTCAGCTGATTATGGTCAGAGAGAACATAAAGAATTTCTATTAGAATTATTATAATAATAATAATAATAATTTTATTCTTATATACCGCCATACCCAGCGAGTTCTAGGCGGTTTACATTAAATTAGATTAGGATCCACATGGACTTGTAGATTTACAACAAATTTATCGGATTAATAACAACTGTAGCCAAAAATTGGCAGATGAAAAGGGAAATTTACAACAAGTTAGCCAACTTCGTAGATGAAGAGGGCAGAATTAATTACAACAAATTTATCGGATTTACAACGGATTTGGTCAGACTTGGTGGATGAGGAAGGAAGTGGGTAGGAGAAGCAGGGGGAGATAGGAACTATCGTGAAGGAGAAGAGTTGGGTAGGGGGCCCTGAGATTATCTGAAGGGTCGGTTAAGGGTCTTGTTTGCTGAAAAGGTAGGTTTTGAGTGATTTTCTGAAGTCGAGGTAGGTGGGGGCCTCGAGTATCATTTGGGATAGCCATGGGTTCATCTTGGCTGCTTGGAAGGCGAGGGTTTTATCTAGGAATCTTTTGAGTTGACAAAGCTTTGGCGAAGGGAATGCGAACAGCTGAATTCTGCGGGATTTCTTGTTGGTGCAGTGAAGATTTAAGTGGGGAGTGATGTATCTTGGCGAGATTACTAAACACCTTCTTTTGTTTTCAGAGGACCCTAAAGCTACCCCTTTTGACACTTTACTGCTCAGGATTAAGTCTGTGTGGAAGACCCAGCCAGCTCAAATTATTTCAGTATCGGAAGCTAGGAGGTGGCGTGCTGAAGTATCACCCCTGGATCTGTACAGTGGCATTATGACTTCAGGTTTTCTGCTGACAAAACCCCTACAGATGCAGCCCATCATTTGTCTTGCCTTGGACGAAGCCTTCTCCACATGATTGGCAGCCTTCATATCATCGCTAATGATCACTCCTAAATCACGTTCCACCGTGGTCCTGGACAAGGTTTCACCATTTAGTGTGTAAGTTCTGTGTGGATTTTTTTTGCCTAGGTGCATTACTTTACATTTTTTGGCATTGAAGCCTAACTGCCAAGTTGATGACCACTGTTCCAGCTGCCGTAGGTCCTGCGTCATAAAGTCAGGCACACTGCTTTTGCCTACTATGTTGCATAGTTTGGCGGTGTCGGCAAACAGTGATACTTTTCCTCTAAGCCCTTGGGTCAAATCTCCTATGAATAAATTAAATAGAATCGGCCCTAAGACGGAGCCCTGAGGTACTCCACTCGTCACTGCTGACGTTTTGGAGGGGGTACCGTTTACCATCACCCTTTGAAGCCTACCATCTAGCCAATCCCTTACCCATGTAGTGAATGTAATGTAATGTAATGTAATTTATTTCTTATATACCGCTACATCCGTTAGGTTCTAAGCGGTTTGAAGAAAGTATACTTTAAGATTATAAATGAGAAGTAAGAAGGTACTTAAAAAATTCCCTTACTGTCCCGAAGGCTCACAATCTAACTAAAGTACCTGGAAATTAATAAAGAAGAGAAAATAAGATGGTTGAAAAAAGAAAAATTCTATGTGAACTTATAGGATGGAAATTAAACTGACAGTGAAGAACTGTATGAAAAATACATATGGAATGCAGTTAGAGAGGGTAGGTTACAATCTATTTATGGTATTTGTTTAATTGGAAGGTGTTAAGGTGGGTAATTTGGGGGAAGGTTATCTGAAGGTAGGTGAATCTTCTGGAGGTAAAAGAGGAGGGGTTAAGATATTTGGATGATTTTTTTGAAAATTTTGAATGTATCCCCTAATCCCATCGATTGTAGTTTGTTCAACAGCCTGCGGTGTGGGACGCTATCAAAAGCTTTGCTGAAGTCCAAATATATCACGTCCAGGGACTCCCCGGCATCCAGATGACTGGTCACCCAGTCAAAGAAGTCAATCAGATTAGATTGGCAGGACCTTCCCCTGGTAAATCCGTGTTGGTGGTAAATCCGTGAAAGGGGTCGAATTCCACTAACTCCTTGGATCAAAGTCCTCTAACACCCTTGATCTTCAACCAAGAGCAGAATGTAGGCCAGAAAAGTCTTCTGTGGATCACCTGAATAACTTCCACTAACACCCGTATCTTCCACGAAGTGCGTAAAACTTCGGCGTAACCAATTTGCGTAATGGGTCTTGATTGAAACCTGATCCCAAAGGCAAACCGACCACTGGGCCAACTGCAGGGGCGCTATAGGTCCTGTAGCCTGTCATCTGATGTTAAAGACAAGAGGAGAAGGGGCAACAATCTTGCCCGGTGAGCCGGCGGAAGAAAGACCATAATGTTTCCTGACCTGCAATGAGCTTGATAAAATACGCGATCAACCTTGCCATTGTCTACATTGTTTCAAAATCCAAATTGCCGATGAGCAACCAGAGAGAACCATGAGATCGTATGGCATTGTTGACGAACTAAGTTAACCCATCCCTCTGTATCGAACAGCTACCTCCCCACCTGACCGTACCAAAAGATGGGTCAGAACACATGTTACATGCTACCACCATGTTACCCCCTGGCCTAGCTAGACAAGATCTAAACAGGCATGAAGCACGAGAACTGGAAAGAATATGGAATGAAACAAAGCACAAAAAGATAATGCAATATGGATATCCAGGATAAATGAGTAAAAGAGAACCCTCAAAGAATGGCATACGTTCTAGTCTAATAAATTAGCAACCCTAAAACGCAGGCACGAAGCAGGACAACTAGAAGAATATAGAATGAAACAAAGAACGAAAAGGATCACGGAATATGGATATCCAGGATAAATGAGTACAAGAACCTGCTGCTCTAGCAAAAGTGGATCAACAATTAATAGCTAAGAACTCTTCAGATTAAATAACGCCCTATTTGACCACCGTAAAACATCTTCCAAAATTCAAACTAGGAGTCTCATTCTAAATTCTCCTCTGAACTACCCCCCGTTGACTATACCCCCAAACAAAAAACAAGCCTCACCCGCATGGTCAGTTTAGGTGGACTAGTCCTCCCATTCAACCTGAGCAGTGCGTTTTACCGAATAGATCATAATATGCTACTGGGCTGTCCAGATGCTGTAGGCTTCACCAAATCATCAGTGGGCGATCCTATTCCCAATCATGGACAAACTCCCAAGGATCCCCTCTATCAGCTAACCTGTTCACCTTATACATGTCTACACTAGGCCCTGAGCTATCCAAACTAAACCTCCAAACGTACATCTACACTGATGACGTCCCATCGACCCATTTCATCCATCGTCGATGAATTAGAACAATGGGCAAAACTTTAAACTAAAACTAAAACCTGAAACTAAAATTATTTTGGCCATCCCAACAAACTAAAAGGCTTGCAACACACCTATAGGAGGGGGCATGGGAGACCATCATATCCCTGGACATGCTTCTATATACATGACTCGCACATGTGGAACTTGACCTGAAATCTCCCTTTCCAAATGACATAAATAATTAGATAAAATATGATGGCAGATAAAGGCCAACTAGCCCATCTACAGTAACCATTCTGCTTCTCTCTCCGAGAGATCCCCCCTTGCTGCTTTGACACGCAGCTCCTGATTGGATAAGGCCTGACTTAGTGCAGGAAGAGGCGGTCGGAACATACCGCAAGTGATTTCCTGCACTCGCGGCGCTCCGGCTGCTTTCTTGCTGCCCTCTCCCACTGCCCTCTTCAGGCTCCCCCATAAAAAACGTATTTGCGATTTTTCAAGATTCGCGGGGGTTCCTGGAACGGAACCCCCATGAATACCAGGGGAGTACTGTATATATATATATATATATATATCTAGTACACAAGATCATGTGACTAAATACATGTTAGTATGGTTACATACAGACAATCTAGATACAGTATGATGAAGTTAAATGAACAAAAGAAAAAAACAGGGCATTAAATGTATGTTAATACTGCGTTCTAAGACAGGTAGAAAATGCAAATAATGATGCAGGAATTGCCAACAGAACAGGGTTTATATGAATATGTCATGAAAAGCTTAAATAGAACAAATATCAGATGTATATATCAGCACAAAATAGGTATGTATGAGTGCAGCACATGGAAAAATAAAGAAAAACAATCTCAGATATATGTATACCAAGTATATGAGATAATGTAGCTGAATATATGGACAAAACCCAGACCCATAGAAAAAGAATATTACAAAAACACTATAAAATCTATTTTATCATTTAGGCCCTCACAACCCCCTCCCCCCAAGATATCTTAACAGCTTAATGCACCTGGGGGTTGTGGGGATTTGAACCCATGATATGTAGAAGATGGAAGAAGTACTTTTTGGTGCCTGTTCTTTTTGGCATGGGTATGGGCAGTGGCGTACCTAGCATATGTGACACCCAGGGCCCATCATTTTTGATGGGCCCCCCATCTATATGAAAAATATGATTTTTAGTAACAATCTACATATCACACAAGAGTGTACCTAGGAAAAGGCAGCATCTTAAACAATGCAATGAGCACTAGTACACCAACACATACATTTGTAAAACTAAACAAGCCAGATCCCACACAATCAATTGATCCTGCACAGTGTCACAACCCTAGCACTAAGACTCGGCTTGTGCTAGGGAAGGATTCTCCTAACCCTGGTGTGGCTTTGACCCGGGCTAACCAATGTGATGGGTTAGACAGAAAGAAAAAAGAAAGTTCTGAATTCCCATTTAAAACACAGGTTACAAAACCCTGGGGAGGTGAGGAATATGGGGAGAACAACCTGCAGCAGAGGGAGGTGCCTCATTCAAAGCAACGGCCTAAGAACACAAGCTTAGGTAATTCACAGCAACTGGGCCTAATTAGAGTCCCAGGAAAATCCCAGCAACAGCTACAGGCTGCCCTGCCCCCTCACAGAACAGGGCGTGGTCGCCTCAGTGCTTTAGAGGCAGCACTGAGAAGGAACAAGTCAGTTTACCCTGGGTCAGCCCAGGAAGGAGGTTCCCAGGACTAGTCTCCTGAACCTCAGAGGAACCAGGACATAGAAATGGTAGATGCAGCCCCTGTTCCTGAAGCCAGCCAGCTTGCCAGCCTGGAGCCCATGGAGTTTTTGGACGCTTACATGGAACCAGAGGCCACAGCAATGGATATAAGTTAACTTTATCTTTTTGGCTGTGCTTAACTGAATGAACTTTGTTACTGGTTTTGTTTTCTTTTGAAACCTGTAGGCACCCGTGGGAAGCCTGCTGAGCAGTGCTAGGCTCAAGGCTATAAAGGTGCCAGAACCTGGTAGCATTAAACCCAGGTTCAGTTTGTTGATAACAATTTTTCCTTTTTGCCTTTTTGGTGGCTGATTGTGGACTATATTATGAACTGTGTGAAGGGATAGTAGTTTGGGGAGAATCCACACAAGATCCTTGGGTGGGATTGTGGGGCCATTTGTGGCAAGCTTATTTAAAGCAGTGGATTCGGCTACTCCCCTCCCCCACCAACTGCTTATTAAGTTGGCTGGGACAGGTCTGTTGCAAGCCAGGCCTAATTGGAACACTTGCATAAAACTGAGCAATTGTAACAGTCTAATTCCTGCCCTGCTTGGGACTGCAGGCTTATTAGGACTGAACTATTATAAACTATTGAAATACTCACCTGTTGATACCTGCAAGGAAGGTGTGGGCTTTTGGTTTTACAGCCCGGATATTTTTTTTCATGTTTTTTTTAATTATTCATGAAATAAATGGACTAACCCCTGACTAAAGGAACAATGCACTCAATAAATTGAGACTCCGATATATGTTAGAAACTTTATTGTTCCTGACTTTTTGTGCTTCCTCACTAAGAAACCAGCAGGACTTCCAGCATATCTTGGAAGCACGTTCAGCGCAGGTTATTCTGGGCGCTGACCGGGGCCATCATTCAATCCGGCACCGGCAGTGCCACAAGAGTGTGACAAATCTAGCTCTCCGTCTAGCTTTAGCACAGGAGCAACAGGAGGAACAATAAACCCCTATGCAGGAGAGCTGACCAGGTTGGCCCTTCCGATTATAAAAGCGCTGACTTCCCTTGTACTAACTTTGAGGAGCCAGACAGTGACTGCCAGTGAGAGTTCAGTCCAGTTGCAGGTTACTCTCCCAAGCCTGCTATTAGAGCTCAAAGGAACTCAGGAGCTAGGAAACTACAGCGCCCAGAAGGCCAGAGTCATAGCAGGAAGTTGTCACATAGGCAGACACAGCTGCAGAGAGAGTTTTCTCCCTTCCCTCTCTTCAGAGCATGGAGGGGGTGAATTGGAGGCTGTTAAAACAGGACAGCTGAGAGCCAGAGAGGGGAAGGAGCAAAGAGGGCTGCAAGGAGAGCCTCAGAGGCAGAAAGGCTTGCCTCCCCAGCTGAATTCTGACGAGCTGGGCAAGGATTGGGACATGGTGGACATTTCAGATGAGCCTGAGACTACAGCTGAGAGGCAGCTAGAAGGCTGGGAACCCATGGATATTAGTGAGCCGGTTATTCCTGGATGGAGACTGGATGCAATGGACACAAACTGAGCAAGGTTTGAAGTGTTTTTGCTATTTTTGTTTCTTACCTTTTTGTTTGAAAGTTTTGGGACTAAGTTTGTTTGTATGCTGAATTGTTTGAGCTTCCCAGAGCTAGCCTCTGCAGTAGTGTTGCCCGATTCAGGAAAAAAAATTTGATTCTATTCAATTCAGCCTATTGAATTGGTTTTTCAATTCGATTCGATTTTCCTTCCCAATTGGGTGTTTTTTTCAAATATTCTGGTGGATTTATTTTACAGCCTCTTCACCCTCTTTGCCTTCTCCTAACCACACTGGTGCTGTGGTGCAAACAAAATCAACAAACAAAAAAGACTTTTCCTCTCTCTGTTAAATCCTAGTTCACATTTGCGGTCTAACACCAGCTCTGGCATGATACGCATTTCAAATCTGACAAATTGTAATCACAAAACAGAAAATAAAATTATTTTTCCTATCTTTTGTTGTCTGGTCATTATTCAAATCTTGTTAGTCCCAGGCTTTGGTTGTCTTCTGATAACTTGCTTGTCAGGGTCTCCTTCTTTCTTCTTTCTCCGTGCTAACCATCCACCTCTGTCCTCTGTCCAACCATCTCTGTCCTCTGGCATCTTTCCTTTTTTTCATCTCACTCCACAGATCTACCTTTTCTTAACTACCCTTTCATCCATCATCTTTCCCTCCTTCCCCATCACCCCAGGGTCTACCATCTCTCCCTTTCTTTTCTCAACTACCCTCCTATCCAGTATCTCTATCCCGCCTCCACACCATCCCTTGTGTCCCCTAAATCCCATTGTCCATCATCTCTCTTCTTCTCCTCTATTTTTAGACCCATTATTTCTTCCCCTCAAAGTCCAGCATATGCACGTCTCTTTGAACCCCCCTTCCCTCCCTCCCTCCGTGTACTTCTACACCAGGGCCCCCTCCCTTGAAGGTCTATCCCCCTGAAGGCCTGCCTGTTCCCCCTAAAGGCCTGTCCCACTCCCCACACCGAAGGACTGCTCACACCCCCCCTCCCCCGGAAGGCCTGCGTGTTCCCCCTGGTCTCCCTCTGGTGTCCGGCTTCCCCCCTGGCCTTCCCGTACCCATTTACCTTTGAAGAGTAGCCTGCACAGAAGATCGCGGTATTAGCGATGTCTGTAAACAGCTTCGGAGTTGTTTCCTCTGCCACGGTCCCACCCCTCCTCTGATGTCAGAGGAGGGGCGGGACCGCGGCAGAGGAAACAGCTCCGAAACTGTTTGCAGACATCGCTAACGTTGCGAACTTCTATGCAGGCTACTCTTCAAAGGTAAATGGGTGCTGGGAAGCCAGACGCCAAGGGGGGGAACTGGACAGCAGCACTTCATGACTGACCCTCCCCCCTCACCCTCTAAAGCAGGTGTGGCAGAGGCCAGCTAACAAGAGCAGCACTGTCGCTCCTGCTTTAGGGGGTGAGGGGGAAGGCTCAGCCGAATCAGGAAGCCGATTTTTTGTTATTATAAATCGATTTGAATCAATTCACCCAAAGTGAATCGGTGAACCGATTCGAATCGTGAATTGGGCAGCACTACTCTGCAGCACTCAAGAACCTGAACTGTTGCCTTGGACTGTGTAACATTCCAAACTAGGCAGCTTGTGTTCTTCCCTCTCAGCTCAGCTGGAGGCTAATTAGTTGGAGATAAGATACTGAAAGACCTAAGACACAGAGGAGCTCCATGTGAATGAGTTCCCTATCTGCAGGTATTCTGTGGGAGAGCGTCAAGGTTAGCAGTTTTCCTTTTTGGTTTTGTAAAACTTTATTTTTCGTACTGCAAGAGTTTTGTTTGCTCCTTTCTCCTGCTCTTTCCTGATGAGGGAATGTTGCTGGGGCTATCCTAATCTCAGACGGCTGGTGAAAAGGACTGAGGTAGAAAGACTAAATCCAGCCAAAGTCTTGTATAATTTTGTGTTTTGAATTAAAGCCAGGCTGTTGTTTGTAAAGCCAGTGTGGCCAGGTTGGTCTAGCGCTCTGTGTTTTGGTTCTTATACAAAATGTATTGAAAAGTACTGCAGTCTGCTAATAATACCAGGGCAGTTTAATCAGAGGTCAAAAATAAAAGTACACCTTTATTTTTGGACATTCCTGGGTTTGTACATTTTTTCTTTGCCTGTCTTCCCTGTGCACATTGGACCTGTGGTTTACATCCTAGGCAGTTGCCTAGATGGCCTGAAGGATTCCCTGGTTGAAGGGAACACGCTGGGAGCAGTTACGGTCATGAGGAACCCAGCTTGCTGCGGTGATCAGGAGCCCGTGGGTTGCGACAACAGTCAATGCCAACTGAAAACTATGTCCTTTTCATACACACAGAACAGAGATACACCCTCGCCCAATATGGAATAATCACAAACTAAAAATAGAACTATGTAGACAAAAGTTAAACTGAACAGCCAAGAAACCAGACTCTGCATACAATGCAACACCACAA
The DNA here is from genome assembly GCF_902459505.1 of Geotrypetes seraphini. Taxonomy (NCBI): domain Eukaryota; kingdom Metazoa; phylum Chordata; class Amphibia; order Gymnophiona; family Dermophiidae; genus Geotrypetes; species Geotrypetes seraphini. The sequence goes on along the minus strand of NC_047088.1, from coordinate 88,288,637 downwards.
CACCACAAATGAGATAATGAAGGAGGTGTTGTCATATAAGAAAAATATACGTATATATAGCAGGTAATTCTATTCAGTGATTCCCACCTGTATGTGGTCAGTCTACAGTGTAATGGCATACAAATATGAGCTTTGGCCTCAAGGTATATACTTTACCAGAGGGCATAGAAATGGGTGGGATCTGGGTAATGGACTGAATTCTATAAATGATGCCAAAATATCGGTACAGGCTAAAAAAAAATCACATGACCATTTATATCAAACTAAACCCTGGTCTAAATCCTCAGGACTAAATTATGTGCAAATTCCCCTTATTTTTTTATAACAGCATGTATAAATTTCAGAAACACCTCCATCTTCTATACCATTACAAATTACTGGAGAGTCAATTCAGAGCAGTTTACATGAGCTTCTCTAATGGTGTTACTATACATGAGTTACAAACAGATTACATAAAGTATCAAAAAAGCAAAACTTTTTTTTTATTCACACATTCATAAAATGGATTTGATTTGATAGTATAGACTGTGAAATTACTAATTGAGAGTTACGATGGTACTGATAAAGAGATTAGACCAGATACTAATGTTTGTAAGTTATTGTATTCAAAAAATGGAGATGTTTGAAAAAACATTTGAATATTGAGTAAGAGAAGTTGATTGGATGAGAGATGTGGTATGTGAATTTAAGGATTATGGTCTTGAAAATATCGGGTCTGAATTTTATTTGACAACTGAAGATCAAGTATATGCTATATTATGTACATTGACTCCTACTAGATCTTTGGTTGATCTTTGTTCATCAATTATTATGAAAGGATGAACATTTCAAGTAAAGGTTAATGGGTTTAATATCTAGAATGGTGGCGGTGTTGAAGGATGTACCCAGGATTGAGCACTATCAACATTCTATTTAAGAATATACTGGGTCAGACCAATGGTCCATTAAGCACAATAGCCCATTCTCATGATGGCCAATCCAGGTCACTAGTACCTGGACAAAACCAAAGGAGTAGCAATATTTCATGTTACCGATCCAGGGCAAGCAGTGGCTTCCCCCATGTCTTTCTCAATAACAGACTATGAACTTTTCCTCCAGGAACTTGTCCAAACATTTCTTAAAACAAGCTATGCTATCCACTCTTACCACATCCTCTGACAATACGTTCCAGAGCTTAACTATTCTCTGAGTGAAGAAAAAAATTTCCTCCTATTGGTTTTAAGAGTATTTCCCTGTAACTTCATCAAGTGTCCCCTAGTCTTTGTAATTTTTGATGGAGTGAAAAATTGACCTATTTGTACCCATTCTACTCCACTCAGAATTTTATAGACTTCAATCATAATGCCCCTCAGTTGTCTCTTTTCCAAGCTGAAGAGCCCTAACCGTTTTAGTCTTTCCTCATATGAGAGGAGTACCATCCCCTTTACTATCTTGGTCGCTCTTCTTTGAACCTTTTCTAGCAACACTATATCTTTCTTAAGATAAGGAGACCATAATTGAACACAATACTCCAAATGACGTCGCATCATGGAGCGATACAGGGCCATTATGACATTCTTAGACTTGTTAACCATCCCTTTTAAAATAATTCCCAGCATTCTGCTTGATTTTTGGCTGCCGCTGCACATTGGACAGAAGGTTTCATCGTATTGTCTACAATGATACTCAGATCCTTTTCTTGGGCGTTAACCCCCAAGGTGGACCTTAGCATCCAGTAACTGTGATTCAGGTTATTCTTCCCAATGCGCATCACTTTGCATTTGTCCACATTAAATTTCATCTGCCACTTGGATGCCCAGTTAGAAAATGACACGGGGAAAAAATCTATCCCCATCACTGCCCCATCCCTGGCCCACCATCCCCTTCACCGCCCCATCACCGCTATCCCCTTCACCACCCTGTCCCTGCAGCATCCATTCAAGCCTAAGTACTGCAATATTTAGCTTATTCCTTCCTTATAAATCAAAGTTCTGGCTGCTGAACTGGAGAAACAGATGTTCAGCTGGCAGGGCTTTGTTTATAAATTTTTATCAACACAACTAATATACTATTATATCCTAAAGCAAAAAAAAATAAAATAAAATAAATAAATTTTTTTTTCTACCTTTGTTGTCTGGTTTCTACTTTCCTCATCTTCTCATTCAATTCCATCCATTTACTGTGTGTCTTCTCTCTGCGTCTTCCATTTGCTCTATTACTGTGCCTCTCCCTTCACCCCTCCCCCCAATTGGTCTGGCACCCATCTTCTTCCCTCCGCTTCCCCATTAGTCTGGCATCTGTCTTCTTCCCTTCCAGCGTCTTCTCCCCACTCTGTCTTCCACATTTCCCTTCAACGTCTGTTCCTCTCCACCCTCCTTCAATGTCTGTTCTATTCCTTTCCACCACCACCCTTCCCTCCCTCCTTCACCATCTGTTCCTTTGTACCATCCTTCAGCTCCCCTCATGCGGCCCGAATGACTATCTCTCTCCCTCCCTCCCTCTTACCTTCGTGGTGCGTTACAATGTAATTTGTGCAAGCCGTTGGAGCCTGCAAGCTCGGTCCCCATCCCATCCCCACAAACCATCTCGCTTCTGTGTTCCTATTTTCTCCATTTCTAATATCTCCCCTATGTATCTGGCATTGCCTCCCCCACCCCCAATGTCCATATACCATCCCCATGTATATCCCCTTTATGTCTCTGTCCCTAAGCCCCCATGCACATAATTTCCCCTCTGTTTCTGTTACCTTCCTGTGTCCAGATTTCCCCTCGCTTCCTCTTCCACACCAATGTGTCTCTTCTCTGCAACCCCATCTAGCTTCTTTCCCTTTTTCTTCCCCTGCTTTCCCCTGCTTACAGCATCTGGCTCACCTGCCTGTCCTCCCCTTTCTTTCCTGCTGTGGGTTTGTTTCTCTCCCTCTTCATTCCATCCCCCAGAATCTCTTACCTTTCACTCCCTCCTTCCTCGTGTGACCTGGGAACATGCGCAATCGTGCAGTCCAGCAGCCCCTTCCCGCCCGATCGCAGCGTTCAGCCATCTCCCTCCCTCCACCTCACCTTAGATGCCGAGTTTGCGGACTTTAAATTATTTTTCTCCCAGCTACACGCACAGCTGCTTGAGTTCAAGTTTCTCCTCTGACGCAACCGTAAAAAGGAAGTTGCAGCAGAGGAGAAGTTTGAACAATTCGAGCAGCCACAAACGCACGGCTTTTTGAAAGCGTGTGGCTGGGAGAAAAAGAATTAAAGTCGGCAAACTCTGAGTCGGCATCTAAGGTGAGGTGGAGGGAGGGAAATGATGGAATGCTGTGGGAGGGGGCTACTGGACCGCACGACCTGTGATTGCCTCACTACGGAGACAAGACCATTCACTGCTCCACTGGGCGGTGAATGGCCTTGTCCCCATCCCCGTCCCCACAGCGACCACTATTTTTTCTCTCCCCGTTTCGGCAGGTTGCCCACGGCTACTTCCGGCTAGCCGCAGGTAACAACCACCGTGTCATTCTCTATGCCCAGTCTTCCAAATTCCTACGGTCCACATGCGTTTTTAACAACTTTGAACAGTGTAGTGTCATCTGCAAATTTAATTACCTCACTCGTCGTTCCAATTTCAAGATCATTTATAAATAAGTTAAATAGCACGGGTCCCAGTACAGACTGCTGCAGCACTCCACAGTTTACTCTCCTCAATTGAGAAAAATGACCATTTAACCCTACCCTCTGTTTTCTATCTGATAATCAATTCCTAATCCACAACTGAACTTTGCCACCTATCCCATGACTCTTAAATTTTCTCAGGAGCCTCTCGTGAGAAACTTTATCAAAAGCTTTCTGAAAATCTGGATACACTATAACAACCAGCTCACCTTTATCCACATGTTTATTCACACCTTCAAAGAAGTCAAACATATTGGTGAGGCAAGATATCCCTTGGCTGAACCCATGCTGACTCCATCTCATTAAATCATGTTTGTCTATGTATTCCACAATTTTTTTTTTATAATTGTTTCTACCATTTTGCCTGACACTGAAGTAAGGCTTAATGGTCTATAATTTCCCAGATCTCCACTAGAGTCCTTTTAAAAAATCGGTGTAACATTGGTAACCCTCCAATCTTCTGATATTATAGACATTTTTAGTGACAGGTTACAGCTCACTAACAGCAATTTCATGTTTGAGTTCTTTTAGTACCCTGGGATGTATACCATTCGGTCCTGGCAATTTATCACTTTTTTTAACTTGTCGATTTGGGATCTATGTTTGAGGAACTGATAGAACTGAACAATTAATTTAGAGCTATTAGTCATTTGTAATTTATCTTTAAAGTCCAGCATAGTACCCAAAGACTGGAGGGTGTCCAATGAAACACCAATTTTTAAAAGGTTTCTAGAGGTAATCCAGGATATCATAGACTGGTGAGTCCGATGTAGGTGCTGGGCAAAATTATTATGAAGGGGTTGGCTGCAAGAATTACAGAAGAATTGGATTGGCCTAACACTGTGAATATAGGTGGGATGATGTTATCAGTCAAGGGGAAGAGTAAATTCATAGGGGAAATGTTAGACTCAACTTAACTATGCAAAAGCAGATCTTTCAGGTGATTTAATGCTGCATTTTTCAGATTAGACTTTAACACAGACTGAAACCTATATTTTCTGCTTCTGAGTTTTGAAATGTAATTCAAGTTTTAGTGATTTCAAGGTTGGATTACTGTAATACCCTGTATCTCCGGATTGTATCCTCATGATGTGGGACATTACAGATTGTATAGAATGTTGCAGCAAGGGTAATAACTGGGATGACTATAAGGGAACATATGGCTCAGGTGTTGAAAAGTCTACATTGATTGCCTAGTAACATCACCCCACCTATATTCACAGTGTTAGGCCAATCCAATTCTTGCATAGTTGTGTAGTCTATCATTTTTGACAAATTGAAGAGTAGCAAATCACCTGGACCAGTTGGTATACATCCCAGAGTACTGATAATACTGAAAAATGAACTTATAGAGCTATTGTTAGTAATTTGTAATTTAAAGTCCAGCATAGTACCCAAAGACCCATAGAAAATGTAATGCCAATTTTTAAAAAGTATTCCAAAGGTGATTTGGGAAATCATAGACTGTTGAGACTGGTGAGTCTGATGTCAGTGCTGGGTAAAATGGTAGAGACTATTATAAAGAACAAAATTACAGAGCATATTGATTTTTGTGCTTATTAGATTATTCATAAGTATTATGTCTCCTTTTTAGTATATATTATATCTCTTTTATTTGAATTTCACTGTTCTTAATAAGTATATTTTTGTAACTGTTTCATGGTAGTCCTATTATTAAGTCTCAATTTACTGATTTTAACTTTACCTCATTCATTATATTTATGTTTATATTTGATCTTTTTACTGCTGTTAAAACTGTAAGTTTTATGTTGAACTATTCCCGGGTGAATTGCTTCATAAAGGTGGTTAATAAATTCTAATAAATACATCTGAACCACACACTGTCAACAAAAACATATATTTTTATAGTGCTTACAGCATGTTATTTTTAATGTGTTATTTATTTATGTTACACATCTGAAGTCTAGAAATTCTTTGGGGGTTTGATCTCATAGGTACAGGAAACCTCTTAAATATGTCTGCCTGATCAAAGTCTTTGCTCGCAAGAAGATTCTTTGTCTCAACTCTTACTAGAAAAAAGTGAGTATCCCTTTCTGGTTTTATATTTTTATCAGATATTCCTACATACCAATACACAACTATAGAACACCTTATGCAGTTTTATTAGCTGAAAATTCTGCTTTTCTCCAGTTGAGTGGGAACTGGAACAGAAGATGCATCAGGTAAATAATGTTATTAGTAAGCATAAGGGGAATAACTATGGTAGAAAGCATGTTCTATACATAGAAGATAATTTATAAAACTGCACATGTATATATGTGCAAAAAAATGTAGGTAGGAGTGGGAGTATGTGGCCCAATGGTTAGAGCTACAGACTTAGCACCCTGAGGTTGTGGGTTCAAATCCCTCGCTGCTCCTTGTGACCCTGGGCAAGTCACTTAATCCTCTCATTGCCCCAGGTACACTAGATAGTTTGAGCCCACCAGGACAGATAGGGAAATATGATAAAGTACCTAAATGTAAACCATTTAGGGGCTCATAATCGAAAGAGAAAAACGTCCAAAAACCGGCCTAAGTCGGCACTTGGACGAACATTGTCAAAATACATCCAACTGCCGATAATAAAAACGGGTTTTGGATGTATTTCTAAATGACCTAGGCCTTCATAGTGCTGCTGAATGACCATAGTTAAACGGGGTGTTTCAGGAAGTATGTCGAGGGTCGGATTTGGGCGGGACGTGGGCAGGCTTAGACTTAGTCGTATTGCATGTATAACTGAAAGTTATACCACAAAGTGACCAGATAAGCACTGCAAACACATATTACAGACCCCCCACACACTATCCCAGTGATCACCGACCCCTACCCCCACCCCCATAAAAATATTAATCACAACTTAAAAATTGTGCCTCCAGAACATTATCACCTGGCAGCCTGGCATAGAAAAGCCTAGTCGTTCTGCACAGAGGCGTCTTAAGCCGTCTTGGGGTGGGTTAGGGACCCATGGAGAAGAGGACCAATGCCCATAAGCCCCTGTAATCACTGCATTGATATTGAAACATGTGCACTCTCCTATACACCCCCAAAATCCTTTTGTACTGGCATATAACTGGCTCCTGAAGCCATAAGTGCTATTGGGGTGGTAGATGTGGGTCTAGGGGATTCTGGAGGTGGTTTGGGGGGGCTTACCATAACCTATAAGAGAGCTGTAGTGAGATGATGACATGGCACCCTTTTTGTGATGTTCACAGCAATGCCCTGTAAGGTACCCCACTATTTAGGTGCCATGTCTAGGTGTTCAGTTCATCACTTTGCAGACCCCTACCCACGTCCAACAGGGCTTGTTCTAGGCATTTTTGATTTGGATGAAAATGTGGTAAAGATGGACGATTTAGCGGCTTGGATGATCAGATCAGCAGGACATATAGTTAGACGATTTTCGAAAGGGAAAAAAATTTGGACATATTTTTCAAAAATGTGTCCTAAGCTATTTTTTACTTTGAACGACTTTCGACTTGGACAAAAACGGACTTAGACATTCCTTTCGATTAGGCCCCTCCACGTATATAAGTGGTGTATAAATAAATAAAAAATTTTTGTAAAAAAGGTGCACAGAAATACAAAACTTATTTTTACACAATATATGGATACACATTTATGGGGGTGCAGTTTGGGTGGAGCAGGATCAGAGTTGTGATGTACACAAATACTTTAGAAAGTACATACACACATGCATACAATACCTGCATATATTCTCATCTATCTGGGAGGAATGACCAGTTGTTAGAGCTATTGCCACAGTACCCTGAGGTTGTGAGCTCAATCCCAGCATCACTCCCTGTGACTTTAGGCAAGTCACTTAATCCTCTATCACCCCAAGTACCACAGATAGATTGTGAGCCTGCCAGGACAGTAGGAGAAACCACTTAATCAGGTTTATACAAAGCTGCACTGCTCAGGAGCATACACTAAATGCCAAGCTGCATATAGGAATAGAATGGGCAGCTTGGCATTTAGCATGCCATGCTCTACAGGCAGTTTTGTAAAAGACCCAGTATAGTACCTGCAAAGAAAATATGTGAACCACTTTGACCTTCCTTGAAAAGGTGGTATAACAAATAGATTTAACTATAACTTTTGGGGAAACTTATGGGTGCCTGTTTCATAAAGGAGTTGTCACACAAAGGATGCACACTAAGGATGCACACTAAGGATGATTCTTACTCTGCCTCAGTAACAACAGCTAAAGACTATTGTTATCACGGTTTGAGTGGAAGGTCAGATTTCCCCTGAGGCAAGGCGTACATACTCCCTATACTCGCAGCAGGTGCCTTGTGTTCATATAAAATTACCGGATTTAATTGTGAAATTGGAGTGAAAGCTTTGGAGAACCAGGTGCCCAGAGATCCAGACAGGAGAATTCTTAAAATAAGTTATATTGTTGTTTTATTGCACAAATAGCTTAAAAAATATAATTAGTCAGATTCAATTAAAAGACTTCCAAACCATTAAAATGCATTCGGAATAAACAGAATTATCAGATTAAATAAACCCCCATTTTTACTAAACCGCAACAGCGATTATTAGCGCAGGGAGCTGTTGCAAATAAAGAGTTCTTTGGCTGGATAGACCTTACCTTTTTTGTTGTTTTGTTGTTCCTTTGAGCCGAGGTGCTCTTCTTATGTCTCTCTGATAGGGGGCTATCATTTGCAACACTATAGAAGCTGGTGTAATGAATTTCAGTACTCTATAAATTACATGTTTAAGTATTAGTCCTGCATGCGCTCTGCTCAAGCTTCACCTATGTGTATATCTACTTGTCAAATACGTGAAAGGGCATAATCAAAAGGAACGTCTAAATCCATTTTCGTCCAAGTCGCAAGTCATCCAAAGTAAAAAACAGCTTAGGACATATTTTCGAAAAATGTCCTGCCGATCTGATCATCCAAGCTGCTAAATCATCCATCTTTATACCACATTTTCATCCAACTTTCATCCAAGGCAAAAATGCCTAGAAACAGACCTTTTGGACGTGGGAGGGGTCTACATAATGATAGACTAGACAACCAGACATGGCACCTAAATAGTAGGTTACCTTATAGGCAGTGGCGTACCTAGGGTATGTGGCACCCAGGGCCCATCATTTTTTGACACACCCCCATGTAAAAAAATATTTTTTGTAATAACCATGAAAAATAAATGGTCATTATAGAAACAGGCACTGAAAATTTTCTTTTATTGAACCTCATATATGTAACCATTAATCCAAACATAACATAAATTATGTCTGAATTGTCATGACATCAGAAGTACATATGGAGTAGTTGCAGGTGATGCTTGGGACAGTTCTGATTGTGTTAGTTCGGTTTTATGTGTTTTTTGAATAGAAGGGGTTTTATTTCTTTTTTGAAGGTTTGTAGTTTGTGGTCGAGGTCAATAGATTGTAGAGTTGGGGGTCGAGTGTTAGGAGATTGTCGAACAGTTTTTTTTCTTTTGACGATTTTGGTTGGAGAGTGTGTGAATGGTGCATGAGTTCTCCTATGTCTGGTTGAAGTGGATTTAATTATTTAGCTGAAGAAATTAGTAAACCCCCCCCCCCCCCATTCCACACACATTAATTATCTTCCATTTTTGTTCCCATTATAAAAAACACTGATAAGTTCCCAGGAAAAAAATACATTAAAATAAGAAGTGAAAATAAAGGCCCCTACAGATGAGAACATAATATAAGAATAGCCTAATTGGGTCAGACCAATGGTCCATCATGCCCAGTAGCCCATTCTTATGATAACCAATCCAGGTCACTAGTACCTGTTCAAAACCCAAGAGTAGCAACATTCCATGCTACTGATCCAGGGCAAGCAGACACTTCCCCATGTCTTAATAACAGACTATGGATTTTTTCCCCAGGAATTTGTCCAAACCTTTCTTAAAATCAGCAACGCTATCTGCTTTTACCAAAACTTCTGGCCACTTTAAGCTTAGATCTTTCCTTCCAAACAGAGACTTTGCTAGATGTCAAATACAGAAAGAACAAGGTAACTTCATAAGGACTTAGCTGTGCAGGAAATGTAAATATCCTCATACACCCACCATATAGTGCAAAAATGTGCAAAGGTCTGTTTTTTTCTTTCGATCACTACATAGCCTAATGCCACACAAGCAGCGCTGTTACAAACATAGTCTGAAGGTCAATGCTAAGGTTAACAAAGTTTCCTTCCTTGGACCACAAGGAGATACTGACAAACCACTGGAAGAGATCCCAAAACAACTACCCAGGCACAATACCCTAAGACCCACTCAGTGTGTGAACCAGTTGAGTGGAGTGGACTAACTGGGGGGGGGGGGGTAATGGGCCCGGAGTTTGCTAAGTAGAATTTCCCAGACCACCTCTTCCTCTCAACACATTGACACGCTGCCGCCACCACCATCACCATTAGGAACACCTCACCGGGTAGGCCAGCAATGCTTATAAACTTTATAAAACACATTATTATATTTTCTTAAAAAGCACATATTTTAACTGAACTCTCTGACATCCTCAGCCTTGCCATTCACAAAAATAGAAGGAAGAAAAGTTCCTGTTTCCTGCTGTCTCATGTCCCCGGCCTATACAATATTTTTCTTCTGCAGACCCTTCAAAAGTCTGACCAAATCCTCATTTCACTTGCATTATAAAGTACTGAGGATGCCATCTCTCTCTAATCCCAGGTCCTAAAGTCTAAGACAGTAGTGCAAACTAGTGCCGCCCAATTCAAGAAAAAAAAAAAAAATTTGATTCGATTCAGCCTATTGAATTGGTTTTTCAATTCAAATTGGGTGTTTGTTTGTTTTTTCAAACATCCTGGTGGGTTTATTTTATAGCTTTTTCACCCCCCTTTGGCTTCTCCTAACCACACTGGCGCTGTGGTGTAAATAAAATAAAGAAACAAAAAGGACTTTTCCTCTCTGTTAAATCCTAGCTCACGTTTGCGGTCTAAAACCAGCTCTGGCAGGATACACATTTCAAATCTGACATATTGTAATCACAAAACAGAAAATAACATTAGTTTTTCTACCTTTTGTTGTCTGGTTATTTTTCAAATCTTGTTGGTCCAAGGCTTTGGTTGTCTTCTGATAAATTGCTTGCCAGGGTCTCCTTCTTCCTTCTTTCTGCATGCTAACCATCCATCTGCCATCTCTGTCCTCCCCAGGAGGTCTGGCATCTATCCTTTTTTCGTCTCCCTCCACAGATCCTTCTTTTCTTAACTACCCTTTCATCCAGCATCTCTCCCTCCTTCCCCACCACCCCAGGGTCCACCATCTCTCCCTTTCTTTTCCCAACTACCCTCCTATCCAGTATCTCTATCCCCCCCTCCACTCCATCCCTTGTGTCCAATCCTCTCCCTTTGTGTTCCTTCCCTCTCTAAAAACCATGGTCCATCATCTCTCTCCCTCTTCTCTATTTTCAGACCCATTATTTCTTCCCACCCAAAGTCCGGCATATGTGCGTCTCTTTGAACCCCCCATTCCCTCCGTGTATTTCTACACCAGGGACCCCCTCCCTGAAGACCTGTTCCCCCTTAAAGGTCTGCACCTCACCCCTGAAGGCCTGCACTCCCCCCGAAGGCCTGCATCCCCCCGAAGGCCTGCACGCCCCCTTGAAGGCCTGCACCCCCCACCTTGAAGGCCTGCCTGTCTGCCTGCTTGATCCCCTTGAAGGCCTATCCCCCCCTTGAAGGCCTGTTCCCCCCCTTGAAGGCCTTCCCCCCCTTGAAGGCCTGTCCCTCCCTTGAAAGCCTGCCTGTCCCCCCCTTGAAGGCCTGTCCCTCCCTTGAAAGCCTGCCTGCCTGTCCCCCCCCTTGAAGGCCTGTTCCCCCTTTGAAGGCCTGCCTGTCCCCCCCTTGAAGGCCTGCCTGCCTGTCTGTCACCCCCACCCTCCCCCTTGTAGGCCTGCCTGCCTGCCTGCCCGCCCCACCCCGAAGGACCGCTCGCCCCCCTGGCCTCCCTGCACCACCTATGAAGCAGCCTGCAGCGAGATCGCGATGTCAGCGATCCCTGCGCTGCTTCAGAGCTGCTTCCTCTGCCGCGGTCCCACCCCTCCTCTGATGTCAGAGGAGGGGCGGGACTGCGGTGCAGGAAGCAGCGCCGAAGCAGCTCAGGGATCGCTGACATCGCAATCCTGCTGCGGGCTGCTTCATAGGTGGTGCAGGGAGGCCAGGGGGGTGAGCGGTCCTTCGGGGGTGGGGGGACTGCACCCAGGGCGGACTGCCCCCACTTAGTACGCTACTGCTTACAGGGCACTGCTGTGAACTTCACAAAAAGGGTGCCGTGAATTCATCTCACTACAGCTCTCTTATAGGTCATGGTGAGCCCCCCCAACCACCTCCAGAATCTCCTAGACCCACCTATCTACCACACCAATAGCTCTTAAGGCTGCAGAAGCCACTTATAGGACAGTACAAAAGGTTTTTTTTTTTTTTAGGGGAGTGTACATGTTTAACCAGCAATGAAGTGATTACAGTGGCTTATGAGCATGGGTCTTCCTCTCCATGGGTCCCTAACCCACCCCCAAGACGACTTAAGCCTCTCCTGTGCAGGTCAACTAGGCTTTCCTATGACTGCCAGGTTATTATGGTCTGGAGCTGAATTTTAAAGGTGTGATTACGATTTTTATGCGGTTGGGGGGAGATCGGTGATCACTGGGGTAGTGTGTGGTGGTCTGTAGTATGTGTCTGCAGTGCTTATCTGGTGACTTTAGGTAGGTTTTTGTGACAGACTGTGTTTTAAATGGTCTAAGTCACAACGTCCAAGTTCCATCCATGCTGTGCTGTATAACTTTCGGTTATACATGCAGTATGACTAAGTCTAAGCCTGCCCACGACCCGCCCAAATTCCACCCTCGACACTCCTCCTGAAATGCCCCATTTAGCTATGGTTGTTCAGCGGCACTGTGAAGGCCTAGGTCTTTTTAAAATATGTCCAAAACCCAGTTTTATTATCGACACTTGGACGTTTTTGACTGATGATCATCCAAGTGCCGACTTAGGCTGGTTTTGGGCATTTTTCTCTTTCGATTATGAGCCCCATAGTATGTAAGACAGGTGCATATTTACAGAATAGCTTAGGCAGCATTATGGAGTTTGCACATCTATGTATCTATACATTTTCATTCATGATCAGTATATAAATAGTGCCCATTTTGCAGAGAACACACAAATACATTTACATCTTCTTTGGAATAGGTGTAAATTTGGGCATTTGCATTTGTATACTATTTTGACTGGATCTGAGGAGCCTCTTTTCTTCAGGCACATAATGGTCTATGTCTTTATTGAGAAGACTTAAACAAGACAATTTTTGAACTTCCTACTAGAGAGTTGCACGGGGACAGAATTCAAACCAGTCCCTGCTGAAAATCAAATCTGTCCCCACCCATCCTTGCTGGAATCAAAGTCGACCCCACCCATTACAGCAAGTAGTCTCGTCCATCCCCGCCCATCCCCATAATCTTCAGAAGTAGTTATTTCATTTAATTATGCTACTGAATTAAAGGCTCTAGCAGAGACCTATTTACAATAAGCAAAGACACTTTATTAATTTGGAAATATTGATTAGGAAGAATACATACTAAACCCTTGGCTGGCCCAAATGGTCCTCAAAGCCCACAACAACCTCGACTTCAGAAAAACACTTAAAACCCACCTATTCCGAGTGTAAGACCCTTAAAGTCCCTTAATGCCCCTTCCCCTTCCCCTTAATGCCCTCCTCCTCCCTCCTACCGAAACTTCTCCCCCCGTCTCCCTCCTCTCCCCCCTTCTTACTCCTTGTAGTTCGTAATTCTATGATCAATTTGGAATGTAACCACTTGTAACTACTTTCTCCTTGCTATTCGCAACTCTATGATCAATTTGGCATGTAACCTCTTGTAATTTGTTCTAACCAATGTGAACCGCCTAGAACTCTTCTGGGTATGGCGGTATATAAAAATAAAATTATTATTATTATTATTATTATTGTGAACAGGTCTCTGCCAGAGCCTCTAATGTAAATATAAATACTCAAGCTTAGCTAGCTGAGGACTTCCTCTGAAGTTGGCCGAGGGTCCCTTTTGCTAACCTTGGCATCAACATCCCTGAGTCAGTGGTGTACCAAGAGGGAGGGGGCGGTCCGCCCCGGGTGCAAGGCTTGAGGGGTGCACAGCTGGCCAAGTCCAGGTCCTCCTGCCCTTCCTTTATCCCGGTCTCGCCACTACAATCCTACCTCCCCCCGCCGACAAGAAGTCTTTCTGACATCAATTCTGACATCAGAGAGGACATTCCGAGACAGCCAGGCAGTGATTGGCTGGCCTGTAATGCCATCTCCGACATCAGAATTGACGTCGGAAAGACTTCTTGTCGGCGGGGGGAGGTAAGATTGCAGGCGCGGACTGGGGAAAAGGAAGGGGAGACATGCTTTTTTTTCCCATGGCAGAGAGGGCAGGATGTAGGCAGGCAAGCTGGCTGGCTTTAGCCCAGCAGGGAGGGAAGGAGATAGATATACAGGCAGGCTGGCTTTGGGATGGCCAAAATCTGGAAGATAGTGGGGGGACATAAGAAAGAGGCCCTGGGGGCACTAAGGACACGGGAAGGAGGCACTGGGGGCACTATGGACACAGGACAGAGGCACTGGGGGCACTATGGACACAAGACGGAGACACTAAGGACACGGGAAGGGGGTACTGGGGGCACTATGGACATAGGACGGAGGCACTGGGAGCACTATGGAGATGGGACGGAGGCAGTGGGGGCACTATGGACACGGGACGGAGGCACTGGGGCACTATGGACACGGGACAGAGGTACTGGGGGCACTAAGCACACAGGACGGGGACACAAGGGGCACTAAGGACCCAGGATGGGGGCACTGGGGGCACTATGGACACAGAACTGAGGCACTGGGGGCACTATGGACACAGAACTGAGGCACTGGGGGCACTAAGGACATGGGAAAGAAGGAGGAAGGGAATAGAAAGGGACAATTGTTGGGCCTGAGTGCAGAAAGAAAGAAATGAAAGAAAGGATACACAGTCAATTAATAAATGTCCCCTTTTGATGAAAAAAATAAATGGTCATGTTACCTCTGACTTACTTTCTCTGCAGAAGAGTCGGCAGCCATGCTGAGGTGCAGGAAGGGGGGGTGGACCTGGCAGATGCAGTCATTGCGGGACTTTGCCACAACTCCCTGCGTCTGTTGGGTCCACCTCCTCCGACGTAACTTATTTCCTCTGGAGCAGAGTCAGCAGACAAGCCATCGCGGGACCTTCCAGCATGAGGCTGCTGAGTCTGCTCCAGAGCAAGTACATCAGAGTGGGGTGGACTGGCAGCTGGCAGCTACAATCATCATGGGACCTTGCTGCATGAAGGGAGAGAAAGGAGCAGGATTGCTGGAATGGAAGAGTGGTGGAGGGAAAGAAAGGGGGCAGGGTGGTATGGAAGGGTGGTGCTGATAGAATTGATGTACAGAGAAAGGGGAGAGACATAAGGGGGAAGGATATTGGAGGGAGAGAAAGGGGGCAGATGCTGATTGAAGAGGGGTGGATGGCAAAAGAAAGGGCAGACATTGGATGGTAGTGGGGAGCCTATGCTGAATGGAAGTGCAGATGGGAGAGATAAGGGAGCAAATGCAGGAAGGAAATGGGAGGAGAGAAAGTGGGGAGCAGATGCTGGATAGAAGTGGACAGAGAGAGGAGAAGGTGCTAGATGGAAGGATTGGAGAAAGAGGGTACATGATGGAAGGAGGGGATAAATAAAAGGAGGGCACATGATGGGGAGAAAAGGATTGAGTTAGGGAAACACTGGAGGGGTGAGGGAAAGAGGTGGCAAGCTTTAGGTAGACAGTTAAAAAGGACATTGATGAGAAGGTAAGAACGTAATCTAGACAGATGCAGAAAATAAGTTGAAAAGGAAAATGAGGGAAAAAAGGGAAAGGGATTGCAGAGGAGAGGTGTGGGAGAGGGAAGGAGAGGAGAGAGATGGGAAACCAATGGGGGTAAAAGGAGAGATGGAAGGAGGAGGCATACAGTTTCTGGAAGGGGCATTGAAGGAGAGAAGATGCCATATAGGGGAAGAGAGACGGCAGACAGTGGATGGAAGGAAGAGAGTTACAAGAAGATGAGGAAAGCAGAAACCACAGAACACAAAGGTAGAAAAAAAAATTTTCTATTTATTTATTGCTGTAGGAGACATGTGTCACTGTTTCTGTGGTGTTGCATTGTATGCAGAGTCCAGCTTCTTGCTGGTTCAATTTAACCTTTGTCTATGTATTTCTATTTTATCCCCCCTTTTACAAAACTGTGGAGTGTTTTTTAGCACCAGCCGTGGTGGTAGCAGCTCTGATTTTTTATTTGGCTCTAATAGCCTCTTTCACTTCACCTTTTAGCCACGCATTTAACCACGAGAGAGAGAGAGATCTAGGCAGAATCTACCACCCCCTCTACTGCCACATACAATATTTCTACCTCTTTCATTTCCCAGATCATGTGCAGCATCTTTCATCCCGGCTCACCAGCCCCATGCCCAACATTTCTCCTTCTATTACACCTCCCCAGCACCATGCCACATCTCTCCCTCCATTCCCTCTACCACCATGTCCAACATTCTTCCCTCTTGCATCCCTTTCAATCTGTCCCACTGTTCCCTCCCCACCACCATATCCAGCATATTGCCCTCTCATCTTTCCCATGCATCTCTACCTCATTCTTCTCAGACTACCATGTCCAACAATTCTCTCCCTCCCTATGCCAAAACAATTCTCCTCTTTCTTCATTTCCCTGTATGCATCATTTCCTTTTTCCTCTAACTCACACACCCATGCCCAACAATTTTCCCTTTTTATTCCCTCCCCATCTCATCATCTCTTTCCCTCCCTCCATTCTAAGTCCTAGGTTTATACCCCCTTCCTCTCTCCCTTCTGTGTCACAAGTTCATGCCCCATCACTTATGTATCCAAACACACTCCCTCCTTCTCTTCTGTATCCCAAGTTCTTGCCCCTCCCTCCCTTCTTTCCTTTGTCACAAATTTGTGCCCCTCCCAATGCACTCCCACCTTTGTCACAAGTTCATGCTCCCCTCCCACCTTCATTGTCCCAACTCAATCGCTCGGTCACTCCCTTCTGTGTTCCAAGTTAGTGCTCCCCTCCCATGTGGGTACCAGAGCCATCCAAGTAGGCTTCCTCCTTCTTGCCTTCCAGCTGCACTTGCTTTTTCTTTACAAAATCATGGGCAGCAGTTCATACATGCTGCATGTGGCTCAGCCAGAAGCCTTCCCTCTGACATTAGTTCTGATATCAGAGGGAAGGCTTATGGGTCAGCTAAGGGCAGCATGCAGGAAATGTTGCACGCAGCTTTGCGAAGAGACAAGTGCAGCGGGAAAGCAGAAAGAAGGAGGCACTGCAGACACAATGGTTTATGCTGTCTTTATCAAATAGACTTAAACTAATCAACTTTTTTAATTTCCTATGTAGACATCCTGTAATAAGGTCACATGGTTAGAAATATTTGTTTTAATTATTTTTGTCCCTTTTCATTTCACAGCTAATAAGAATGGCAGAAATGGAAAAGATGAATTACACAAAGTTTACTGAATTCATAATTCTGGGTTTCTTTGAGTTTCCTGAGATGCAGCTCCTCCTTTTCCCTGTGTTTTTGATTATTTATCTGATGTCTTTGACAGGGAATCTTCTTATTATAATTACAGTTTGCTCTAATTCCCATCTGCACAGCCCCATGTTCTTCTTCCTCACCAACTTGTCCTTCCTTGAAATCTGTTATGTGTCTGTCACGATGCCTAAATTGTTAGCAGTCCTCATAGCACAGAATAAGAACATCTCTTTCATGCCTTGTATAATACAGATGTATCTGTTTATAGTTTGCACAGGTGCTGAGTACTACCTTCTTGCTGCTATGGCCTATGATCGCTATGTTGCGATCTGCAAACCCCTGCATTACACCATTATATTGAACAAGAAAGTCTGCCTTTTACTATCCATTGTTTCATGGACAATTGCATTTCTAAATCCAGTCCCTCACTTTATTTTATTGTCCCAGTCATTTTTCTGTGGCTATGAAATTAACCATTTCTTTTGTGACATGACAGCATTGATGACCCTGTTATGTTCAGGAGCCACTGTAATTGAAAATTTAAATTATATTGAAGGCCTTCTTTTATGTTTAACCCCATTCATATTAACAATTATATCATATGTGTACATTATTTCTGCTGTATTGAAACTTAACTCTGCTAAAAGTAGACAAAAGACCTTCTCTACCTGTTCTTCTCACCTCACAGTTGTTCTGTTATTTTATGGAACCAGTGTTGCTGTGTACTTGAGACCTCAGTCTGCTTATTCTATGGACCTGAACAAACTACTTACTATAGTGTATATAACTGCAATTCCACTGCTCAACCCCTTGATTTATAGTCTGAGAAATAAGGAATTGAGAAAAACTTTATGGAAAACAATCAAGCAAACTATTTTTCTTCAAGAATTAATATAATGCTGCAATATTTCAACAGTGAGTAAACAGTATGGGTAGTAATTTCATAGGAGGGTCCCTATAGTGTTAGGAACAAATTTTAAAATTTTTTATTTTTATTGCTATGAATTGGGGGTAACAAAATTAGTGAGACAGATGCTAATTTTAAAATGGAAGACAAGGGAAGTTGTCTATCTCTAAGATGGCTGACAGGTTTGTGCTTGGCATAATTCTGCTGTTTTCCAGAACTAGCAGATGCTCTTTGACCTGCTATCTGATAATTGGCATGATCCCATGTTTAAGTTGGACCCAAAGTAGTTGATTCATGAAAGAAGGAATGGGCTCAAGAGAGAGTTGTCAATGTGACATGTCATGAAGAGCATGGTGACCTAGCCCTGGAAAAGGAGAGTGACTTGTACATGTATCAACCTATCAGATGCTAGGGACGAGAGGTATAGCATAATCCACCCAATGAAGAATGGTTGGTATTGTATATTTTGCCCCCTTCTTTGGAGCACTCTACAAAGATTAATGTGCTCTAAGCCACGTTTGCATGAAACTTTGAGACTTTTCATATGGTCACATGGTATAAATTTTATGGATAAAAAATTATTTAGGAGAGGGATTGGGGTTTTGCTGATTCCCTTCCTCAGTAAGCACATGGGTAATATATTTCTATGACTTAATTTATCTGAGTTACAGTTAACCATTAAGGAACTAGTATGTTTTTTTTTAGTTAGGGGAACATAGAATAAGTGTTAGCTGACTTAGAAAAGTTTTGATATGTGATTAGTCTTTGAAAGATCCTCAGCAGGCTGTTTTGAAGAGGAGATCAAACAAAGGCAGACACGAGAGAAGAGTAGCAGCAGCAGTGGTTTGTGCCGGCAGGCCAAATTGAGTATAAAGTTGAAAATGTCTGGCAGGCCAATTTTTAACTCACTGCAGGCCAGATTTGGCCAAAATGGGCCAGAGTTTGACATTTCTGCCCTAGAAGCTGATAACTGTTGATTGTGACACTTAATAGCTGTTCTATTAAGGGACTTTCCAAGAAATGCTTGGGTCACAAGAAAGCCATAATAACAGGACAGGATGACATGTCAAAAATGACATGAACTACTGACAACTACAATCAAGCTTAAACAGAAGAAGGACAGATTAATGGAGGAGGAAGGGGCTCACCCTCAGAGATCATTGACCTTAAGAATGCACTGTCAGGACAAATAGAGAAGTCATATTTGACTCCAACCTTCATTATGACTCAGCTGCAGTTATGTGTAAATCATCCAATCATTAAAAATGACAAAGAGTGAAAATCTAGTAGAAATTAAGTATGTAATTAGTAGCTATGCAGTACTATGTACCCCAGGATCCTCCTAAGTTTGGTATAAAGGGCCATCATAATTGCTGGTTACCTTTAAGATGGACTGGGCATCTCAGACATGCCGGCACTCTGGGTTTCCCCTCTGTTTGGCCTAACTGCTGTTTCTCTATCCTATTGGAGGCTATTTCCATGTAAGCTGCCTTTTGATTATTATTAAACACGTGGAGGGGCATAATAAAAAAAAAGTCTTAGCTCCCTTTTGGCCTAAGGCCCTAAATGTTGAAGGTAGAAGCTGGGAAAATGTCCATTCTCAAAAAAAAGTCCAAAGGAGGTTGTTGTTTTTTTTTATTTTTTATAATGGCCTGCCTCTATGTTCAGCTGTTTAAACGCCCAGACCACCACTATGTCTACACTTAAGACATATAATAAACAAAAAAAAGCCTAAGTTCCAAACGCCCAAAGCCAGGCCTTTTAGGCGAAGGAAGAGCCAGTCCTTCACCTAAAAGCTGGATTCTGTAACCAGTGTCTGCCAAAAACAACATCGGTTACAGAATCCACCCCCCCCCCCAGCAATGATCGTGACAGGAGAGATGACTCATCTCCCCTGCTACAATAGCGATACCATCAAATGCCGCCAAATGCGGCACTTGGGATCGCTATTGCAGCAGGAGAGATGTGCCATCTCTCCTGCCGCGATCCACCCCTCCCACCCAACATGATTGGGGCAGGAGGGAGCCCAAGACCTCCTCCCCCAGCGACCCCCCCCCCCGCCCGACAACGATCGGAGCAGGAGGGAGCCCAAGCCTTCCTGCCCCAGCGACCCTCCCCCCTGCCTGCCCAACAATGATCTGGGCAGGAGGGAGCCCAAGCTCTCCTGCCCCAGCGAAACCTCCTGCCCTCGGCGAAACCCCCATGATCAACCCCCCTGAACTCCTGAGCAGCCCCCCACCCACAGACCCTGCAACCCCTCCCCGACAATCCCTCAACACTACCCCACACCCTCGACACTCCCATACCTCAAAAGAGTTGGCTGGACGATCGGGTCCCAAGCCCGTCTGTCCAGCAGGCCCGCCATCCATCGAATGGCAGGCCTTAGGGCCTGATTGGCCCAGGCACCTCAAACCCCGCCTGGGCTGCCTATGCATTTAGAGGCAGGGGAAAGGCCTAAGCTGGTTTTAGATACATCTAAAACCAGCTTTGGTTATGGGTACTTGGACGATCAGGCTTTTTGATTGTCCAAGTACCCATTTAGGCCACTTTTTAGACATTTTTTATATACAGCAATTGGGCGGTCAGTGTGAGGTCATTTAAAATACATTGGAGGATTCACAGCTCCTTCACTTATATGAATCTCACTGCAATTAATGCATATATTTTTTGTAACTGGTTCACGGCAGGGCAGGATTAACCAATAGGCCAAGTAGGCACATGCCTAGGGCCACAAATGGTCAGGGGGACCGGAAGAAGGAGGGCATCAACATTGTTTTTTCTGAACAGCAATGGGCCCCTCCAGCATCAATCGGCAACGTGGCCCCCCCCCCGATCGGCAACGCAGCCCCTCCCCCCCATCAACGGAAAGTAAGACATGCAAGCAACGTGGGTAAGAAAGGCAACGGGAACTGTAATTGTGCAAGCGGTGCTGCTTGCCCAAAGCTTCCCTCTGACACAGCTTCCTGTTTCTGCTTGGGCACATGGTAGGGTGGGGCGGGGCGGGGCAGGGGGGCCCAGTGTACTTATGTGCCTAGTGGCCCTCGACGAATTAATCCTGCCCTGGTTCATGGTAGTCCTTTAAGTTTCAGTTTACTGATTTTAGCTTTACCTCATTCATTGCATTTATATTTATATTTGGTCTTCTTACTACTGTTATACTGTTAACAAAATTGTAAGTTTTATGTTGAATTATACCTGCTGTACAATGCCTTGGCTGAATCTCTTCATAAAGGCAGTTAATAAATCCCAATACATAAATAAATCGGAACCATACACTGTCAGCAAAACATATTTTTCTACAGTGGTTACAGCATGCTCTTTTTGTTAAAACTTTATTCGTGTTAGATATCTGAAGTCTAGAAATTCTTTTGGGATTTGATCTCATAGGTACAGGAAACCTCTTAAATATATCTCCTTGATCAAAGTCTTTGTTCTCAAGAAGATTCTTTGTCGCAAATCTTACTAGAAAAAAGTGAATATCCCATTCTGTTTTTATATATTTATCAGAAATTTCGACATATACCAATATACAGCTATAGAATGGGATGGCCTTTTGCACTATGCACTTTTATAAGAGGGAAATAGTGTTTTTGTTCTGCTGAGTTTAAACTGAATCATCATCTTCTCAAACAGAAGATGCATCAGATAAATAATTTAATATGTTATTAGTAAGAAGGGGAATAATTATAGTATTTTCTGTGTAGAAAGCACATTCTATACATAAAAGATGGTTTATAAAACTGCACAGGTTTACCGTATATGTTCTTAAAATGTAGGTGCACAATAACACAAAAACCTACTTATACTCAACATATGGTACACATTCATGAAGGTGCAGTTTGAGTGGAGCAGGATGAGAGTTGTGATGTGCACAAATACTTTATAATGTACATACACACATGCATATATTCTCACCTATCAGGGAAGAATGACCTAGTGGTTAGAGCTGCTGCCACTAGGTTCTGAGCTCAATCCCAGAGCCACTCTCTGTGACCCTGGGCAAGTCACTCAGTTCTCCATTGCCCCAGGTAACTTAGATAGATTGTGAGCCTGACAGGACAGATAGGGAAAAGCACTTAGGCAGGCTTATACAATGCTGTGCTGCTGAGGAACGCACGCTAAATGCCGAGACACATATAGGATTATAATAGGTGCCTCAGCATTTAGCATGCACTGCTCTGCAGTGCAATTTTGTAAAACAACTCATTAGAGTACCTGACAAAGACAATATGTGAAAACAACTCGGATGTGTGAAAAGTCAATAGTATTTAAATATACACTTTCACCAAAACAATATAATAAATGTCACATAAAAAAGTGAACAGTACTGCTGCAGTTTCAATAAAGGGAGTTTCAAATAAATGGAGGAAAAGCCTCAGACTGGAACCCTTCCACCACCACAATGGTGTCCAAGTTGGTTGGGCGAACACCTCACTGGCAAAAAACCTCCATTCGTTCTCCCACAATATACAAACTTAAAGCAGGGCTGTTTTGTGCAAAAAGATAGAGGAAAAATCCACTTATCTTCTCAGTTGATCGGTAAACCGACGGTGGCCAGCGTTTCACAAGTCTGCTGCCTCAGGGTGAGAGTTGAGTTCAGCATGACCTTTCACCCGGACCAGATCTCCTTTCTTGATGTTTTAGTCATTAAAGAGAGTGGATCCATTAGAACCACAGTATATAGAAAAAATACTGACAGGAACACGTTTCTCAATTTTTCGAGTAACCATCCCAACTCTTTGAAACGTAGTCTACCCACTTCTCAGTTTTTCCGTTACCGCCGGTTATGTTCAGATACCCTGGATTATAAATCCAAGAGTAAACAACTGTACTCCCGACTAAAGAAAGCATATAAAAGGGCTAAGTTTATCAACAGGGATCTCCTTTTCCTTTCACGTGAAACTGAGACTGTGGAGAACATTGCTACTTGTGTTTTGGAGTATTCTCCTAACATTAATAACATTACAAAGATACTGAGACGTCATTGGAAACTTATGGATCTACACCCCACGTTCAGAGACATCCATTTCAGGATAGCATATTTGCGGCAAAAGAATTTCAAAGAACTTCTAAGCCCATCGGACATAGCAGACTCATGTCCACCAGAAAGTCAATCCACAGGGCATTTCAAATGTGGAAAGTGTTCTACTTGCTTGATAACTTTGGAACTTTCAGATTTTTTCATTCACCCGATAAGAGGTCAAATTTTCAAGTTGAAACATACAACTTGCATGTCCACCTTTATAGTCTATGTCTTCATTTGCCCTTGCCCGAAGATTTATGTCGGCCAAACCACTCGCCCTTTTAAAACATGGGTGACAGAGCATAAAAGCTGCATACGAAACAACAGATTACAAGCACCTATGGTTACACACTGTCTGGAATGTAACCACCAGTTTATGGATTTACAATGTTGTGTGATTGATCACATTAGTGAAGATTGTACTAACAGACAACAGCGGCTCTTGCGGGCAGAAAAACAGTGGATTCATAGATTAAACAGTGAAGAACCAAATGGACTAAATTCAAGACTTGAGTGGAGTTTATTTTACTGAACTTTCACACCAGCTCTTTCAAGTTTAAGTCAGTTTGAATATTAAATCCTTAGTAAAATAAATAAGGACGGAGATAGAGAAAATAAAATCGTACAAAAAACTAAATCTTAAAAACATCTATAAAAATCTTCAAAATATATGTAAAATGACAAAAAATTTTAGGTATTTTTCACATAGAATTGCATTTATACACTTTTTGCTCGTTTGTTGGTTAGTTTTTAGTGTTTTTGCAGCTGTTCCCCCTTTAAGCATTTTTCAATTGCAACGTCATTTTTCAACGTCATCTGTTTGTCAGCTAAGATTTTCTATACGAGTCAGCATTTATCCTTTCTCAGCAGTGCTTTCGCCGCGCATTCACGTCTGGGTTTGTCACTCGGGAGAGTTATATTAAACCCAGTACAGTCGCGGTGCAGCCATCTTTTGATCATGAGATGCAGTTCGGCGTCCTGTTTAGAGTGGCTTCTTTTTACATTTTTTGAAGCTGTGCATTAGTCCAGTCTATTGATAAAAGTTTTTCACTTTATTCTGGTTTTAGTTTGATCGGATTGTTTTACACCCTGAGGCAGCAGACTTGTGAAACGCTGGCCACCGTCGGTGAACCGATCAACTGAGAAGATAAGTGGATTTTTCCTCTATCTTTTTCCACAAAACAGCCCTGCTTTAAGTTTGTATATTGTGGGAGAACGAATGGAGGTTTTTTGCCAGTGAGGTGTTCGCCCAACCACCTTGGACCACCATTGTGGTGGTGGAAGGGTTCCAGTCTGAGGCTTTTCCTCCATTTATTTGAAACTGCCTTTATTGAAACTGCAGCAGTATTGTTCACTTTTTTATGTGACATTTATTATATTGTTTTGGTGAAAGTGTATAATTAAATATTAAAGACAATATGTTAACCACTTTGGCCTTGATTGATAAGGTGAAACATCAAATGGAATGAACTATAACCTTTGGGGAAAATTATGGGTGCCTGTTTCACAAAGGCACAGAGATACTTATTTTACCTTCTGAAATAGGATCATTTTTGCCTCAATATTTGTTAGAAAAATATGAATATCCTTTGTTTTATCTGAAATTCCTACTCCAGTACTGGGCAGACTTGCTTGGTCTGTGTCTGTATATGGCCTTTTGGTTGAGGATGGGCCGGGGAGGGCTTCAATGGCTGGGAGGATGTAGATAGGCTGGAGTGAGCTTTGACGGAGACTTCAGCAGTTGGAACCCAAGCATAGTACCGGGTAGTGCTTTAGATTCTTGCCCAGATATAGCCAAGAAGAAAAAACAATATATATATTTTTTTTTTAATGGAATCAGGTTGGGCAGACTGATTGGACCATTCGGGTCTTTATCTGCCATCATCTACTATGTTACTATGTTACCAATATACAGTACAGCTATTGAACAGGATGACATTTTACCCTATGCAGTTTTATTATCATCATTGAAGATACTTGGGATTATTATCGATGATAAACTTTCTTACCATAATCACATCAGTAATGTTGTCAAATGTTGTTTCTATCGTTTGCGTATGATTCGTTCTATGTCTAAGTTTCTAGAACCCAAATCCTTAAATATTTTAATACACTCACTTGTGATCGCTAAGCTTGATTATTGTAACTCGCTATTGCTAAACATTACTCAAAAGGAAAAGAAACGTTTACAAATAATCCAAAATACTGCAGTTAAAATCATTCATAATGGAAAAAAATTTGATCATGTAACTCCCTTTCTGATTGACTCACATTGGCTTCCTATTAACCAACGAATAACCTATAAAAGTTTGCTTTCAGTATTTAAAACGCTATCCACCAACGAACCTCAATTTATAGATCGGCTACTCATCCCTTACAACACGACACGTTCACTCCGATCTGCATCTCAGGGACTGCTAATGATTCCTTCTTTGAAAATTATTGGAACCAGACGTCACGATATATATTCTGTAATGGCCCCTTTAACCTGGAATGCCTTGCCTTTATATATAAGAGAAGTTAAAGATCTCAGCAGATTCAAAAATAATTTAAAAACTTTTCTATTTAGAGATCAAGTTTCAAGTTTCAAGTTTTATTAAACATTTGATGGATCGCCTATTAACATTACTAAGCGATGTACATTTTCAAGTACAGAAACAGAGATACTAATATTCTAACAATAATATAAATATAATACGTACTTGAAATGGGAGGAAAAATTAAAAAGTTACAATATTGGGTTAAGAAAAGAAGGTAAATACAAAAGGTAAGGGGTTATGAGGCCAAAGCACAATTAAAATAGTGACCCTAAGGTAAGTTGTTAGTTAAAAGCATCATTAAACAAATAAGTTTTAAAAAAATTTTTAAATGTTGCGAGGTCTTTTTCTATTCTAATGAACTGAGGAAGGGCATTCCACCATTGTGGTCCCATCACTGTAAACATGTCCGATCTCCTAGTCCCTATAATTTTCAAAGACGGGACGGAAAGTAAATTTAGATCTGATGAACGAAGTGTACGTTGGGTTTTGTGTGTCAGATGCATTTAATGTTTAAATACTTAATTTCTAACAATCCCAATCCTATTCCTCATGTTTTTCCCTTATTTGGTTTTTCTTTTCTTCACAATTATGAAAAATATCAATATTGTAACTGTCTTCTCTTCCTTTCCTTTCCCTTATGTATCTGAGTCTGTTTGTTTTGTCAGTTTGTTTTTAACCCTTTTTAAAGTTGTAAAATGAACTCTTGATCTATCTATCATATTTTAATGTTACTCGCTTAGTATGTAATAAGCGATTTATCAAATTTTAATAAACTTGAAACTATTAGCCGAAAATGATGCTTTTGTCCTGTTAAATTTAAACTATCATCTTCTCTTTGGGCTCCTTTTATTATGGTGCGCTAGGGCTTTAACGCACGGAATAGCGCGTGCTACATTGCCACGCGCTAGACCTTAACACCAGCATTGAGCTGGCATTAGTTCTACAAGCATAGCGCGTAGTGTAGCGCGCGTTCATTCCCTGTGTGTGCTAAAAATGCTAGTGCACCTTAGTAAAAGGAGCCCAAAGAGAAGATGCATCAGATAAATAATTTAAACTAATGTTATTGGTAATCTTAAGGGGAATAATTAATTTTCTCTACATAGAAGATGAGTTATAAAACTGCACATATATATAGGTGCATAAAATGTAGGTGTACAGAAACACAAAACCTACTTTTACTCAATATATGGGTACATATTCATGGGGGTGCAGTTTGGGTGCAACAAGATCAGAGATGTGATTTACACAAATAGTTTATAACATACATACACACATACATACAATACATGCATATATTCTCACCAATCTGGGAGGAATGACCTAGTGGTTAAAGCTGCTGCCACAGCACCCTGAGGTTGTGAGATCAATCCTAACACCACTCCCTGTGACCCTGGACAAGTCACTCAATCCTCCATCACCCCAGGTACCATAAATAGATTGTGAGCCTGCCAGGACAAATAGGGAAAAGCACATAGGCAAGTTTCTACAAAGCCGTGCTGCTGAGCAGCGCATGCTAAATTTTGAGCCGCAGATAGGAATAGAACAGGTGACTCAGCATTTAGCATGCGCTGCTTGCAGCACAGTTTTATAAAAGGACCCGTTAAGAGTAGCAGTCATAAAAAAATATGTGAACCACTTTGACCTTGTTTGATATCAAATGAAATTAACTATAGCTTTTGGGAAAATTTATGGTTGCCTTTTTCATAAAGACACAAAGACACGTGGAGGGGCATAATAAAAAAAAACGTCTAAGTCCCCTTTTGGCCTAAGGCCTTAAATGTTAAAAGTAGAAGCAGGGAAAATGTCCATAATCAAAAAAAACGTCCAAAAGGAGGTTTTATTTGATAATGGCCTGCCTCTACCTTCAGCTGTTTAAACGCCCAGACCACCCACCACACTACGTCTAAACTTATACCACATAATGAACCTAAAAAACGCCTAAACCCCAAACATCCAACACAAGGGCTTTTAGGCAAAGAAGGAGCCAGTCCTTCACCTAAAAGCTGGATTCTGTAACCGGTGTCTGTCAAAAACAACACCGGTTACAGAATCCACCCCCCCCACGACATCGGGGCAAGAGGGAGTCCAAGAACTCTTGCCCCGCAGCACCGCCGACCTCCCCGATGACATCGGGGCAAGAGGGAGTCCAAGCCCTCTTGCCCCGCAGCACCCTCGAACCCCCAATGAAGATAGGGGCAAGAGGGAGCCCATGCCCTCTTGCCCTACGATCCCCAAACCCCACCCCCCATCGAGTCCGATGGGGCCAGGAGCGAGCCCAGGTTCTCCTGCCCTCGACGCGACACCCCCGCCGACCCCGCGACCCCCCCACCCCCAATCCCCCCAATCCCACCCACCATACCGGTCTTCTATGCAGACAAGATCTCCAGATCCAACAACCAGAATAGCACACTGTTCAATATTTGGCACTTCCTAACCACAAAAACGACCCCACCCTTCTCCCCTCATCTCCCTCAGCCGAGGTCCTGGCAAAATTCTTCAATGATAAGATCACTACCTTAAGACGCTCCTTCCCGCCCGCAGTCTCCTACAAATCTCTGGTGCCCCCCAAACCCAACCCTACCCTACCCTAGCTTCTTTCAACCCCATCCCTGCCGACAGATCCTGGACTGCCTTCGAGCTCATATCTGATTCTCAGATCCTTAAACTCTGCCTCAAGTTAAAATCTTGCAACTGCATTCTGGACC
Source organism: Geotrypetes seraphini (assembly GCF_902459505.1). Taxonomy (NCBI): domain Eukaryota; kingdom Metazoa; phylum Chordata; class Amphibia; order Gymnophiona; family Dermophiidae; genus Geotrypetes; species Geotrypetes seraphini. The sequence goes on along the minus strand of NC_047088.1, from coordinate 88,260,250 downwards.
CATTCCCCTCCTACCTATTTGAGAAAATCCCCACACAGGCCATCATATCTCTTACCGAACTCATAAATTCTGCCCTATTATCGGGCTTATTCTCCACTGAAATGGGACACATCGCACTTACCCCTCTACTGAAAAAAGCTGACCTGGACCCCTCCATACCATCCAGTTATCATCCAATAGCAAATATCCCTCTCCTCACCAAGCTGCTTGAGTCTATCATATCTACCCAGCTCTCTTCCTACTTAGAAAGATTCTCTATCCTCCTACCTTAACAATATGGCTTCAGACCCAACTTCTGCACCGAATCCCTATTGGCCTCTCTAATCTCTAAGGTTTAGCAACTGCACTCTCGTAACAAGTTTGCTGTTCTTCTACAATTTGACCTCTCCACAGCTTTTGACGTTGTCCACCATGACATCCTAATTTTCCAACTCTCCGAGATAGGCATTAGCTCCACAGTTCTTGATTGGTTCTCCAAATTCTTGCGCTCCCACTCTTACACGGTTAACATGAGTGGCACCTCATCCTCCCCCTGGATCCCGACTTGTGGTGTCCCGCAAGGCTCACCCCTCTCCCCAATCCTTTTTAACATTTACATGTCCTCCCTGAAACTACTCCAACTATCCCCCCTTGAAACTCTTTACACTTACGCCGATGACATCCTCGTCCTCCTTGAGACCGACTCGAACCTCACTAACCTCTCTACGAACATATCCTCATGCATAACGAACCTCCAATCCTGGGCATTCACAGTACAAATGAAACTGAACGAGTCCAAAACAAAACTCCTTTGGCTCGGCCCACAATTAGACCATCTACCCTCCTCCATCCCATTGTCCTCCGGCTCCTCACTACAGCTCGAGCTCTCAAGCAAGGTTCTGGGTGTCACCTTAGACTCTTCCCTATCCTTCAACGACCATCTCCAATCCTTGGTAAAAAAAATGCTTCTTCAGCCTTCACATGCTAAGGAAAGTCAGACCCTATTTTCACCAAAAACACTTTGCAGTCCTAGTACAATCCATCACCCTTTCCAGATTAGACTATTGCAATTCTATCTACCTCAGCCTAATCAAGAAAAGCCTCCACAGACTGCAGCGGATTCAGAACGCCGCGGCTAAGCTTATTTTTGCGAAAAGCAAATTTGTTCACGTCTCACCACTCCTGTCTAAGCTCCATTGGCTCCCAGTAATCTCCAGGATCCACTTCAAATGTGCGTGCCTAGCCTACAAGATCCTACATGGCATCCTTCCTGCCGTTATCCCTCTATCCTGGAACTCCCCAACCCCTACCTCCTCTAGATCCTCCCAAACTCTTAAACTATCCTTCCCTTCCACAAAAGGTATTTCCCATGCAGGTAAACTTGGGTCATCCCTCCCCTATAGAATCACTGAGATCTGGAATAATCTTACCTCCCCGCTCCGATCCTCAAGCTCCCTCCAACTTTTCCGTAAACACCTAAAAACCTGGCTATTCTCAAAACTGTAACATTTCCCCCCTCTTAGGCCTCTCCCACCTTCCCCACCCTTTTTACATCTAACTCTTAAACTCTCCATTGGAGTTCTCTCTCATCATAATTCCTGTAAACCGTGCCGAGCTCTGCATTTACTGAGATGGTGCGGTATATAAACCCAAGGTTTAGTTTAGTTTAGTTTAAATGTTGGCCGGACGGATGGGTGCCAAGCCCGCCTGTCCGGCAGGCCAGCCAGCTCCATAATGGGGTCGGATTGGCCTAGGGGGCTGAAACCCCACCCACAGGTGGGTCCTAAGGTGCCTGGGCCAACCACAATAGACCCGGGAGCCTTAGGCCCCTCCTGTGAGCGGGTCTTAGACACATGGGCCCAACCCGGCCTGGTTGGCCCAGGCGCCTTAAGCCCCACCTGTGGGCGAGGTTTCAGCCACCTGGGCCAATCCGGCCCCATTCTGGAGCTGGCTGGCCTGCCGGATGGGCGGGCTTGGCATCCGTCTGTCCGGTCAATATTTAACAGGTATGGGGAGTGGGATTGGGGGTAGGGGGTCAAGGGGTCGGTGGGGAGGCCGATCGGGAGTTTGGGGGGCGGTCATTAGGGGGGGTTGTGTCGAGGGCAGGAGGGCCTGGAATCCCTCCTGCCCGTATTGTAGTGCGGGGTGGGGGGTAGGGGGTCCACCTGGGCAGGAGGGGTTGGGCTCCCTCCTGCCCGATCTTGTAGGGGGTGGGGGCGAGAGGCCAGGAGGGCTTGGGCTCCCTCTTGCTCCGATGTTGTCGGGGAGGGGTGATGTTTCGCTGCAGGAGAGATGCCTCATCTCCCCTACCACAATGCCATCACTCCTCTACCCGAACTGCCACAACCCGCGGCAGGAGAGAAAGGGCATCTCTCCTGCCGCGGGTCGAGGCAGTTTGGGTACAGGAGTGATGGCATCGCGGTAGGGGAGATGAGGCATCTCTCCTGCCGTGATCATTGCTGTAGGGGGTAGGTAGGTTGCTGGGGCCGTTGAGCTGATCGCAGCAGCCACGATCAGCTCAGCGGCCCCTTTTTCGGCACTTAGACCTGTTTTGACTTTTTCTAAGTCAAAACGTATAAGTGCCGCCAACTTGGTAACTTGTCAAATGTTTTGGTTATAATAATAATAATAATAACTTTATTCTTGTATACCGCATTACCATGGAAGTTCTATGCGGTTAACAGAGGAAGAGACTGTACATTTACAGTGATGTTACAATTTCGTTAAGGTTAGATTTACATTTTGGACGATACAAATTCGGTCAGGTTACCTTTACGTTTTTTGACAATAAATGTGTTGTGAAGTTATTTTGGCAGTTAGGTTATATGTTCAGAACGGTTAGAATTGCTATAGTTAGATACAGCAGCGTTACAGATAGCAGTGTTGCATGAGGTCGTGAGGGCTTAGGGGGAGAGGTCAGGAGGGGAAGGGGAGGAGGGAGGGTTGATCAGAGGAATTTGTCAAAGAGGTAGGTTTTAGTTAACTTCCGGAATGTTTGATAGTGGGGGGAATTGGAGATAAGGGTAGAGAGGCATTTGTTCCATTTGCCTGCTTGGAATGCTAGAGATCGATCTAGGAATTTTTTGTAGAGGCAGCCCTTCATGGAGGGGAAGGAGAACAGGTTGGTGTTTCGTGTGCGAGAGGGGCGTGCAATTTCAAGGTGTTCGGATAGGTAGATTGGTGAGGAGCCTGCTAAGGTTTTGAAGCAGAGGCAGGCGAATTTGAAGGTGATTCTTGCCTCCACCGGCAGCCAGTGGAGTTTAGCATAATAGGGGCTGATGTGGTCGTATTTTTTGAGGCCGAAGATGAGGCGGACGGCGGCATTTTGTACTATTCTTAGGCGTTTGGTGGTGTTTTTGTAGGCTCCTAGGTATATGATATTACAGTAGTCCAATATGCTTAAGATTAATGATTGGACCAGTAAGCGGAAGGAGAGGTGGTCGAAGTGGTGTTTAATAGTGCGGAGTTTCCAGAGGATACAGAAGCATTTTTTGACCTGGGCATTGGTATGGTCTTCTAATGTTAAGCATCTATCTAGGATGACTCCGAGTATTTTTATGGAGGGGTTGATAGGATAATCTAGGCCGTTCAGTTTTATGGAGGTGTTTGTTATTTTGTGGGTAGGGCTTGCTAGGAAGATTTTGGTTTTTTCGGTATTCAATTTTAATTTAAATTGCGAGGTCCATTGTTCTAATTTGGTGAGGATGGAGGATGTGAGTTGTTCCGTCTGTTGGGTGAGTGAAGTTAAGGGGATGATGATGGTGATGTCGTCAGCGTAGATGAATGATTTAAGGTTTAAATTAGCTAGCATACGTGCTAGAGGTGCCAAGTAGATGTTAAAGAGGGAGGGGGAGAGTGGGGAGCCTTGTGGGACTCCACAGGAGTTACGCCATTGATGGGAGAAGGTTCCGTTGCTGTGGACTTGATAGGTACGGCTAGTTAGGAAGCTAGAGAACCAGTGGAGTACTTGGCCGGAAATGCCGATGGAGTCTAGGCAACGGAGCATAATATCATGGTCGACCAGATCGAAAGCGCTGCTTAGGTCGAATTGGAGTACTAGGGCGCTTTTGCCCAGGGAGAATAGTTGGAGGAGGTAGTTGGTTAGAGCAGCTAGGACTGTTTCCGTGCTGTGGTTTGCGCGGAAGCCGGATTGGGAATCAGGAAGGATGTTGAACTTTTCTAGGTAGTTCATGAGGTCATGGTTAATGAGGCCTTCCATTAGTTTTTGGAAGAGTGGTATGTTAGCGATGGGTCTATAGTTGGTGATGGAGGAGATGGGTTCTTTGTTGTTTTTGAGGCGGGGGGAAACGAGAATGTGGCTGAGTTCGGTCGGGAAGAGGCCAGTGGACAGGCATAATGAGATCCAATTGAAGAGTTCGGCTTTGAATTGGGGGGGAGCAGATTTAATGATGGTGGGTGGGCAGTTGTCTAATAGGCAGTTGGAGTTGGCATATTTTGAGAAGAGTTTGAGAAAAAGGTTCCAGTCTGGGCTTTCGAATGAGCTCCAGGTCATGTCAGCCCTTGAGCCTGTTATGTCTATTGCTGGAAGGGTAGGGATTGTCTCCGTGGTTAATTTGGAATCTAGGATTTGGAAGTGGAAGTGGTCGCGTAGTATGATGGCCAGGCCACCTCCCCTTTTGGAGTTTCTTGAGAGGGGGATTATTTTGTAGTGTGGTGGGAGAATGTCTGCTATGATGGCATCCTGGTCGGAGATGAGCCATGTTTCTGTTAGAAGTACAAAGTCCAGATGGGTTTCTTCAAGCCAATCTTTGAAGAGTTGGGCTTTGTTTCTAACCGAGCGAATGTTCAGGTAGGCGCCTGGGAGAATGGATTGTTCTAGGGGGGGCAGGAGTTCTGTGCGTTGTAAATTTTTAAGGGATCGTTTTTTGTTTTGTGTTGGTCTGGGTGTGTGGCGGGTAGTGTGAATGACGGGGATGGGGAAAGGACCTGTTTCTGTGACGTCCTGAATGAGTCGGTGAGGTCGGAGGGGTTTATCGTGTCCCGGAATTCTAGTCCAAGCAGTGTAGATAGGTATGGGTTCGAAGGCTGAAGCTTTGGGGATCCAGCTTCTTGTAGTAAGGAGGTAGAGAAGGAGAAGGGCGGTGAGCTTGTGGGTAGGGCTGGACATGTTTATTGACAGGTGAGGTAGGAGAGGGGGAAGGGCAGACTGGAGATGTAGGGTGGGAGGAGAGACAGATGATTGAGTAGTGGTTGGGTTGGTATGAGATAATAGGGATGGGTAAGGTGTTTGTGAGCGGTGGGGAGAGAGGTACTGTGGGCAGATGAACAAGTTAAGATTATGAGCTAGATAGGGATACAAGCAGTGGGTTATAAGAGACCATGAACAGTATAGCAGTTGGACAATATGGATGTTATGTTTAAATGATATTAAAGGCAGGAGCAGGTAAGAGTTTGATCTGAGTGACAAAACTTTCTGTGGCCCTCAAGTGGGCGAAGAAATCGATTTAATCGCCGCTCAGGTGGTGATTTAATCAAGTTACCCCGCAGGTTCGGGGGAGGGGCGGCGCGGTGCACGCGTGCCTCTCTCAGGGCTGGATCCCGACAAAGTGGCTGGGCCCAGGCGGCGATCCAATCAAGTTACCCCGCAGGTTCGGGGGAGGGGCGGCGCGGTGCACGCGTGCCTCTCTCAGGGCTGGATCCCGACGAAGTGGCTGGGCTCAGGCGGCGATTTAGTCAAGTTACCCCGCAGGTTCGGGGGAGGGGCGGCGCGGTGCACGCGTGCCTCTCTCAGGGCTGGATCCCGACGAAGTAGCTGGGCCCAGGCGGCGATCCAATCAAGTTACCCCGCAGGTTCGGGGGAGGGGCAGCGCGGTGCACGCGTGCCTCTCTCAGGGCTGGATCCCGACGAAGTGGCTGGGCCCAGGCGGCGATCCAATCAAGTTACCACGCAGGTTCGGGGGAGGGGCAGCGCGGTGCACGCGTGCCTCTCTCAGGGCTGGATCCCGACGAAGTGGCTGGGCTCAGGCGGCGATTTAGTCAAGTTACCCCGCAGGTTCGGGGGAGGGGCAGCGCGGTGCACGCGTGCCTCTCTCAGGGCTGGATCCCGACGAAGTGGCTGGGCCCAGGCGGCGATATACCTGCTGCACACCTAGGTCTAGGCCGGTCCACCTCCCGCCCGCCCTTTCCCCGCCTCTAAAAAAACGCCTCTTTTCTCTCTGTGCATTTAGAGGCAGGGGAAAGGCCTAAGCTGGTTTTAGATATGTCTAAAACAGCTTTGATTATGGGTAATTGGACAATCAGGCTTTTTGATTGTCCAAGTAGCCATTTAGGCCACTTTTTAGATGTTAGTTTTTTTTTTTATTATGAACCCCTTATATTACCTTCTGAAGTAGGATCTTTATTTTTTTTTACAAGTTAACTCCAAAGTGAATTTCCAGCTAAGTGTATGAAGCTGTGTTTAATACTCAGAAAAGGAAAGCAAAAATTGAGTTAAATATCTTTCTTAAAAGGTGAATCAAATTTTGAAATAGTTTGTGCAGGAAGGATTTTTTAACACTTTTATTGATATGAACATCTACCCAGATGTTAAAACACATTATAGCATGGTAATGTTTCTGCCTATTTGCAGATAATATTGCATCTGTATGTGTTCTATGATCCTCACCAGAAATGGTTGCTTGCTATAACCATCATGTCTAAAACTAGTATAAGGACATGATCTTTTTCTGTTCGCCAGCTCTGTTGTTAGGGTGCACACTGCTTGGAGATGACTGGTGCACTTTCAAACTGCAGTATGGCAAATGTTACTTTATGTTACATTTCACATTATGTTATGTCACACCAGAATGAGGCTTGAATATTGACTACCATCCCAAAAAACACAGGAAATTGTGATCAGAAAGAAATGGATTTCAGCGAGCAACAACTCCTGTGCTTGTGCGTGGGGATAGAGGAGATTAATTGCGGAATTAGATAGAATGACATGGATCTTAGTGGTATGAGTGGATATGGGTTAGATTCCAATGGAATGAGTAGAAATGTGTGAAATTTCTGTTCCCATACAACTCTCTAGCTCAGTGGTCTTAAACTCAAACCCTTTGCAGGGCCACATTTTGGATTTGTAGGTACTTGGAGGGCTTCAGAAAAATAGTTAATGTCTTATTAAAGAAATGACAATTTTGCATGAGGTAAAACTCTTTACAGTATAGTTCATAAATCTTTCCTTTTGTCTAAGTCTTAATCATAATACAGTGGTGCCTCACACAACGAACTTAATCCGTTCCAGGAGCAAGTTTGTTATGTGAAACGTTCGTTGTGTGAAACGCGTTTTCCCATAAGAATACCTGTAAAACAAAATAATTCGTTCTGCAGCCCTGTTGTCCCATAAGAATACCTGTAAAACAAAATAATTTGTTCTGCAGCCCTACATTTCCCTCCCTCCACCTCACCTCACATGCAGAGCCTGCCAGCCTTCTCCCTCACCCAGCCGCACGATCTCAAAAAGCTGTGCACGCGCAGCTGCTGGAGTTGATCAATGTTCTCTCTCCTGCAACTTCCGGTTTCCGGTTGCGTCAGAGGAGAAGATTGAACAACAGAGCATGCGCGCATGTGCTGCTCTTTGAAAGTGTGTGGCTGGCCGAAAAAGAAAGCCGGAAAACTCGGTTTTTAAGGTAAGGTGGAGGGAGATGATGGAACACTGCATTCAGACAGGAGGGTGCTGCTGTTCCCGGCTCACATTAGAAAGCGGCGAGAGTAGTTCCGCCCCCCCCCCCCCCCCGGGCCCCTCGGGCGACTTCGTTGTGTGAAACGAAGTTCGTTATAGGGAGCAAGACAAAAAGTTCGTTATGCGCAGCGTTCGCTGTACGAGGCGTCCGTTATGCGAGGCACCACTGTATTGTAATTTATAGCTAAAGAGACATATGATCAAGAAATAGTTTTATTTTACTTTTGTGATTATGTTAAACATACCCGGGGCCTCAAAATACTGCCTGGCGGGCCACATGTGGCCACTGGGTCACGGGTTTTAGACTACAGCTCTAGCTAGAACACATAGAAGCCACAAGTGCATAAGTACATAAGGTGCCCAGCTGCTGAGTTGCCACCAATTTGGAACTTAACTACTGTTTAAGCGTTTAAGTTCAAGCAGGGGAATTATGGTCCTCTTTTATCAATACTATCATTGATCACCTAAAAATATGATAAAGTCTCAAAATATATTCAAAATATATATTCAATTCAGAAGTATAACTCATACAAAGTGAACACTGACCCACAACTTTATCCCAGTGAACAAAGATCACGGAGTAGCTGTGCAGAGAGACCATCATAGTGATTCACAGTCTCACCCACCAAACCAGTACAGAGCATACAATGAATCAAATCAAGTATAGAAAAAAACTGTGATGACTTATCTTGATTTATGGTGGGAAACAGTCAACAGCTGCTCCGGGCACCTCCTTAAGTTACAATATCATGCAAACAATTCACCGACCTCCCCTTTTATCAAGCCACATTAGGGTTGTTTTTCGTTTTTTTTTTTTTAATCACCGGTCTATGTGATAAAAGCTCTGATACTAATAGGAAATCTATGAGCATTAGAGCTTTTACCTCAGCGGCCGGTGATAATAAATTCTAATATGGCTTGATAAAAGGGTATATGTTTGTTTGCAGTCATACAATTTTTTAAAAGTCCATTTCTGCATGTTTCTGGCATGGAAAAGGTTATATAAAATTACCTCATATTATGGTGTCTATTAGGGGGCAAACATTTGCAATACTATAGAAGTTGGTGTAATGTACCCAAAAGCCAGGAATAGGTGCATAATTTACAGTACTCTATAAATTATGGGGTTCAAAATAAAAAAAAAGTACGTCTAAAAAGTGGCCTAAATGGCTACTTGGATGATCAAAAAACCTGATCATCCAAGTACCCATAATCAAAGCTGGCTTTAGACGTATCTAAAACCAGCTTAGGCCTTTCCCCTGCCACTAAACGCACAGAGAGAAAGACATGTTTAGAGGAGGGAAAGGGTGGGCGGTGGGCGGGATGTGGGCTGACCTACACCTAGGCGTGCAGCAGGTATAACCAAAACCTTAGGCAGGTTGCCTAGTCAAAACAGGTCTAAGTGCCGAAAAAGGGGCCGCTGAGCTGATCGTGGCTGCTGCAATCAGCTCAGCGGCCCCAGCAACCTGCCTACCTCCTACAGCAATGATCTCTCCTACCACGATGCCAACACTCCTCTACCCGAACTGCTACGACCCGCGGCAGGAGAGATGCCCTATCTGTCATCAGAAGCTATAAAGGTCTAAATCAGGGATCTCAAAGTCCCTCCTTGAGGACTGCAATCCAGTCGGGTTTTCCCCAATGAATATGCATTTAAAGCAGTGCATGCATAACGTGACCATTTATTTTTTTCATCAAAACGGGACATCAATTAATATTCAGTCCCCACCCCAATCCCAGCCTAGCCCCACCCCGCCCCCAATTTCTTCCATTCATTTTTCATGTACACACAATATCTTATTATTTCATAATGGTAACCATAAAATTTAAAAAAAACACAAAGCACCCTATTCGCAGAGAAAATGTTAATTATCATTTATATTTGGGGGGTTTTCAACAATGTCACCTCAGTAACTATAGCAAAATAGACAAATATAGTGCAAAATATAGACAGCAGATAAAAATTCTCAAAACTGACACTAAATTGAAAATAAAATTATTTTCCTATCTTTGCTGTCTGGTGATTCTCTGGTTGCGTTTCCTTCTGACTGTGCATCCTATCTTTCATTTCTTTCTGCACTCAGGCCCAACTATTGTCCCTTTCTATTCCCTCCCTCCTTCCTTCCTATGTTCTTAGTGCCCCCCAATGCCTTCCTATGTCCTTAGTGTCCCCAGCCCCTCCTTCCTATGTTCTTAGTGCCCCCAGTGCTTCCTTCCTATGTCCTTAGTGCCCCCAGATCCACTATCAGTTCTCCTTTGTACCTTTGTTCCAGGTCTCCCTCTCTCCCTCCTCTGTTATGATCTTGCCTCTCTCTGCTCTTCCTCAGGGGCTTTCCCCCTCTGTCTACACCTCCTAAAGTTCTGCTTTTGCCTCCTGTCTTTCCCCTTTGGTCCAGGCCTTTATCTCTCTAGTCTTTCTTCTACTTACAACCCGCCCCCCCCTTTCTCTGCCGTTTTCTCTCCTTCCTTCTTCCCTCCTTCCTATGTCCCCTCATTGCCTTCTAGCCTTTGTCCCACCCCCTCCCAAAAAGCCTGCCAGCCTACCTCTCCCAAAGCCAGCCTCCCCGCCTACCTCCCCCAAAGCCAGCCTGCCTGCCTACCTCCCCCAGAGCCTGCCTGCCTGCCTCCCTCAAAGCCAGCCTGCCTGTCTTCCCCAAAGTTAGCCAGTTTGCCTGCCTAACTCCCTCAGAGCCAGCCAGCCAGCTTGCCTGCCTACCTCCCCCAGAGCCTGCTTGCCTGTCTCCCTTCCCCAGAGCAAGCCTGCCTACCTCCTTCCCCCCCCCCCCAGAAAACAAAAGCCTCCCTCCAGGCTCAATTTAAACTTCCTACCCGGTCCACCGCCGCTGCTCATCTGCTGCCACTACTTGCACCCGGAAGCCTTCTTCCCGATGTCAATTCTGACGTCGGAGAGGACATTCTGGCCAGCCAGGCAGCGATTGGCTGGCCCTGAACGTCCTCTCCGATATCAGAATTGACGTCGGGAAGAAGGTTTCCGGGTGCGAGTAGTGGCAGCAGAGGAGCAGCGGCGGTGGACCAGGGGAGAAGTTTAAATCGGGTCTGGAGGGAGGCGCTTTTTTTTTTTGGTGCAGCAGGGGAGGGACAGGAAGCCATCGCCTGTCCCGTTGTCCCCGCGCACAGCTTTGGGATGCTGTCCCTGAAAACGGGACATTTTTGCGTCCCGAAGCTGTGTGTAGGGACAACGGGACAGGGTATCCGAAAATGGGACTGTCCCGTTCAAATCGGGACGTATGGTCACCTTATGCATGCACATAGATCTCATGCATATTCATTGGGGAAAACCCGACTGGATTGCGGCCCTCAAGGAGGGACTTTGAGACTCCTGGTCTACATATTTTTTTGTCAATCCAAAGTAAAGCAGATTGCAGTAGTCAAGCCAAGTCAACAATAATGCTTGAACAACAGAACGAACAGAATGAAAATCTGTGGGCAAGAGCATTAGTTTTAATTTATGTAAAATGTGTAATTGCACATATCCTCCTTGAACTACTCTTGATATATGCTTCCTCATAGAAAGTTTACAATCCAACCGTACACCAAGAACTAACATCCAACTTTGTACCCATAATTGAAAACTGTACAGGATCACCTACAATACCAACTTCTCCCATGATCATAACTTCAGTTTTTTCAAAGTTCAACTGTAGACCGTGCTGGTTCATCCAAGTTGTTATTTCATACATGTAACTGTTCAAATTTGTCTCTGTTTCCTGAATATTCTTCAGAGGGAAGAACATATAGGTGATATTCCACACCTAAAGATCAAAATTTTTTACCTAATGTAATCTTATATATGTTGAATGGCAAAGCAGACAGTGCAGAGCCTTGAGGCACTTTCTTCACTAATTTTTTTACAGATATCTAACCTTGCTGAACATTGAAAGAATGCCCTTGCAAATAGTAAGAGAACCATGAGTAAACCTCTCCTCTCAATCCTAAATTAGATAATTTCATCATATACCTTTTATAGAATTACATCTACCAAATGGTGTACATAACATCTAATTAGTGTCAATTAGCATTAATTATGGGCTGTCAATTGCCAATTAGCACCAATTGGTCTTATTAAACAAGTTGTTCACGCAAATCGCCTATGTGCTATATACGGTGCTATATACAGAATTTGGTGGGTATGTTGAATTTTGTGTGTTTTTTGCTTTAATGTTTTTATTGTAATCCCCATATGGTTTTTATATGGAATAAAAATAGTAAAATAAATAAATTAATTCATAACACACATTTGCTGTTGTCTAGGTTTTTCTGTTACCTGGAAAGATTCTAGTCAACAGAATTTTTATAAAAAAACATTTCCTCTCATCCCTGAATATGAAACTCCAAAATAAATAAGAATGAAGAGGGGAGATGAGGGGCTGACTCCAACCATTCTTCTAGAAATATCAAATTACTATCTCATCGGATTTTCTCATAACTCTTTCTGCCCCTATGCCAGTTATATCTGCCCCATCTACCCAGTTACTTGCCTTCTTTTCCTCCACTCAAATACATCACTCCCCTGTAATTTATAAACACCATCCCTTGCTCATTCACTAGCTGCCCTGTTATAGAGAACGCCCTACCTGCTTACTCAGTATTATGTCATCAATAATCCCCATTCAACTCACTCAGCTTCCTTCCACCAGTCACCCGACTCACTCACTCAATCATTTCCTCTACTAATAATTTCTTCAGGTTTCCATTAACTCATTAACCAACAATGCCATATTCAATACCACTATCCACTTACAATCATACCCTCATCAAGAGAAATTGTATGATGTGATACTCGTCAGTGAGCCTTCTTAAGAGTAGCCCCCATGCTCTAGAATATATTCTCAGAGAGGCTACATCTAACTTCAGACTACCTCTACTTCAGGAAGCAGGTGAAAGCCTGGCTCTTCACTCAAGCCTTTAATACTGTACATAGGGTGACTGACTATAGAGTCATTCAGCACCAGGACTAGCTTACCACACACACTAAGGGCTCCTTTTACAAAGGTGCGTTAGGGCCTTAACGCAAAGAATAGCGCAGGCTAAATTGCCGCATGCACTAGCCGCTACCACCTCCTTTTAAGCAGGCGGTAGTTTTTCGGCTAGCGTGCGCTATAGCACGTACTAATTCTTTGTATGCACTAAAACCTTAGTAAAAGGAGCCCTAAATCAGTTCCTTATACCTTGTTTAACTGTATAAACAACTTGCCTTTAGTTTAGCTGCCCATCTGTTTGTCCCAAAGCATTCTGTACCACCCATCGTGTCCCCATCTAATATATGAATTTGACCCCTACTACCTGGCCGTTCATTGACATTTGAGACAGCTCAAAAACATTTGGGAAATAGTAAGTCCTCTAATAATGTATGGAGTCCATTGACTGCTCTTGTTGCAGTACAATAAGGGTCATGTTTCTTTTTCATGAGATGTCCTTACACATCCAGGGAGGGAGGGTGGGTGGGGGGAGGGAAATGTACTTTGAGGAGTTAAATTATTTAATTACAATATTGTAATCGCATCATATGTATTATTGTATTAATAATTAAGTTGAGGATGGGTGAAAATGATTATTTAATGTATTAATTGAATAGTTAATAGTGTGTTTCATGCAGTATTCATGATTAACCAATTGTATTGCACTATAAAAGTTTGAAAATTAATAAAGATTAAAAAAAAAAAAACCAACGCTCTTATTCTCATTACATACCCAGATTATGGCACACCATCCCCCTATCCATTAGATCACTAGACAGTCTTTGGAACTTCATTAAGGCTGTGAAAACCTTACTTTTTACAAACCCAGCTCCTTAATGCCCCGCGTCTACACCACTGATGGATGGATCTCAAAGGCATCGCTTAATACACCAAACAGAATCTCACTAAAACTCGCATGCCACCACAAATATAACTTGAATTACTACCACATTCTCCTGCAACAATGATGCACCCACCTACTAAGAAAAAGCTATTTTACCTCTGTTATATCTACATTGAAAATGTTGCAATTAAACCACCCTATGTCCACTAAGTCTGTATTTTTAAGTGTAAACATTTTTATTGATGACAAGAAAGAAAGCAAACTAGAAAAATGCAGTCAGCTATACAATGGTAAAAGGTGCATAGACAGAGCATCAACGAACCGACAATTACTGAAGTAATATCAAATATCAAACAAAGTGTCTAGGAGGTCACCACCATCCCCATTCTAAGTCTGTATTTTTATATCTATACTGTAAATGCTGTAATCTAAATCCCCTTTGTCTTTACTGTAAATGCTGTAAAGTCTGTATCACACTAAAGTTTGTCCTACTCATACTATGAATGTGCTCTTGTAACCTGTTCTGGGCTCCTTTTCGGAGGATGGGCTAAATAAATGACTACAAAATAAATAAATAAATAAAATGTCTATACGTTATTTGAATGTTCTGATTTGCGTGTATTAGATGCTTTATATGTAATGTCTCCCTTTTAGTATGTATTATATCTCTCTTATTTGAATTTCAGTGCTGTTAATAAATATATATTTTTAACTGTTTCATAGTAGCCCCATTATTAAGTTTTAGTTTGCTGATTTTAACTTTACTTTATTCAATGTATTATGTTTTTATATTTGGTGTTTTTACTATTATAATACTTTTAACAAAATTGTAAGTTTTATGTTGAATTATACCTGCTGTACACCACCATGGGTGAATCTCTTCGTAAAGACAGTTAATAAATAAATCTGAACCACATGATCTGTCATCAAAATGCATCTTTGTATAGTGCTTACAGCATGTTCTTTTTTTATCTTGTTATAACATATTTGTGTTACACATCTGAAGTCTAGAAATTCTTTTGGGTTTTGATCTCAAAGGTACAGGAAACCTCTTAAATATGTCTGCCTGATCAAAGTCTTTGCTCTCAAGAAGATTCTTTGTCTCAACTTTTACTAGAAAAAAAGTGAGTATCCCTTTCTATTTGTATAGTTTTTTTAATCAGAAATTCCTTCATGCCGATACACAGCTATAGAACAGGATGACCTTTCACTCTATGCAGTTTTATTAACTGAAAATTGTGTTTTTGTCCTGTTGAGTTTAAACTGCATCATTTTCTCAAACAGAAGATGCATCAGATAAATAATTTAAAATAATATTATCTGTAATCTTGAGAGGAATAAGTAAAGTATTCTCTGTGTGGAAAGCATGTTCTATACATAGAAGAGGATTTATAAAATTGCATAGGTATATATGTGCATAAAATGTAGGTGCACAGAAACACAAAACTTACTTTTACTCAATATATGGGTACAGTTTTGGTGCAGCAAAATCAGAGTTGTGATGTACACAATTATAAAGTATATAAACACATGCATACAATACCTGCATATATTCTCACCTGAGGTTGTGAGATCAATTCTAGCACCACTCCATGTGACCCTGGGCAAGTCTTTCAATCCTCCCAACGCCTAAGGTACCATAAAAAGATTGTGAGCCTACCAGAGCCTGACAGATAAGGAAAAGCACTTAGGCAGGCTTCTGCAAAGCTGTGCTCCTGAGCAGTGCAGGCTGAATGCTGAGCAGTAGAAAGGAATAGAATAGGTGGCTCAGCATTTAACATGCACTGCTCTGCAATGCAGTTTGGTAAAAGAACCCGTTAGAGTACCAAAGATAATGTGTGAACCACTTTGACCTTAATTGATAAGGCAATATATCAAATGAAATTAACTATAGCTTTGGGGGAAAATTGTGGGTGCCTTTTTCATAGAGGCACAAAGACAGGGTATCTTCTATTAAACTGTGCTAGTAGTTTTCTAGTGCGGGGAGCCGCGCTGAATGGCCTGCGCTGCTCCTGACACTCATAGAGTTCTTATGAGCATCGGGAGCAGCACGGACCATTCAGCGTGGCTCTCTGTGCTAAAAACTGCTAGCGCAGTTAATAGAAGAGGGGGCTATTTTACCTTCTGAAATAGGATCATTTTTTGACAAGTTATCTCCAAAGTAAATTTAGAGTCAAATGCATGGTCTATGTTGTCTTCATCAAATAGACTTAAACTAAGCAACTTTTTGAACTTTCTACATAGACATCCTGTTATAAGGTCAAGTGTTTAGATATATTTGTTTTAATTTATTTTTGTCCTTTTTCATTTCATAGCTAATAAGAATGGAAGAAATGGAAAAGATGAATTACACCAAGTTTACAGAATTTATCATTCTGGGCTTATTTGAGCTTCCTGAGATGCAGCTCCTCCTTTTCCCTGTGTTTTTGATTATTTATCTTACTTCTTTGACAGGAAACCTTCTTATTATAATCACAGTTTGGTCCAATTCCCATCTGCACAGCCCCATGTTCTACTTCCTCACCAACTTGTCCTTTCTTGAAATCTGCTATGTGACTGTCACAGTGCCTAAATTGTTAGCAGTGCTCATAGCACAGAATAAAACTATCTCTTTCATGCCATGTATGATACAGATGTACCTGTTCCTGGTCTGCACTGATACTGAGGTCCACCTTCTCTCTGCCATGGCCTATGATCGCTATGTTGCCATCTGTAAACCCTTGCATTACACCATCATAATGAACAAGAAATTCTGCCTTATACTATCCATTGTTTCATGGACAATTCCATTTCTAAATCCAGTCCCTCACGTTACTTTATTATCGCAGTCATTTTTCTGTGGTTATGAAATTAACCATTTCTTTTGTGACATGACAGCATTGATGAATCTGTTATGTTCAGGGACCACTGTCATTGAAAATATAAATTATACTGAAGGCCCACTTTTAGGTTTACCCCCTTTCTTATTAATAATTATATCATATGTGTACATTATTTCTGCAGTATTAAAACTTCATTCTGCTAAAAGTAGACAAAAGACCTTCTCTACCTGTTCCTCTCACCTCATAGTTGTTCTATTATTTTATGGGACCTCTTTTGCTGTGTATGTGAGACCTCAGTCTGCTTACTCTGAGGATCTTAACAAACTGCTTACTTTAGTATATATAACTGCAATTCCACTGCTCAACCCCTTAATTTATAGTCTAAGAAATAAGGAACTGAAAAAAACCTTATGGAAAACAATCAAGCAAACTATTACAACAGTGAGTAAACAGTAATTTCAAAGGGTGCCTATTTGAGATGTCATAAAGCATGTTTATTACCTATACTATAAAAATAGCATAGGCTCTCATATATGTTTACAGAGCTGCCAAGTTAGTTATTCCATAAAAGAAAGAAACTTTTTGGCTGGTCCTGATTTTAAACTTATATCTCAATCAGTATGGTATTTGTAATCTATGATTCACTCCAGTGAAATCAGTGTTGCAGGTCCCATAATGCAGGTCCCATAATGCAGAAATCCTGGACTGGTGACAAAATCCCTTTCTCTCCTAGAATATGTAACTTGGCAGCTCTTTTTCTATAAAATAGACTCCTACTATAACTAGGATTACTATATGGCTCTACAAAAAGAACAGATTGAGACATCTGGGTTTTACTTCTATTGAAAGCAATGAAAGAAAATCCCAGATATCTCAATTTTTCCTCCTTTTTCTGGAGCCATATAATAACTCTATGACCCCCAGTAGTATAGAAATACTCTTATACAATGTACACCTGATCTGGAGAAAGTGTAAATGTATATATTCTCTGAACTTATTAAAAAAAATGAAATAGTTAATATATAAATATTTTTTGTCCTAGAGCAGTGGTCTCAAACTCGGGCCCGGGGACCACAGTTTCTTGCTCATATGTCTCTTTAGTTATAAATTACAATATTATTATTAAGACTTAGCCAAAAGGAAAGATTTATGAACTATACTGTAAAGAGAGTTTTACCTCATGCAAAATTGTCATTTCTTAAATAAGACATTAACTATTTTTTTCTGAGGCCCTCCAAGTACCTACAAATCCAAAATGTGGCCCTGCAAAGGGTTTGAGTTTGAGACCACTGTCCTAGAGCGTAGCCTGCAGCAGCAGACAGAAGAGCAGGCCATGTCCCAGATTAAGAGAATCCATCGGCCAATAAAAGCCTGAAAGAGACTAGAGCATGAGAGAAAAGTTTTTCCAGTACTCTTTACAGCATTTAGGAAAAAAGATTCCAGAGTCACATTGATGTACCAAGGGAGGGGGGGATGGGGGCAGTCCGCCCTAAGTGCACACTCTAAGGGGGGTGCACAGCTAGCACATTGGATCTGAAATCTCCCACCTACTCTGCCACTGTTGCTTTCCTGAACCAGCAGCAGTGACAGTAAACTTTAAATTCAGTCATCGCAGGACCTTCACATGGCTGCAGGTCTACCTCCTCGTCACTTACTTGTTCCGGAGCAGATACAGCAGCTGCGCAGAGGTGCAGAAAGGCCCCGTGATGACTGCATTTAAATTTACAACCGCTGAAGCTGGTTCAAGAATCATACATCAGCAGTGGGGAGATAAGGGGCAAGATACTCGATGGCATTGAGGTGGAGGGAGAGAGAAGGGAGCAGTATACTGGTATGGAAGGGTGGTGGAGAAAGAGGGAAATGGGGTGTGTGGAGGGAGGGAGACAGAAAGGGGGCATATGCTGATGGAAGTGGGGTAAAGAGGGAGAGCCAGGGCCTAAGCTGATGGAAGTGGGGTAAAGGGGGAGAGATGGGGCAGATGCTGATGGAAGAGAGGTGGATGGAGAAAGAGCAAGGGCAGACATTGGATATTAGTGGGGAAGGGAGAGCTGGAGCCTATGCTGGATGGAAGTGAGGATGGGAGAGAGAAGGGAGCAGATATTGGATGGAAGTGGAGAAGAGAGGAAAATGGGAGCAGGAAGGAAGTGGGGAGGAGAGCAGACACTGAATGGAAGTAGAGATAGGGGGCAGACACTGGATTGAAGTGGATAGGGAGGTGAAGATACTAGATGAAATGGGTAGAGAAAGAGGGCATATGATAGAAGGAAGGGATAAATAAAAAGGGTACATGCTGGATGGGGAAAGAAGATAGAAAAGTGAAATACCAGTTGATGGGGGTGTGGGAGAGGAGAGGAGAGAGATGCCAGACCATTGGCGGAAGGGAGGGAAAGGAAAAAAAATGGATGTCAGATCAATGTGGGCAGAGGGACAGATGGAAGGGGAGGCATACAGTTTCTGGAAGGGGCATAGAAGGAGAGAAGATGCCATATAGAAGGGGCAGAGAGAAGGAAGGGAGTGAGGAAAAGATGAGGAAAGCAGAAACCAGAGAAGACAAAGGTATAATTTTTTTTTTTTTTGCTTCAGGATAAAGTATTATTGTAGTTGTGTTGATAAATATTTATAAATAGAAAATGGAAATAAGATGATCCTTTTATTAGACTAATTTTAATACATTTTTAACTAGTTCAGAGACCAAAACCCCCTTCCTCGGGTCAGGCAGGATTCAGTAACAGCAGTATACTTTACTGACCTGAGAAAAAAGGTTTTGGCCTTTGAAAGCTAAATGAAAAATATATTAATCCAAAAAAAAAAATGGTATTATTTTATTTTACATTTTTGTTTTATTCTAGTTTACATCTAGAACCATATTATATTATTATTCCAAATACATCACCAGTAAACTAAATCCCTCAAATATACTGAAACTAAGAAACAAAAAAATAGAAATATTCTCCAGTCTTCTCAGACAGCTTGCTGAGAAAAGATGGCTGCAGAGGTAAGGAGAGGGTTAAAGCAAGAGTGGCTGCTCCCCGGAAGCACAGTGAAGGCCTCTAGTTTGTTTTTGCTGGTCCAGAAGTCGTGCTGGAGATCCCCGCTCCCCCTTCCTCGGGTGTGTCGCAAGAAGTCAGATTTGGGAGGGAGGGAGGGAGGCCCCCTTTTATGAAGCTGCTTTACGCTTTTTTATCCCGAGCTAAAGCAATATTAGCTCTGACACTCATAGGAATTCTATGAGTGCTGGAGCTTTTACTGGTGATAAAAAAGCCTACTGCAGCTTCATAAAAGGGGGGGGGGGGGTTATGAAGACACGTTAGGCTTTTTTGTTGCCATATGAGTGTCAGAGTTTTTACTGCCTCGGCCTGCAATAAAAGACCCTAATGCAGCTTCATAAAAGGGGGGTTTAGTTGTTAATTTGTAAAGTGATGATTGCTATTTCTCTGGTTTTTCAAATTTACACCTGCTATCTTTATATTTTGCACAATATTAGGGGACTTGTTTCTGTTTCTGTGGTGTTGCATTGTATGCAGAATCCAGCTTCTTGGTGGTTCAGTTTAGCTTTTGTCTACATAGTTATATTTTACCCTCCCCCCTTTTGCAAAACCCTAACATGGTTTTTAGTACTGCCCGTGGTAATAACAGCTCCGATGCTCATAGGAATTTTATGAGCATTGGAGCTGTTACCACCAGGGTTGGTGCTAAAAACCATGTTTTTTAAAAAGGGGGGAGGGGTTAGTTTGTGACTACATATTCAATACTGGTCTTTCTGTGCTCTGTGTTTACAAAAAATATAGTTCTCTGTTAGCATTGCCTGTGCAGGATCAATCTATACTAGTCTGGCTTGTTTAGTTTTACAATGGGTATATTGATGTTCTACTGCTCACTGCAGTATGTAAGATGCTGCATTTTCCTATGTACACTCTTGTGTGATATGTGGATTGTTACTAAAAATCATGTTTTCATATAGATGAGGGGGGGTTCTAAAAATGATGGACCCCGGGTATCATATATGCTAGGTACGCCACTGGAGAGTCATATAGTGCTGCATGAAGAACTGACAAAAGAACAAGTTAAAACAAAAACAAGAAAGAAGCATAAAAGTTAGTGAAACCAAAATAAAACAGAAGGACAGTGGAAGAGTTACCTAGAAACAGAAATATGATGGTAGATAAAGGTCAAATGACCCATCCAATCTGCCCAATCCCAGCATCCACTATCTCCTCTTTCTCCCTAAGAGATCCCACGTGCCTATACATGCTTCCTTGAATTCAGACAAAGCCTATCGTCTACACCTCAGTCTTTGTCTCTACTGGGAGACTATTCCTTGCATCTGCCATCTTTTTTGTAAAAAAAAGTATTTCCTTAGATTACCCCTAAACCTTTTAACCTTTTAACTTCATTCTATGATCTCTCTCTGGAGTTTCCTTTCAGTTAAAGAGACTCGCCTCATTTGTATTATGCCACATAGGTATTTAAACATCTGTATCATATTTCCCCTCTTTTGCCTTTCCTCCAAAATATATATATTGAGATCTTTATGTCTATCCCCGTATGTCTTATGACATAGACCAACCGCCATTTTAGTTGTCTCCTTTGAACTGATTCCATTCTATTTATATCTTTTTGAAAGTGCGGTCTCAAGAATTGTACACAATTTTCTAAAGGAGGTCTCACCAGAGTCTTATACAGGGGCATCAATACAGTACTCCCCCCAAATTCACGGGGGTTCCGTTCCAGGCCCGACTTTAGTACAGGAAGAGGCGGTCGGAGCATACAGCAAGTGATTTCCTTCACTCGCCAGCGCTCCAGCTGCCCTCTCCTGTCTCCCCTGCCCAGTAATTCACGTTCGGAAAATACCGTGAATGAACGGGACTGCAAACCGCCGACCGTGAATTCACGGGGGAGCACTCTACTTCCTTTTTCCTATTGGCCATTCCTCTCCCTAGCAACCAAGCATCCTTCTAACTTTCACAGTCACCTTTTCAACCTGTTTGACCACCTTAAGATTATTATATACTATCATACCCAAGCCCCACTCCTCTTGTGCACAAAAGTTCTTCACCTCTAAACTGTACTATTTCCTCAGATTTCTGCATATGAGCATAAGAATAGCCATACTGGGTCACACCAATGGTCCATATAATCCAGTATGTTGTTTCCGCAGTGGCCAATCCAAGTCACAGGTACATGGCAAAAATTACAAATAGTGGCAACATTCCATTTTTCCAATCTCAGGGCTAGCATTGGCTCCCCCCATGTCCAAATAGCAGACTATAGACTTTTCCTCCTCGAGCTTATCCAAACCTTTTTTTGAACCCAGCTATGTTAACTGCTGTTACCACATCCTCTGGCAATGCATTCCAGATCTTAACTATTCTCTGAGTGAAAAAATATTTCCTCCTCTTGGTTTTAAAAGTATTCACCCTGAGAGAGAGAGTTTGACAATTTTCTGGAAGAACCAAACTACTCCAGAGAGTTGTGCTGTAGAGCCTGTGAAAGTGAGGCACTCTAAATTAAAGGAAGGACTGAGGTGAAGCAGCTGGGAGAGCTGAGGCTCAAGGAAGTGACTTTAGCTAGCAAGAGAGCTGCAGTAGGCAAGAAGTCAGCTTCAGGGGTGCTCAGGGCCTGCCAAGATTCCCAGGGCTGCAGATGGTAGAGGCACTACTAGACAGTGAGAGAAAAGGAGACTGCTTGTGCAAAAGGGCTATATGGAAACATAGCAGAGAAGTAGTTTTCCACTGAAATGAGCCACTGTGAACTGAGGGTTTTTCTTCAGATGACCAGTACACATCTAGAACTCTAAATAAAATTATATCTAGCTAAATATAAAATATATTTTTTTGCAGTTTAACAAAACAGAGAGGAGCAGTGCATACACATAAAACAGGTACACCTAACCATGAGGTACTTGAAAACTCTTGGGGCTTTCACGCTGGGTACAGAAGGGTTTTAATTACTTTTGATAGACAGTACTATTAAGGATATAGTTATCAATATGGGTCATATGTATTGGAACCGGGGAGGGGGGACACAGGGGCCATGGCTGCCCCAAAATTTGCCAGTAATATCATAACAGGGCCCGATGTCGATCCCATGGAGAAAGAGACACTTCTTGCGAAGCTGGGAGTGGCATCTTGTTACCCTCCAGTGTGCCTGCTGGTCGGCACTCTCTGCCGTGTCCCTTCACTGACATCTACTCCTTCCCCCAGCTTGTGTCTATCTTTAATGTGTTATAAATGCACAGTGCTGCCCTGATGTTGGCCCCTGCATCTTCCCTCCACTACGGCCAGGCCTAGCGGAAACAGCAAGTTATCAGAGAAGGTGGTCCGCAGTGGAGAGAAGACGCCGGGGCCAGCAGCAGGGCGGTGCTGAACTTTTATGAGAAATTAAAGGTAGATGCCCGGCAGGAAGTGGAAGGTGGGAAGAAGTAGATGTCAGCGAACAGATGCGGCAGAGAGAGTCGACCAACAGGCACGGTGGCCGGTAATAAGGTGCCTCTTCCATTGGAGTGCCCTAGAAATAAGGCCCCACCCGAGACATTTCAGATTCAGGGGAGGAGTAGAAGGTAGGGAGTATATAGGACTTGGGAGAGGGAGTGAGGGAAGGGAGAGATATTGGACTCAAATGAAGGCAGGAGGGAGAGATGTGAGGAATAGAGTAAAAGAGGGAGTGAAAGATGTCAGATTTGTGAGGAACAGGGAGAGATAGACTTGGGGATGGCAGAAGGGGTAGATGGAGAACAGGGAGAGGTAACAGAGAGGCCAGAAGGGGGACAATGAGAGATGGTTTAGAGGAGGACAGAGGAAGCAAGAGAAGGAAAGATGGACATGGGGGAAGGCAGAGGGGGGAAAGGGAGAAATGAATGTGTGGGTGGGGGCAAAATGGAGAGAAGGAGAGATAGGTTTGGTAGACAGGGAAAGATGGGGGAGGAAGAGATGGACAACTCAGGGCGAGCAGAGGATGGAGAAGAGAGATAAGGAAAGGCGGAGGGGATCTGGACTGGAAGCCGGGAGGGGTGAGAGATGTCAGACTTGGGAGGAGAGAGTGGAAGAGCAGAAAGGAGAGATGTTGGACTTGGAAGGAGAGAGAAAGAAAGAGAGGAAAGGCATGTTGGGTGACAAGAGAGGCATAAACAACAAGGAGGGGAGATGCTAGAAATGGTGGATCCATATGAGAGAGTTATCAAGGAGATGAGCAGAATAATTATATAAGGATAGAAATGTAATAATGGGAAGCAGATAAAAGGAACTAGGAGGATGAGAAATGTGAAAGCTAGGGGATGAGATCAGGAAGAGAAATCCTGTTTGTCTGTCTTGTCTGTTTAGATTTTAAGCTCTTTCGAGTAGGGACTGTCTTCTTTGTGACTCTGTACAGCACTGTATACGTCTGATAGAAATAATTAATAGTAATAGTAGAGATAGAAAGTTATTAAGATAAAAAGTGAAAATGTATAAAGCCATTTCTCTCTAAGTTGCGTGGCCACACACCTTTTGGTAGCAGGCCATGCAGCCAGCACACCAGGACCTCTGGTCATACTCTGCTGCTGCTGCTGCTGCCTGCAGCTTTGTGAAGAAAGAAGTGCAGCTGGAAAGAAGGAGGAAGAGGCCCACTTCGATGTTTTAGAGCCAGCCAGAACACAGATACACACTCCTGACAGGGAGCATGAACTTGGGACACAGAAGGGAGGGAAAGAGGCGCATTAGGTCACAGGCAGGAGGGAGAGGGGCATATTGAAACACAGAAGGAAGTAAGAAAGGAAAGAAGCATGAACTTGGGACAAAGAAAAATAATATCTAAGAAGGGGGTATGAATTTGGGACACAGAATGAAGAGAAGGAACATGGGACACAAAAGGGAGAAAGGGGCACAAATTTGGGGCATAGGATGGAAGGATGGAGGGAGAAAGAGATGCTGAGGTAGGAGAGGGAATAGAAAGGGAGAATTGTTGAGCATGGGTGTGAGTGAGAGGGAAAGATATGGTGTACATAGGGAAAGGAAGAAAGAATTGTTGGGCATAGGGAGGGAGAAAATTGTTGGACATGGTGATGGGAGAGGAGTGAGGTAGAGAGAGATGAAAGGGAAAAATGTTGGATGTGGTGGTGGAGAGGGGACAGTGGGACAGATGGAAAAGGATGCATGAGGAGGGATGTTGGACATGGTGGTGGAGGGAATGGAAGAAGAGATGTGGCTTGGAGCTAGAGAGGGATGAAAGAAGGAAAAATGCTGGAGGCATAGGGTTGGTGGGCAGCGGCAAAAGAGCTGCACACAATCTGGGGGATAAGAGAGGGAGAAATGTTGGATGTGGCAGTAGAGAGTGGGAGAGATGAACCTTGGATCCCTTTCTATATTCCCCATTCCCTTTGCAGCAAGAAAAAGATGGTGGACAGTGAGAGAGAGAGAGAGATGTTGCACATGAGTGTGGAGGAAAAAGGAAGAAATGTTATGCAAGGGTGGGAAAATAATGTGCTTTGTGTAGTTTAATTTTATGGTTATCATTGTGTATTATTAATAAGATATTTTATGTATATGAAAAATGAATGGAAGAAATAGCATTTACAATTGGAGGTGGGGTCTGGGAGTGGAGCTTGGGCTGTTCTGGGTGGGGTCTAGGGTGAAGCTTTTGGGTCCCCCAAAACAAAAGTGTTCCGCTACCTATGGTATGAGTTACCATTAAGATTTGTTATTGTACCATAAGTTCATGCTCTTCTTGCATGGGTCCTATTTTATGCAAAAAGACCTACTGTAGTTACTAATAACTGGGGTTAACAGAAAAATAACAAATCTTAATAGGAACTCACACTGACAATTTCCTGCCTGAGTGGCAGAAGTGCATTGTGTCCCACAGTATGAAAGAGGATCCATGTGGCAGAACACTCTGTTGCAGCTTGTATAACAGAACACCTGTCCTTTAGCAGAGAACAGATTGCCAGTAGCCTGGTGATGAGACTTTAATATATGTATCCAGATTACAAATTTGTTGGGTACATCAGAACTCCTTTGACTCTGGGATTTGCCTGTAAGAATCTAGAATTTTGGGTTGATTTGTTTGGTACAAAATAAGTTAATTACTGTACCTAATGTTTCAGTTGTAGTTTGTTGTTCCTGAAAGAATTCATACTAAGAAGAATCCCTTTTGAGTTAATGAAGGAGGTATTGTCATGTAAAATAAAAGAATATATAGCAGGAAATTCTATTCAGTCACACCTAACTATATGTGGCCAGTCTACAGTATAATGCCATAAAAATATGAGCTTTGGCCTCACGGTATGTACTTTGCCAGTGGACATAGAAATGAGTGAAACGAGGGTTATGGAACAAATTCTATAAATGATGCCAAAATATTGGTGCCGACTAAAAATGATGCATGACCATTTTTATACCAAACTAAACCCTGGTGTAAATCCTCAGGCCTAAATTAGGTGCAAATCCCTACTTTATAACAGCATGTATAAATTACTGAACACCTCCAGTCAACATGTTTTATAAATGTTTTTAATTTGTAATTGAATTATGATGTATAATGCTTGCAAGCCACTTAGATCTTCAAAGTTGTAAACAAATAAATAAACCGTAAACCATACTTGAGCATCAACATACTATAGCAACTGCATTAAGAAAGAACAAACCACTATTATACAAAAACACCTATTGTATATTCACCTTCTCTATTTATTATCGTATAACCCGATAACATAACCATACACTTCCAAAATTAAATGCATGGCCAGAGAAACTAACTGACTGCATCTATAGAAGCTGAATAATATCATTCATATCCACTCCTATGGATTGACTTAAAGGGTTACAAAATCAATACTGTACAAAACTACCAGAACACAAGCAGGCTTCAGTTCTAAAATCCTGAGAGTCAGTCACAGAGCAAAGACAGTGAGTAGGTTGGCAACCATAGAAATGAAATATCCAAGAAAAAACAACCTGATAATTTGACCATACACTCCCAAAATGAAATGCAACTGAATGCATCTACAGGAGCTGAATAATATCATTCACATCCACTCCTATGGATTTACATAACAGGGTAGAAAATCAATACTGCATGGTATTCCTGTAGAATACAAGCAGGTTTCAGCTTTAAAAACCTGAATCACAGCCACAGAACAAAGACTGAGTAGGTGGGCAACCAAAGTAATGAAATATCCAAGAGAAAAGATGTACTAGCTGCAATGACAGGGTGAATAACATGCATCACTGTGCAGACACTATACTGAATAGCAAGGTGGGTATCTCTGCAGCATTAAATCCACCAGTAATCCATGACTGAGCAATCCATATCACTAACACACACTAGTCTTATCCATCCTTTGTTCCCTTCAAAGATAAGAACATGAGCAAACAGAGGGACCTATGCAGAAAGCTTTCTGTGTAGTTATTAGAAACATAGAAAGATGGCAGATAAAGGCCAAATGGCCCATCTAGTCTGCCCATCCACAGTAGCCATTATCTCTTTCTCTCTCTGAGAGATCCCTTATGCCTATCCCAGGCCCTCTTGAATTCAGACACAGTATCTGTTTCCACCACCTCTTCTGGGAAACTTCTACTCATCTACCACCCTTTCTGTAAAAACGTATTTCCTTAGATTACTACAGAGCCTATCGCCTCTTAATTTCATCCTATGCCCTCTCATTGCAAAGTTTCCTTTTATATGAAAGAGACTCGACTCATGCACATTTATATTACATAGGTATTTAAATATCTCTATCATATCTCCCCTCTCCTGCCTTTCCTTCAAAGTATAAGTCTGTCCCCATACGCCTTATCACGAAGACCACACACCATTTTAGTTTTAGCATGGGTTAGTAATGCAGGAAGGGTTTCAGCATGGATGTTAACATGAGTGGACATTAGCTATCCCATGGCCATGCAAGATGAAAAAATGTTTTGTAAATTTATATGTAGGAAACTTTATGCTAAGTCTGGAGATGTATAGAAGGCTTGACTGAGAGTACCGATTTAGGCGGGTTTTTAGACGTATTTATTTTTTTATTATGAGCCCCTTACTGTACAAATGAAACTGAATGAGTCCAAAACAAAACTACTTTGGCTTGGCCCAAAATTAGATCAGCTACCTTCGCTCATTTCATTGCCTTCTGGATCATCACTGTAGATCCTTCTTTTTAAATTCTCAAGCAAAGTTTTGGGTGTCATTATAGACTCAACACTTTCATTTAACAACCATCTTAACTCTCTGGTAATCTCCACATGTTGAGAAAAGTGAGATCCTGTTTCCACCAATAACATTTTGCTGTCCTTGTACAATCAATTCTTTCGAGGTTGGATTATTGTAATTCTATCTATTTAAATCTAACCAAGAAAAGTCTTCAAAGACATCAACAGATCCAGAATACTGTGGCTAGGCTGATCTTTGCAAAAAGAAAATATGATCATGTTTCTCCGCATTTGTTAAATCTTCACTGGCTCCCAGTAATTTCTAGGGTTCACTTTAAATGTACCTGCCTAACATTTAAGATCTTGCATGGCACTCTTCCTCTAATTCCTCTATCTTGGAACTCTGCAAAACCTGATCTATCCAAAAGCTTAAATTATCTTTCCCCTCACCATAAGGTGTTATCTAGGTTGGAAAATTTGGGAAATGTCTTTACTACAAAATTACTGAGCTTTGTAATAATTTTCCTGCCCAGCTGCAGAATTTGGGTTCATTCCAATTATTCTGAAAACATCTGAAAACTTGGCTATTCTCAAAAATGTAAATCTCGCTGCTCTCTATACAATCACTAATTCTTACTTTTTCCTTCTTTTTAAATTTCCTGTTAACCATGCCAAGCTCTATCTTTATATAAGTTTAAGGTTTAGTTTAGTTTATCTAATACAACGACTAGGGGACACTCAATGAAGTTACAGGGAAATACTTTTAAAACCAATAGGAGGAAATTTTTTTCACTCAGAGATTAGTTAAGCTCTGGAACATGTTGCCAGAGGATGTTTCCAAGTTTTGTTAAAATTTGTTGAAACGCCTATCACGAATTCTATGGGGCTCATAATAATAATTTTAAAAAACGTCTAATAAGTGGCCTTAATGGGTACTTGGACGATCAAAAAGCCTGATCATCCAAGTACCCATAACCAAAGCTGGTTTTAGATGTATCTAAAACCAGCTTAGACCTTTCCCCTGCCTCTAAATACATAGAGCAAAAAGAGGCGTTTATAGAGGAGGGGAAAGGGCGGAAGATGGCCCAATCTAGACAGTCATACAGCAGGTATGATCAAAGATTTAGGCAGGTTGCCTAGTCGGCACTTATACATTTTGACTAAGACCAAGTCAAAACAGGTATAAGTGCAAAAAAAGGGGCCACTGAGCTGATCGCGGCTGCTGCGATCAGCTCAGCGGCCCCAGCAACCTGCCTACCCTCTACTGCAATGATCGCAGCAGAAGAGATGGCTCATCTCTCCTGCCGAGATGGCAATCGCCCTCCTCGAACCGAGGCACTTCCCTTGCCACGATCCTCACCCCAAAGTGCCGCGGTTCGTGAGTTGGGTGGGTGGGCGATCGCTATCATGACAGGAGAGATGAGCCATCTCTCCTGCTATGATACACCCCCCATCAGATAGGGCAGGAGGGAGCCCAACCCCTCCTGCCCCAATGACTACCCTACCTCCCCGATCAGAAATGGGCATGAGGGAGCACAACCCCTCCTGCAACAGCAACCTCCCTAACCCCACCCCCACTAAGATACAGGCAGGATGGATCCCAAGTCCTCCTGCCCCGACGCAGCCCCCCCACAACCGCCCCCCGAACCCCTGATCGGCCCACCGAACCCCCCCAGATGCCAATCCCATGACACCCCCCGCCGACCCACAACTCCACACCCTACCCCCGATACCCCCCTTTACCTTACAAAAAGATGCCCATCCATCTGACAGGCCCGCCATCCTCAGAATGGCAGGCCTTAGGGCCTGATTGGCCCAGGCGCCTCAAGCTCCGCTCACATGTGGGGTCTTAGGCACCTGGGCCAACCGGAATTGCTGGCCCCTCCTTTGCCTTAAAGCTCTTGTGTTGGGCATTTGGGACTTAGGCTTTTTTTGTTGTTGATCATCATGTTAATGTAGACATAGTGGTGGTCTGGGCATTTTAAATAGCTGAATGTAGAGACAGGCCATTATTTAAAAAACCTCCTTTTGGACATTTATGAGAATGGACATTTTCCCTACTTCTACTTTCAGC
This sequence comes from Geotrypetes seraphini, assembly GCF_902459505.1. NCBI lineage: Eukaryota > Metazoa > Chordata > Amphibia > Gymnophiona > Dermophiidae > Geotrypetes > Geotrypetes seraphini. Next base: position 88,230,748 of record NC_047088.1, on the reverse strand, counting down.
GTTTAGTGCCTAGGCCAAATGGGACTTAGATGGTTTTTTTTTATTATGCCCTTCTATGCGTTTTACAATATTAAAAACAAAGGGGAAACTTACAAGGACATATAGTTAGGACAAATTAAGGACTTAAAATAAAAATAAAAGGTAAGTTTTGGTGAAATACAATATTTACAGGAAAAGCAAACATAGGGAAGAAACACGAGGAGGGGGAGGAAGAAGGCTGGAAGTGGAGAGAGTGTAGGAAAAGGAAGAGGTTATTACTCAAAGGTGTGTTTGAAAAGGAAACACTTTAGTCCACCTTTGAATTTGTCTAAGTTTTGTTAAGCCCTCAGGGTATTTGGTAGAGAGTTCCAGTTTGTGGGGGCTGTAACCGAGAAAGAGGTGGTTTGACAAGTGCCGATAATTTTTAAGGAGGGGACGTGGAGAAGATGTTGTGTAGTGGATCTCAGAGCTCTGGGAGGATCATGGGGGATAAGGATTCTATCAATGAAAGCGGGTTCATTGGATTGTAGGGCTTTGAATGTGAGGATGGCTATTTTATAAGTTATTCTATGGGGAATTGAGAGCCAATGAGCTTTTTTTTAATAGAGGGTGACATGATCATATTTTTGAAATTAGTTATGACTTTTATGGCAGTGTTTTGGATTAATTGAAGGCATCTGATATCTTTCCGGCATAAACCTTTGTATAATGAATTGCAGTAGTGGATAGCATAGCTGGTTTTAAGAAAGGTTTGGACAAGTTCCTGGAGGAAAAGCCCATAGTCTGTTATTGAGAAAGACATGGGGGAAGCCACTGCTTGCACTGTATCAGTAGCATGGAATATTGCTACTCCTTGGGTTTTAGCCAGGTACTAGTGACCTAGATTGGCCACCGTGAGAACGGGCTACTGGGCTTGATGGACCATTGGTCTGACTCAGTAAGGCTATTCTTATGATCTTATGTTTTTAATTAGTACTCTCTTGAAAATATTGAGGTTTTACACCTTTTTTTTTTTTTTTTTTGAAAATTTAATGCGACCTATGGTCTGCGCTACATTTTTCAACTTTCATTGTGGCCCTGGATTGTTTTGAGTTGGCTTATAGCATGCTCTTTTTAACTTCTTATAAAACTTTGCCTTACACACCTGAAGTCTAGAAAGTCTTTTGGGGTTTGATCTCATAGGTGCAGGAAACCTCTTAAATACGTCTGCCTAATCAAAGTCTTTGCTTTCAAGAAGATTTTTTGCCTCAGTTCTTACTAGAAAAATGTGAGTATCCCTTTCTGGTTTTATATTTTTATCAAAAATTCCTATATACAGCTATAGAACAGGATGACATTTCAAGTGCTGAAAATAGTGTTTTTTATCTTGTTGAGTTTAAACTGCATCATCTTTTCAAATAGAAGTTGCATCAGATAAATAATGTAATATGTTATCAGAAAGCTTAAGAGGAGTAATTAAAGTATCTTCTGTAAAGAAAGCACGTACTATACATAGAAGACAATTTATAAAACTGCACAGGTATATAGGTGCATAAAATATAGGTGCACAGAAACACAAAACCTACTTTTACTCAATATATGGGTACATATTCTTGGGGACGCAGTTTGGGTGGAGCAGGATCAGAGTTGTGATGTACACAAATACTTTATAAAGTATGTACACACATCCATACAATACCTGTATATATATATATTCTCATCTATCTGGGCTCTTCAGCTTGGAAAAGAGATGACTGAGGGGAGATATGATTGAAGTGGAGTAGAATGGGTACAGGTGGATCAATTTTTCACTCCATCAAAAATTACAAAGACTAGTGGACACTCGAGGTTACAGGGAAATACTTTTAAAAACCAATAGGAGGAAATATTTTTTCACTCAGAGGTTGTGGTAAGAGTGGATAGCGTAGCTGGTTTTAAGAAAGGTTTGGACAATTTCCTAGAGGAAAAGGTCATAGTCTGTTATTGAGAAAGACATGGGGGAAGCCACTGCTTGCCCTGGATCGCTAACATGGAATGTTGCAACTCCTTAGATTTTGGTCAAGTACTAGGGATCTGGATTGGCCACCATGAGAATGGGCTACTGGGCTTGATGGACCATTGGTCTGACCCAATAAAGAATGACCTAGTAGTTAAAGCTGCTGGCCACTGCACCCTGAGATTGTGAGCTCAATCCCAATGCCACTCCCTGTGATTTTGGGTAAGTCACTCAATCTTCCATCATCCCTGGTACCATAGATAGATTGTGATCTTGGCAGGACAGATAGGGAAAAACACTTAGGCAGGCTTTTACTAGCTGCACTGCAGAGCAGTTCATGCTAAATGCCAAGCTTCACATAGGAATAGAATGGGTGCCTCAGCATTTAACATGTGCTGCTCTGTAGCACAGTTTTGTAAAAAGACCCATTAGAGTACCTAACAAAGAAAATATGTGAATCACTTTGACCTTGATTGATAATGTGGTATATCAAATAGAATTAACTATAAATTATGGGTGCCTGTTTCATAAAGGCACAAAGACATGTAATTAGCCTTCTGAAACAGGATCATTTTTTGACAAATTAACTCCAAAGTGACTTTAAAGCCAAATGTATGATGCTGTTTCTTTTTTTTTTTTTTTAATTCTTTATTTAAATTTTAACTACAATTCACAAGAGTAATCTTGTTCCATGCAATACAGAGAAAGAAACAAATTTCACCATAACAATATATCAAATTTGAACAAAACATTTCAAATTGAAATAAAACATTTTATCCCTTCCTTAGACCACAATAAAAGGGGTGTGATAATCAAATAATATTGGAGACATAAATTAAATAATTTAATTCAAAGGAAAAGGCTTAGTGAGGCACGGCTACCCTCTAATTATATTCTATTCTATTCTACATCAATCCTTGGTAATCTTTTTAACTCTTAGGAACTCCTTTAAATGGTCTGAAGAAAAAAAAATATATTTAGTTCCCAAGTACCTTACCAAACATTTACAAGGGTAGGCTAGTATGAATGTAGCACCCAATTTTTTTATTTTATTTATAATTTTCAATTTACAATTCAAGTATCACTTGTACAGAAAAATAAAGATAAGCCAATAAAGCACTAATATAAACATTTCTGCTCCCAAACTTGTTACAAGAAAAATCATATAGCTTAACTTCAACTCTATTCCACTATAAGGATCCAAGGCATACATAGCGGATAATTAAGGTAGTATTAACAAACTAAATTGTTATATAAAAGAAAATAGGCCCTTTAGGCAGAGACAGGTTTAACAATAATCAATTATCCTCTTATTCCCCCTTAAACCTGAGGTGCTGTAGACAAAAATGTTGTCAACTGGCTTGGATCAAAGAAAACATATTTTTTCATACGATATTGTATCACACATTTACAAGGGTGTTGAAGATAAAAGATCGCCCCCAAAGCTATAACCCCTGGTTTTAGAAGAAGAAATTCACATCTCCTTTTTTGTGTATCTCGAGCCAGATCTGGAAAAATCAATATTTTAAGTCCCATAAATTTCTTAAGTCTATTTTTGAAGAAAAGCCTGAGCAACCAGTTTTTATCTGGTGCTAAGGCTACTGTAATCAACAGTGTCACTGGGGTAACCATTTCTATGTCAGAACACTCCAATATTGCAGTAACATCTAGCGGTTGCTGGTCCTTTTCTTGTAAGCGCTGCTGTTCCTCTCTTTTAATAGGTAGATAATAAGCCTGCGTAAGAGGTGGCAACATATCTTCAGAAATTTCCAATATTTCCATCATATAACGTTTCACTATGTCTCTCGGTGATATTGTTGCGATCCTCGGAAAGTTAATTAATCTGAGGTTATTGTTTCTAGAGGAATTTTCTTAGGATTCCAGCTTTCTTCTCAAGTTAGTATTATCTTTAATTAGTGTTTCTCTAATCTGTTTAGAAACTTTTAACTCCTGATGGATATTTTCTATGGAGCTTTTAGATTCATCAAATTCAACTTTTAAATTCCCCATTGTAACCTCTTGAACTTTAAGTCTTTCTTCCAACTGACTCAGTTGGGGTTTCACAGATTTTGCCAAATCTGCCACCAGATCCCAAAGAGAGTCCAGGGTTACCTCTCTGGGTTTTTCAATATGAAATGCATTAATAAAATGAGAAGTCTCACCAGTTGATGTTGATGTTCCTTCTTGAACAGCATTTCTCTGGTTCCAAATTACCCCTTCAGTTGTTAGGCTCTCAGTCTCTTCCAAACTCTCCTGAAAAGGAGAGTTAGTCTCCAGTCTCCCCTCTCTGATATCTGTGGCCTCCATTGGAGAGCACTGCTCATGCTCCAACAGCACTTCCTCTCGTGGGGAGCTGGTAACCTGAGGCGGAGGGGGAGGTACTCTGGCGTTGGGGCTAAATGTTGTTGGAGATATAAATTAAAGAATTTAATTCAAAGGAAAAGGCTTAGTGAGGCACGGCTACCCTCTAATTATATTATATTCCATTCTACATCAATCCTTGGTAATCTTTTTAACTCTTAGGAACTCCTTTAAATGGTCACTCACACTCCGCCGCCATCTTGTCACACCCCTCAGACATCGAGTGTCATGATGCTGTTTCTAATAATCAAAAAAGGAAAGAAAAAATTAGTTCAATAACTTCCTTAAAAGGTGAATTTAATTTGGAACTGTTCTATGAAGGAAGTTTTTGGTTTTTTTTTTTAATGTTCAAAATATTTTTATTGATTTTATAGGTATAAAATAAACAACAACAGGCTTCCGAGAAAGCCCAACAAGAAAAGAAGTGACAGCTCCTTTCAAGTACATCACCATAATAAGATAATATATCTGTATCAAACACAAAGCATCAAATAATACAATACTGTCTTCTAGCCACAATAAATAGCAAGACAGAGAAGTTGGTAGGGCAATGGATGTGCATAGGAAACCATAATTTAAGCAAAGATAGAAAACCATAGATTACAAAAGCTATGTAAAACCAATTATCATAAATGTTGAAGGGGTCACTGATGAGTCCTGAGAATGCAGTAGATAGTAAACACCAATGAGAAATGCAAATGAGTAAATCAATTAGATGAATGATATTATGCAGGTAAAGGTCTAATAAATATTATTAGTTCAAAGGTCTCGAGTGCAGTAATCCAATAGTATTGATCATGTTTTATTATAAGTGGATATGATTTAGAGCGTTCTGCCAAATGTCATTCATATTTAACATGAAGACAAACCGAATTCCATCAATGAGTGAAGCTGAGATTAGAGAAGTCTTTCCAATTTTGCAAAATTAATTGAATAGCTAGAAATAGCAAAAGGGTCAAAAGGCGATCATGATACAAAGATAAAGGTGAGGATAAAGTTTTTTTAACACCTGGATGGACATAAACATCTACCCAGGTGTTAAAAAATATATAGCATGGTAATTGTCTCTGCGTATTTTGTATGTGCTCTTGGATCCTCACCAAAAGGGCTGCTTGCTATACCATCATGTCTAAAACTGGTACAAGGACATGTTCTTTTTCTGTTAACTAGCTCTGCTGCTATTGTTGACACTGCTTGGGGATGGAGTTCTGGGACACAGCAAGTGGGGAAGTCTGCTATTCTTGCTTTTCTATTGATTTTGTATTTCATTCCCTCATTTATTTGAATTTATTGTGTTTTTACACAAATATGATGGTATTCACCTTTAGTGATTAATCAAATAAACTGAATCTTGTACCTTGAAGTGCACTAACCATAAAACTCTTTTTAAACACGTTATCTAAAGTTTGTAGAAAACTAAAAACATTTTTTAAAAATTTCTGTATATATGAATGAATTTGCAATTTCTGAGGAAGATATTTCCTGCGTGGCTGATTCTCCAAACAGGCATCCCGATTGTAGGCTGTGGTAAGCCATCTCACAGCCAATCAGGATTAACATTTTTCAAAAAAAAAAAATTCAGATAGGGAAGGATGCCTACAGAAATGCATAGAGCTGCTTATGGAAACCCAGAGTATGACATGAGCGTGATCTCAACTAGAAGTGGCCTTGGGCATCTGTAAGCATCCCTACATGTCTCTGTAGGCTTGAGGCAGATGCCTTAAATATAGGTCTGTAAAATGCTGGTCTACATTTCAGGCATCTTTCAGTAAAAGTAGATGCAATTCTCTACAGGATGCTAATGCAAGATTGACATGCGATCGATTGCCATATCTTAGTCAGCCACTGAGATTGGTGTCATTTAGAGCAGTGTTCAACCTTTTGACATGTATGGACTGGCAGAAATAAAATATTTATTTTGTGGACTGGCACTGGTCCAAGGACCAGCAGTTGAAGAACACTGTGCTAAGTCGTGCCCATCTACACCCAATTGCTGCCCCAGACCCCGCCCCCATAATAGTACTAATTGTAAAACCATTTTTTCAATTCATTTTTCATATATACACACACACACACACACACAAAGCTGTGGGCACAGTGCACAATGCTGTGGGCAGCGCATCCCGTGCCTCATCTGGAAGCCTTCCCTCTGATGTTGCGACAACAGAGAGAAGGTTTCCGGTTCAGGCGCAGGATGCGCATAGGAGCCTTTTCCCACAGCTTTGTGCACTGCAGCACTCAGGGAGCCAGCCTGAAGATGCCGCATTGATTGCACCATGGACCGGCAGCTTCAGAACACTGTCTTGGGCCTGATGGAGGTGCCAGCCCTGTAGACCAGCAGAAAATGTCTGTGGACCGGCACCGGTCCACGGACCGGCAGTTAAAGAACACCAATTTAGAGAATCAGGCCCTTAGTGGGCATTTAGAAAGCTGTTACCAACACTGAGATGTTGCAGAGGATGGTCACATAGTTGTTCATTTTTACCAGTGAGATACTGTGGGAAGATTAGAGGATCTTGATAATAAAGGTGGCCATCATCAAAGCTAGGCTTAAGTTCCTTGAATCCCAGGTACTGGAGTCGGAGGGCATAATCGAAAGGGACGTCTAAGTCCGTTTATGTCCATCTCGCAAGTCGTCCAAAGTTAAAAAGAGCCTCAGACACATTTTTGAAAGATACATCCAACTTTTTTTTACTTTTGAAAATCGTCTAATTATACGTCCTGCCGATCTGATTGTCCAAGCCGCTAAATCGTCCATCTTTATACCACATTTCCGTCCAAGTCCAAAACGCCTAGAACAAGCCCTGTTGGGCATGGGAAGGATCTGCAAAGTGATGGACTGCACACCCAGTCATGCCACCTAAATAGTGGGGTACCTTACAGGGCACTGCTGTGAACTTCACAAAAAGGGTGCCATGGCTTCTCCTCACTACAGCTCCCTTATAGGTGACAGTGAGCCCCCCAAACCACCTCCAGAATCCCCTAGACCCACTTATCTACCACCCCAATAGCCCTTATGGCTGTAGGGCCACTTATATGCCAGTTAAAAAGGGTTTTGGGGGTGTATAGGGGAGTGCACATGTTTAGGTATCAATGCAATCATTACAGGGGCTTATGGGCATGGGTCCTCCTCTCTATGAGTCCCTATCCCACCCCCAAGATGACTTAAGCCGCTTCTGTGCTGGACGACTAGGCTTTCCTAAGCCAGGCAGCCAGGTAATTTAAAGTTGTGAATAATATTTTTATGGGGTGGGGGGTAGTGTGGAGGGGTCTGTGTTATGTGTTTGCCGTGCTTATCTGGTGAATTTAGGTGGTTTTTTGTGACTTAGACCATGTTTTAAATGGTCTAAGTCACAACATCCAAGTTCCGTCTAGGCTCTGTTGTAAAACTTTCAGTTATACATGCTGTACGACTAAGTCTAAGCCGGCTCACATCCTGCCCAACTCCCACCCTTGACACGCCTCCCGAAATGCCCCGTTTAACTTTGGACGTTGAGCAGCACTATGAAGGCCTAGGTCGTTTAGAAATACATCCTAAACCCGTTTTTATTATCGGCACTTGGACGTTTTTGAGAAATATTTGTCCAAGTGCCGACTTAGGCCGGTTTTTGGACGTGTTTTTTTTTATTTATTATGAGCCCCATAGGCTTTAAGGATATCCTTTTACTTCATTATGGGCTATATTTTTATATTGCACTGAAAAATCAGTGTTGATAAAATTTCATGCTAAGCACTATTCTATAACAGAGCTCAAAGGCCCTCTTTTACTAATCCAAGGTAGAAGTTTCTTCCGCAGCCCAGAGCGCTAAATGGTCTGATGCTGCTACGATTCTCATTGAATTCCTATAAGCATCAGAGCAGCGTTGGAGCATTTAGTGCTCTGGATCACTGTAAAAACCTCTACTGCGGCTTAGTAATAGGGGGCGGGGGCGGAAGTTAGGCGCGCTCATTATAGAATAGTGTTTAATGCCAGAATCCATGTTCAATTTTAGGCATGAGAACTTATACCAAGTAAAACTTGGTGCAAATTATCATGCTTAATTTAAATGCAGCTTTTCTTTATTCTTAAAAATTACACATAAATTCCAGGAATGCCCATGATCTACTTATGTTCTCCCATGAGTGTGCCCCCCTTTTTGGATCTGCATATACATTTTATGAGTGGATTCCAGTGTCTAAAAATATGCACACAAATTTTAATTATTGACAGCATGAAAAGTGATGTGAGCACTACAAGTATTACTTGGCATCTAAGCAGTAATAAGTAGAAAGGTGATTTTAACAACAAAGGAATTAATGTAGTCAAAAATGGTTTGGTGATCTAAAAAATTTGTGGTAATCAAGTTCAGAAGACAAGTGCCAAACTACTAAGCTACAAGTAATGAGTCTGCAATATCTATAAACATCCAATTTGAGTATATTTATATATACATTAAAATGCCATCTTTCAAGCTGTATTCCTATGGCTCAGAGGAATAAATAGAAAAGCCTGAAAAGTGTTGAGAAGAGCAAAGTCTTTTCTTTTCCTCTACCTAAAAGTCCGATTAGCCCAGGTACCTAAGGCCTCTTCTATGGGCAGGGCCTTAGGTGACTGGGCCAATCAGACCCTAGGCCCTTCCCCAGTGCATCCCACCACGTATATGGAAGGGCCAGGCCTGCCATTCAGAGGAAGACGGGTCTGCCAACAGGCCAGAGGACCCATCCGTCTGTCCATCTACTAAGGTTAGAGGGGGATTCTGGAGGGTTGGTGGGGGTTAGGAGAGTCCGGGGGGTATAGATGGGGTTCCAGGGAGTGGGTGTGCAGGAGGGCCGAAGGGGGTTTGGGGGGTTGTCCAGCAAGAGGAATTGGGTACCCTCCTGGTGGCGCAGGCATAGGGGGGAGGGAGTTTGTGTCCGGCAGGAGGGAATGGGCACCCTTCTGCTGGGGAGGTTCAGGGGGATCACGGAAGGAGAGATTGGGCATCTCTCCTGTCAGGGAAAGTGTGGAGGGATTGCAGCAGGAGAGAATAGGCATCTCTCATTCCGGGAAAAGTTCAGGGGAATCCAGTAGGAGAGATTAGGCATCTCTCCTGCCGTGATCGTTACCGATGTGGGGGGGATGGATTGCCTAGGCCGTTGAGCTGATCGCAGCTGCTGCGATCAGCTCAGCGGCCCAATTCAGAACTTATATCTGTTTTGATATGGTCTAAGTTAAAATGTATAAGCTCTTTCTGGCAAGCAGTCAAAGTTTTTTGGTTATGACTGCCAGATAACAAACACCCTCTTCTACGAAACTGCGTTAGCATAGAGAGCCACGCTGAATAGCCCAAGCTGCTCCTGATGCTCATAGGAATTCTATGAGCATCAGGAGCAGCACAGGCCATTCAGTGCACCTCCCTGCACCAGAAACTGCTATCGCAGTTTCGTAAAAGGAGGCCTAAGTCTAGGTCAGCCCACCTCCTACCCTATCCACTCCTCAAAAACGCCCCTTTTCACTCTGGGTGTGCAGAAGCACTGAAAAGGCCTAAGCTGGTTTTAAATATGTCTAAAACCAGTTTTGATTATCAGTACTTGGATGATCTGTCTTTCTGATCATCCAAGTACCGACTTAGGCCGCTTTGTGGACGTGTTTTTTTTTTTTCTTATTAGCCCCATAGTATGTAAGGTATTCACATATTTACAGAATAGCATTTTGAGGTTTTTACACCTATATGTATATGTATATTTGCTGCTATTCCAATCATCATGTATAATTGGTACATAAATATTGGTGCCCATTTTATAGACAGTGTACACATATTTACATCTTCTTTGAAGTATTAATTTGTTCATTTATATTTGTGCACTAATGTGACTAGATCTGGGAGCCTATTTCATAAAGGACACTGTTTTCTTATCAAATACACTTAAATTAGACAACCTTTTGGACTTCATCCATAGGCATCCTGCTATATTATCAAGCTTTTAATTTAGTGTTTTTTCCTTTCTTATTCCAACAGCCAATCAGAATGGGCAAAATAGAAAAGTTGAATCATACCAAAGTGACAGAATTCATCATTCTAGGTTTCTTTGAGTTTCCTGAGATGCAGCTCCTTCTTTTCCTTGTATTTTTGATTATTTATCTGATGTCCTTGACCGGGAACCTTATTATTATATTCACAGTTTGCGCCAATCCCCATCTGCATAGCCCCATGTTCTTCTTCCTCACCAACTTGTCCTTCCTTGAAATCTGTTATGTGTCTGTCACAATTCCTAAATTGTTAGCAGTACTCATAGCACAGAATAAAACCATCTCTCTCATTCAATGTATAATACAGATGTACCTGTTCCTGGTCTGCACAGATGTTGAGATCTACCTTCTCACTGCCATGGCTTATGATCGCTATGTTGCCATCTGCAAACCCTTGCATTACACAGTCATCATGAACAAGAAAGTCTGTATAAGTTTGGCCACTGTTTCATGGACAATTTCATTTCTAATTCCAGTTCCTTTTGTTATTATACTATCACAATCATCTTTCTGTAACTCCAATGAAATTAACCATTTCTTCTGTGACCTCACAGCATTGATGACTCTGTCATGTTCAGGGACCTCTGTCATTGAAACTATAACTTATAGTGAAGGTTCAGTTTTAAGTTTTACCCCTTTCATATTAACAGTTATATCATATGTGTACATTATTTCTGCTGTATTAAAAATTAACTCTGCTAAAAGTAGACAAAAGACCTTCTCTACCTGTTCCTCTCATCTCACAGTCATTTTATTATTTTATGGAACTGCTTTTGCTGTTTACTTGAAACCTCAGTCTGATTACTCCATTGACCTAAACAAACTGCTTACTGTAGTGTATATAACTGCAATTCCACTGCTCAACCCCTTGATTTATAGTCTGAGAAATAAGGAACTGAAAGAAACTTTATGGAAAACAACCAGGAGAATAATTTGTCTTCCAGAATTGATAAAATGCCTCACTTAGCGGTTGGTTGCAACATTTCAATTGTGAGTAAACAGTATGGGTGGTCATTTCATTGGAGAATGCCTATATGAGATACCAAAAATAATGCTTATTACATATTTTATCAAGGTAACCTGAGCACCCATAATATTGCCTCTCCTACCTGATTAACCACCTCTTTTACTAAGCTGTGGTAGAGGTTTCTACTACTGCGTGAGGTGCTAAATGCTCCAATGCTAATCTGATGTTCATAGGAATTATACCGTGGCTTAAGAAAATGGTGGGGGGAGGGGGTAAATTGCTTATCACCACAGACTGCCTAACCATAAAGTAGGCAGGTCAGGGGTAGTGTTAGGTAGTAGCCGGAGCGTGTGCACGTGCCGGCAATATTCATTACCAGAACCTATATTGCTAAGTGGGTGAATTTAGGACAGTTCAAAATTTTCTCCCCTAAAATGTCCCTGTACCTCCACCCCACAACCTCCTGATGCTCATTCAGAAAGGGGGGGGGGGGGGTAGTCCTTGGTGAGATGATGGAGGCAACACGCTCTTGCCACTTGCTGCTGCCATTGTAAAAATTATTTCTGTGGCATCTCGTAGTAGTTGTGTAATAGAATTACTGTACCTCTTATAATGTTTAACAATTGTTCCTATTGAATTATAGAGCAATATAACTACTAGCATGAAATTTATTCATGTTAACTTTGCTACATTGCCTTAACCCATTGGTTTTATGTTATCCTGTTTTTTCTAGCTTGAAAAAAAAACAAAAAAAAACAACACAACACAATACAATTTGTCTGATGACCTTTTCTCTACTTGTGAGCATTTTTATTCATGTGAGAACATAAGAACAGCCATACTGGGTCAGACCTATGGTTCACCTAGCCCAGTTTCTGGTTTCCTAAAGTGACTAATCCAGGTCATAGTACCTGGTAGAAACCCAAAGTGTGGCAACATTATATGCTACTTATCCAGAGCAAGCAGTAAAGGTAATTTCATTAAATGCATATTCACAGGACATAGGAATTTCACACAAGGTGAGCAATACGAAAGAATTATATATCTTTAAGCAAGGAATGGGAACAATCATCGATGTTCAGCAGCAGAATTTAAAGAATCTGAGGCATTTCTATAGTACATTTCTATAAATGTGCATAATTTATTAGTTTTGCTCTTTACCGAAAGACGACAAGTGATCCTAAAAGAGGGAAATGGAGAGAGATTTCAGAGAGATGGAGCAGAGGGATAGACAATGGAAGGGAAATGGGCCACAAGAGAGCAAGATAGGAGGAGTCTGGGAGCCAGCAAAGGATAGTAAAAGAGAAAAAGGGGAGGAGAATTAGGGAAGAGAAAGAAAGGATTAATAATGTGCCTGGGGAAAACTGTTGTTTTAGTTTTTTGCTGGATCCTGAAAATCTTTATTTTGTTTCATTTAGTTCTATTAAAGTCAAATGACAAACAGTGAATTTTCCATTCATTCAGAAATCTTGCTGGTGGGCATCAGCCAAAGAGTCAACTTTCATAGTCTGCCATGATGCAGATTATGAAGAATGTTAGACCGTCTACACCACCTCATGATCCTTGCCCTTCCCAGCTAATTGTTCAATCCATCCACTTTTTGAGTCTTTTTTTTTTTTTTCTTGCATCTATGATCTCCCCAAGCTTTATATTGGGTCAGGTTCCCATACAATGGAAAATGGTATTAATTTGCCCCAAGGAAAAAGGACAATCAGCTACCAGAAGGCAATGTCTCTAGCTATTATCCTATAGCATACCTGCCTTTCCTTTCCAAAGTATCAGATATCTGTGGGACAAAAGGCTTTGCAGACTGTTCAAAATGCGGCTACACGATTGATTTGTGGAGGGAGCAGTTTTGACCATGTGACATCATTGCTGAAACAGCTTCATTGACTACCAATCAAATATTAGATTGTGTACAAAGTTCTTGTGCTGATTTTTAAAGTATTGCATTATGAAATAGATACCTTGGTATCTGACTCAGGTGCTGAATGTGTATCGACCACGTAGACCCTTATGGTCTGAGGGGACATTGGTTAATGATGGGCTCATTAGTGTTCACTATGCAAAAATGAAAGCCTCAATCTCATTGGTAGGAGTAATTTTATGGAATAATTTGACTGGACCACTTAGATTGCTTTCTGATATTCAGAAATTTAAGAGTGTGTTGAAGACAACCTTATTTACACATTTTTTCTTGAAAATTTTCTTGCTTTTATGATTTTGATGAGCTTTTAGATGAATGGAAGTTATTTATTGTTGTATTGTCATTTGATTATATATTATGTGAACCACTTAAGTTTAAGCGAGGTACAAGTTTTTTAAAATAAATAAATAAAACCGATTTTATGCTATTTATCGTAGCAATAAGCAATGGTTTACAGGCATTGTATTATAATCATATTAGTAGCCCTAGGGGTTACTTACATGCCCTGGAAAACCAGGTCACATGGGAATACAGAATCTCTAATATGGTAGCACACTGGAAAATGAAATCTATTTATCTTTATTTCCAAAATAGATCCAAATCCAAAATCTTCTGGACAAATAGAATACCTAACAAGTAATAAACCAGGCAAATAAGTTGGAATCCCCTAGGACAAGGCCTACATCTGCCAATTGGCTGCGTACAGAACACCAACAAGAAAGAGACCACCACACCAATTTACAATTACAATGAACAATTTTTATTACACACCAAAAATACATTAGGAATTCTTAGATAAATCTTGTTTCAAAAGAACATTTCACAATTAAAGTGCACTGAAATACATTTTTAAAATGTTAAAAAACACTTATTAGATACTAGCTGATAACCCGGCATTGCCCGGATATTTATTTATCCCAAAATGTCCAACCCCCTACATGTCCCACCCCCCTATGTCCCATATGCCCCACCCCCATGTCCCAACCCCCTACCCTCCACATGTCCCAAAGGAATGTCCCTCTCTATGGGGCTGAACTTAGACTTAAATGGCATCGGGAGTGTCGGTATTCATCTCTGCGAGCCCGAAAACTATGGGTTGGACATTAATATCTGTCGCTTTTGATAATTTTAATATATCACCCCCTTCCCACCCCCACAGTATTTTACCCCGTCCCACCTGCACAATATTTTTCCCCAGATAGTATGTCATATGTGTAGCAAGTTTGGTTGAAATCTCTCCATGCGTTTCAGAGTTATGCTGAGTATTCATGTGTGAGCCCGAAAACACTATGGGGTAGATACTAAAATCTGTCATTTTCAATCATTTTTACATATCCCCCCTTCCCACCCCCACAGTGTTTGTCCTCAGATAGTAAGTAATGTGTATGTCAAGTTTGGTTGAAATCTGTCCTTGCATTGAAGAGTTATGCTGGAACATACATACATACACACACACACACACATATATTCAAATTATAATGTGAAATATTTGACAAAATGAATACAATACAACTAACGCAAAACTTGATTATAAACAACAATTTTAGTTTCACCTCCAGGAGCAAGAACATATAAATTCTTGGGTGAACCCACCCTTGAGCAAGCAACATAGAGTTGTGGGCCGCGAGACCCCCAGAACATATCACCCCAGGTAGTGAGGGATCTGCATACCAAGTTTCGTTCAAATCGGTCAAGCCGTTTGTGAATTACTGTGATAATGGCAGCTTTTTACATTTTTTCCATTGACATGAATGGGTGAAATCTGATTTTCAGTTTTTAGCTCCACCCACGTATGCAGGTGGGCCGCGAGACCCCCAGAACATATCATCCCAGGTAGTGAGGGATCTGCATACCAAGTTTCGTCCAAATTGGTCACAGTGAGAATGGCAGCTTTTTACATTTTTTCCATTGACATGAATGGGTGAAATCTGATTTTCTGTTTGTAGCTCCGCCCACGTGTGCAGGAGGGCCGCAAGACCCCCAGAACATATCACCCCAGGTAGTGAGGGATCTGCATACCAAGTTTCGTTCAAATCGGTCAAGCCGTTTGTGAATTACTGTGAGAATGGCAGCTTTTTACATTATTTCCATTGACATGAATGGGTGAAATCCGATTTTCTGTTTGTAGCTCCGCCCACGTGTGCAAGGGGGTTGCGAGACCCCAAGAACATATCACCCCAGGTAGTGAGGGATCTGCATACCAAGTTTTGTTCAAATTGGTCAAGACGTTTTTGATTTACTGTGAGAATGGCAGCTTTTTACATTTTTTCCATTGACATGAATGTGTGAAATCTGATGTTCTGTTTGTAGCTCCGCCCACATGTGCAGGTGGGCCGCGAGACCCCCAGAACATATCACCCCAGGTAGTTGGAATTACTGTGAGAATGGCAGTTTTTTACATTTTTTACATTGACATGAATGGGTGAAATCTGATTTTCTGTTTGTAGCTCCGCCCATGTGTGCAGGTGGGCCACGAGACCCCCAGAACATATCACCCCAGGTAGTGAGGGATCAGCATACCAAGTTTAGTTCAAATCGGTCCCACAGCTTTTTACATTTTTCCCATTGACTTGAATGGGTGAAATCTGAAGTTCTGTTTGTAGCTCCGCCCATGTGTGCAGTTGGGCCACGAGACCCCCAGAACATATCATCCCGGGTAGTGAGGGATCCGCATACCAAGTTTCGTTCAAATCGGGCAAGCCGGTTTTGCGGAGGCAGTTTTTACATTTTTTCCATTGACATGAATGGGTGAAATCTGATTTTCTGTTTGTAGCTCCGCCCACGTGTGCAGGTTGGCCGCGATACCCCCAGAACATATCACCCCAGGTAGTGAGGGATCTGCATACCAAGTTTCGTTCAAATCGGGCAAGCCGTTTTTGCGTTGGCAGCTGTTTTACATTTTTTCCATTGACATGAATGGGTGAAATCTGATTTTATGTTTGTAGCTCCGCCCACATGTGCAGGTGGGCTGTGAGACCCCCAGAACATATCACCCCAGGTAGTGAGGGATCCGCATACCAAGTTTCGTTCAAATCGGGCAAGCCGTTTTTGCGTTGGCAGCTCTTTACATTTTTTCCATTGACATGAATGGGTGAAATCCGATTATCTGTTTGTAGCTCCGCCCACGTGTGCAGGTGGGCCGCGAGACCCCCAGAACATATCATCCCGGGTAGTGAGGGATCTGCATACCAAGTTTCGTTCAAATCGGTCAAGCCGTTTTTGCGTGATTGCGGCACATACATACATACATACATCCGATTTTATATATATAGATGAAATAATTTTTCTAAAAAAAATAACTTTTAAGGTTGAAAATAATTGAAAAATAGCCTGGGTGTGAGGAGCTTCAAATCTACCTGACCATTCCGCAGTACTCTCAAGCCACGCCCCCAACACCTAATAAACTTGAAACTTGGAAAAAAAAACTTTTTTCCAAGAGCCCATCATAGGCTCTTGGAACTCTATTCTGGATTTTGCGACAGCAACAGTGAATTTTAGTAAACAATTTTTACAATTGAGGCAACAATTATAGGAGATTGGGGCAAAATTTGGGCTTTACTTATAAAGATAAATTCTATCAATTTGAAGACCCTGAGAAGTTGAAGGAGTTTTTGTATCAACAAGAAACACCAATGAATTGAGTGGATAATCCTGTCAGCTGCAATCAAGTCTTTATTTATTGTTTTTATTTTGGATTTTGGGGATGTAAGGCTGAATTATAGTGTTTTAAACCAGTGGTTCCCAACCCTGTCCTGGAGGACCACCAGGCCAATCGGGTTTTCAGGCTAGCCCTAATGAATATGCATGGAGCAGATTTGCATGCCTATCACTTCCATTATATGCAAATCTCTCTCATGCATATTCATTAGGGCTAGCCTGAAAACCCGATTAGCCTGGTGGTCCTCCAGGATAGGGTTGGGAACCACTGTTTTAAACTATTTGTTTTAATATGTTTTAACTGTCTGTGAATTTCCAACTGTCACAGAACCACGAAGACAGTATTTTTTTTTCATTCAAGTGAGCCTTGTGATTGGAGAGAATTCGATCTCTCTTACACTTTCAGTGAATGATAGGCGAATAAGAAGGAAGTTCCCACCTATTATGTTAATGGAGGCCTCAATCAGGAAGCATATTAGTACTTTAAGTCAGGGGAAAATCAGTGATGGTGGAGGAAGTGAGTGGCATTGACAGCACGACCTCGCCTGCTCTTCGAGTGCTTAAAGGATCGAAATTGTGCTTTGAAGTTAGGACAGTAAGGGTCATTGCGACCCTCGTCACCTAGTCTATGGCCTGCTTTGCGCCTGTGGCCGATTCGTTGCTGCCACCCCTTCCCCCACAACAGTTTCCTGTTGTCGGAGTTGTTTCCGTCATCTACAGTAGGTTTAGTGTCTACACTCGAAGAAAGATGTTGCCAGGTTTCTAGAGCTCCCGCTGCGACACCCACAGGCCTCGAATGCCATGAGTCTCGGTATCCACTGTCTCAGATGCCCATGCCAGCACCTTGCTCAGCCCTCTGCTGCTGCTTTTTCCTTCTATGCCCTTCAACACCGCCCCGGATATAGATACCGCTGGTTGTGGCAGTGCCTGCAAGGGCCAGGCCCATTCTGGCTCCTCCGGACTCACCACTGACTCTAAGCCCAAGAACGATGGAAAGAATGAAGATGGATCTAAACAGCGCTCTAATCGTAAATGTGAAAATTCTCATCCCAAACATGAAAGCGTTCTCAGCCAGCCCCGCTGTTCTAACTTACAGAAAAGCAAAACATTTAACAAGATTCCCCCTCAGTGAGGTGTAGGAGAGGGCAGACTCTTTGGGCTCCTTTTACTAAGCCGTGTTAGGGCATTAACGCGCAGAATAGTGCACGCTAAATTGCTGTGTGTGCTAAACGCTAATGCCAGCATTGAGCTAGAGTTAGTTCTAGCCATGTAGTGTGGGTTTAGTGCACGCTAAAATCCTGCGTGCGTTAAAAATGCTAGTGCACCTTATTAAAAGGAGCCCTAAATGTACATCTTCAAGCAGTCAAATGATGGTGGAGTTAGGGAATTGGGGGGAGTATTAGGGGTTATCATTAAGGGGTATAGGACGTGTATTGAGTCAAGGGTATCTTCAGGGGAAAAAGGATTTTGGGTCTATTTTTATGGGGTATTTTAAAAAAAATTTTTTACATGTCTGCTGGGGAATCAATGAAGTTGGAAGGAGGGTTGGTCAAGAAGTGTTTTTTGCACCGGCTGTGGGAAATAAATCAGGGATGGCTATTTTAGTGCATAGGAAATGTTCAGATGTATTTAATCTTATTTCTGCAGATCCTTTAGGAAGGTGGGTTCAGGTGAATATGACCTTGGGGAAACATGCTCTGACGATGTTTAATATCTATGCTCCTAATTCAAATCAAGCAGAATTTTTCAAAATTCTTCAACAGGTACTTCTGCCACTAGCTGCCTCTTATTTGGTGGTAGCTGGGGACTTCAGTGCTGTTATGGATCCATTGCTGGATAAACAAACCAGTAAACTTTTAAAATCATTGGGATTGGAATATTTAGTTCAATCCTGTGGATTAAAAGATATCTGGCGGATTCTTCATTTTAATGCTTGGGAGTTTTCTTTTTGATCTCGTGTTCATAAATAATTTTCAAGAATAGACTATGTATTTTTATCGGATCAATTAGTTCAACAGGTAACCAAAGCTGGCATGCAGGAGTTTGGATTGAATTAAAATTTGAGGAAAAGATTATAATACACTTCTCCCTCTGTATTCACGGTGGATGCGGGTGGCCAATAGGTACGAATATGGAAAAACCGTGAATAACTTTTTATATGTTATTCACAGATTTAGGAAAGCGCCATTGTTTTTACTATTGATTAATTTACTTTGATTAATGTAGATGGAAAACTTTTGGCTAAATTATTGGCTTTATGCTTGGCCAAGGCTCTCCCTTATATTATCGGTATGCACTAAACAGGGTTCATTGCTCAAAGACATTCTTCAAACAACACCAGGCTGGCTTTCCACATGTTAAATTTAATAAAAGCCATGGAAGATCCGGCTTTCTCAGTATCTTTAGATGCAGAGAAGGCCTTTGATCATGTGGAATGGACCTTTATGTATCAAGCAATGGATTGGTTTGGTATTAGTTCCGGATTTATACAAATGATTCAAACTTTGTATAGTTCCCCTTCTGCCAGATTATATATTAATAATACTTTATCAGAACATTTTTGTCTGGAAAGCGGAGTTAGACAAGGGTGTCCATTATCTCCTTTGCTGATTGATATTGTTCTGGAACCCTTGTTATTGGCTATTCAACAGGCAAAGAAGATTCAGGGTATTCTTTATGCAGGTCAGGAATATAAGGTCTCTGTGTATGTAGATGACATTTTGCTTCATTTGAGAAATCTTTAAACTTCCATCCCACATTTACTTGATTTGATTGGCCGATTTGGCAATTTTCTGGATATAAAATATATTGGAGTAAATCGGAGGTTCTTCAAAAAAAAATATACACTGTCCAAAAGGATTATTTGACTCATTCCCTTTTCTTTGGAAAGAAGAGGGTATAAAATATCTAGGTATTTGGATACAAAAAATGCTGGAAGAGATGATGAAAGTAAATGAAAAATCTTTATTGCTAAAGGTCACAGAAATGTGTGAGCAATGGAACCCTTCACATCTGTCTTGATGGAGGAGAGTTCAAACGATTAAGATGATGATTTTGCCTGTGGTTTGTTACCAAATGAGTATGTTACCAGTTTATTTTCAGGGGTCCTTTTATAAGAAATTAAATAGTATTCTTACTAAATTTATTTGGCTGGGTAAAACTCCAAGAATTGCTTTAGTATCTTTACCAAAACCAATTGCGGTGAGGGGGGGATAATTTTTCCCAATTTTTATAATGCGTCAGGGTATGTATTGGATCCTCCCCAAGCTCATGGAGAATCTTCCAGACTGATTATGGTTGGAATGGCAACTTCTGTCTCCATTGAGATTGTGTCATATTTTAAGGGTTCCTTTTACTAAGCTGCGATAGCAGTTTTAGCGCGCACTTAGCACGCACAGAATTGCCACGCACGCTAGATACTAACACCAGCATTGAGTTGGCATTAGTTCTAGCCACGTAGCGCAGGTTTAGCACACAATAAAATTCTGTGCGCTAAAAACGCTATCACAGCTTAGTAAAAGGAGCCCTAAGTATCAAATTACCTAGGATGTATAAGGACAGTAGAATTTTATCAGACACATGGCAGACATTAAAATTTATTAATAATTTAACACCTATTCCAATTCATAAATCAACCTGTCAGTCTCTTTGGCTGAACTCCAAGATCCAAGTTGATGGGTTTAAGGTCATCTGGAAGCATTGGATGAAGTCAGGTATACGCACTTTGGATGATGTAATATCAGATGGTAAGCTGCTTGACTTTTCACGATTGCAACACAAATTTGGTCTTCATAAGTCACAAAATTATAGATGGTTGCAGTTGAAGCAGGCCTTTCAGGAGGGGTTCCCTGAATAGAAAAATCTTGAAAATCAGTATAGCTTGCCGGTCTTATGTTTCCAGGTGGACTTCCTGGGTCACCAGGCTGCTCAGTGGTATAAATTGATATCTAGATTTTTAAATAAGAAACCAAAGAATAGTCTTCGTGAAATTTGGAGCAATGAAATAAAGCATCAAATTACTGCATCTCAATGGCCACGAATTTGGGCTTGGAGAATGAGATGTACGGCGTGGTTTTTCTTGTTACATAGAGCATTTTGGACCCCAGTTCATTTACAGAAATTAGACAGCTCTAAGTCTAATAGATGCTGGCACTGTCATCTTGAAGCCGAGACATTAGATCATTTGTTATGCTATTGTCCATTAATACTTAGTTTTTGGAAATCCATATGGGGTCAAGTTAACAATCTGCTGGAAAATCCAGTGGCCTTATCATATGATACCGTGTTATATGAGAGCTAAGAGCCAAATTTCTTCTAATAATAATAAACTTTTACTTATTATGACAGGGGTTGCCATACAGTATATCATGAAAAATTGGAAAAATTGGGACAGGCTGAGTTATAGTTTTGGGTGGAATTCTGTATGCCATATCTTTAAAATGGAGCGTATACTAGCCATACAACAGGGGTATATTAAGAAATTTAGGGATGTTTGGGGGCCATTAACAAAATATGGTGAAGAATGATTGTTTTTTTCTCTTTGAGCAAACACTTTCAAATTAAGGGAGGGAGGGTGGGGATACTTTTTATTTTCAGATGATTGAGGATAATTAATGGGTGTGTGGGGTGGGGGAGGGAATTTTGATCTGAATTAATCTCTGATAGAATGTTAAGTGATGTTGAAGTGTAAAATGATTTATTCTGTATTGCACTTATTAAAAGTTTTTAAAAATGAATAAAGAATATATATATATATATATATATATATATATATATATAAAATTTAACACCTATTTCAATTCATAAATCCACGTGTCAGTCCCTTTGGCTGAACTCCAAGATTCAAATTCGCGGGTTTAAGATTATCTGGAAGCATTGGATGCAGGTGGACATACATACTCTGGATGATGTAGTATCAGATGGAAAGCTGCTTGACTTTTCACAGCTGCAACAAACATTTGGGGCTCCTTTTACAAAGCCGCGCTAGCGGGTTTAACGCACGTGACTTTTTATCACTTGCTAACCCCCACACTGGCCGAAAAACTACCGCCTGCTCAAGAGGAGGAGGTAGTGTCTATCACAGCTGGTGGTTTAGCGTGCACTATTACGTGCGTTAAACCGCTAGCTTGGCTTTGTAAAAGGAGCCCTTGTTATTGCTAAGTCTCAATTTTCTAAGTGGTTGTAGTTAAAGCAAGGCATCCAGAAGGGGTTCCCTGATTGGCAAATCTAAATAATCAGTATAGTTTGTTGGTCCTATACTTCCAAACAGATTTCCTAGGGCATCAGGCCGCCCAGTGGTATAAATTAATATCTGAATTTTTAAATAAAAAGCCAAAGACTGGTCTTCAAGACATTTGGAGCATTGAGATAAAGCAGCAGATTTCTGTGTCTCAATGGACATGAATTTAGACTTGAAGGATGAGATGTACAGCATCAGCATCTATGAGACAAACATGCTTTTTTTGTTACATAGAAGTTTTTGGACCCTGGTTAGATTACAAAAAGTAGATAGTTCTAGGTCAAGTAGATGCTGGCACTGTCATCTCGATATAGGGACACTGGATCATCTGCTCTTCTTTTGTCCCTTGATACTTAAATTTTGGCGATCCATTTGGGGGTCAAGTGGATAGAATATTGGAAAATCCAGTGGCATGGACGTATGATACAGTGCTATTTGGCACGTTAATGAGGGCTAAAAGCCTAATAACTTCCCAAAACAACAAACTTCTCTTTATTATGACAGGAATTGCCATACAACTTATTTTGAAGAATTGGAAAAACTGGGACCGGTTAAATTATAATTTCTGGTGGGAATCTTTATGCCGCATTTTTAAAATGGAACGTATGATTGCCATACAGCAGGGACATTATAGGAAATTTAAGGATGTTTGGGAGCCATTGACAATATTCTGTAAGGAGTGATTGTTGATTTTGCCTTTTGAACATACACATCCAGGGTGGGGAAATACTTTTAATTTGAGTGCAATTGTTGGATATGTAGAAGGGGGGATGATATATGTATTTGTCATGAAATATAATTTGATAGAATTTAAGTGCTGTTAAAGTATAAAATGTCTGTATAATATGGTGCACTTATTTTTAGTTTTAAAATGAATAAAGATATTTTAAAAATAAAAGCTCTCTAATTCTTTCACACAAATTTAAATTTTGTTCTCAAGAGCGTTTAAATATGCACATGCACTCATGCATGCAGTAGCAATATTTTATAAATTATATGCATTCATGCCCTACCAACACATAAACTATGCCTGTAGGAATCCCTATGCATGAGATTACAGACCTAGACCTTTTTAATCTGTTGTAAAACCATTCTATGATTTTAACCTTTGGTCTTTTGAAGTTGGAGGCCTTTGCTGACCCTGACCCTGTACCTTCTTTCTTTAATTTCTTTTTATATAAAGTTACCACAGGTTTTCAGGATCAAATGCCGTGCCTGCTTTGCTGTTTACATGACTGCCATCAGTGACTGTCAAGCTTGGAAGTGGATTTAGAGGGA
Organism: Geotrypetes seraphini; assembly: GCF_902459505.1. Lineage (NCBI taxonomy): Eukaryota > Metazoa > Chordata > Amphibia > Gymnophiona > Dermophiidae > Geotrypetes > Geotrypetes seraphini. The sequence continues at coordinate 88,207,376 of NC_047088.1, read as the reverse complement.
AATTTATCAAAGGACCCTATGCATGTTAGTGCATGCTAACCACTAAAGACTTCCATTATATTCCAATGAGTATCTTTAGCAGTTAGCACATGCTAATGCATTTGCATGTGCTAATACATTTAGCGCCCTTTGATAAATTTCCCCCTTATTTGCAACAAGAATATAAAGTTATAGAGGCAAAACATAGAGTCCTTTGGCTATAATGCAAGATATCCAAAGTGTCAGTGTGAGCTTTGGTGCATCTACCCAGGTAGAGAATGAAAGCAAATGCAACTGCACTGAATTACTGAAGTGAGGATTTGGCGCACTTGCTACAGAATGTTATTTTGCCACCAAAATGACTCCTGATGCAGGATTTTGGCCAAAACACTGGCAGGGTTGGGTCTTTGTTAAATAAAGAACATTTGGTCCCAGTTCTGTAGGTTTGTACACTTTGTGTGTGTGTGTGTTATTGTTTTTTTTGTGTATTTGTTGATCCTTTTCTTTATGTGTTATTGATCAATAAATAATCAACATTTATTTACCCCTCCCCTCTTTTTTCTATAATTTTTTTAGCATGGGCCAGTGTGATAAATGCTCCAACACTTACCTCGCCAGCCCACACTAACATAGCTTGATAAAAGGAGAGGGGGTTAATTATTGATAATATTGATCTGAATATATTTCTTTGACAAAGAGTACAGATATCTTTGGAGTCTTCACTTTTACTTCCTATACTTTGATTGCGGCAAGTACAAACATAGAAACAATATCAAAAGAAGAATAAGGTAAAATTCAACAGCAGCTTCTTCAAAGTGGATGGACTTTATTCAAGTACATTAATTGATTAGTTGCAGGTCCTATCACACAAGTTGCATTCTGCTATCATCATTAGATCACTACTGAAATGAGTTACAGTTTCATAGGAATTCCACATGTCATTTTCAATTTATTTTATTCCTTCTCCCCCGCTGTCTAGAAAAGAGGGACATTATTTTTCACTCAGACTCTGGCAATTTGATTTTAGTGTATGGACTACAAATTAAGGTGAACCATGTGATCATATTCTAACCACGTGTGGCAGTGATTTATGTAACAATCTTATTTTCCATCTTGTCTTGTCCTGATTATTTGATATTTGACATAACTCTTCAGCCTATTTCAGATTTACATGGAGCAACTTTCAGCAAGCCTGTTAAGCAGCAAAGTCCACTGCTACTTTGTATTCATCAACTTTCTAGTTCCTCTTTGAAATTTGCCTATGAATACAAAGCAGTGGCTTGAAAATCAAGCTCATGCATGAATGTCAAGTGGGAACTTAATTTGGGCCTATTTTGTAGGCAACTATGGCCCTCTTTTACTAAGGTGTGCTAACCGATTAGTGCGCGCTAATCGATTTAGTGTACGCTAAATGCTAACACATGCATGTTAGTATATGGACGCATTAACGTTTAGCGTGCAATAATTCGATTAGCAAGCGCTAATTGGTTAGCGCACCTTAGTAAAACAGGGGGTATATGTATTTATAAACTAGTAGAGAGGCGGATGTAGCGGCAAGCGGAATGCACATTGAAATAGTGAATCTATATAATAAGTTAAATCTCTTTAAGTTTTTCATCAGATGCATATGAATGTATTGAAATTGTTACAGCGTCGGACTTCTGTCCCTGATTTGACCATTTACTCAGCAGTCTCTTGAGAGAAAAAAGGTGTTAGGTAACATAAGAAAGAAAATTTTTTGGAAGAAAAAGGTTGATGTTAGGCATAAAGTACTAATTGCCTTTTTAAAGAAATAAATAAAATAAAATAAATGAGTGAAATAAAATAAAGATTAAAAATCCTAAGGTGTTTTGCCTATGACCGTAAGAGCTAGGTAAAGATATCACCTCTTCTGACCCATGTGGGTTAATGGCTCATAGATTCTGAGGCTTTTTCCCCTGAAGATAATAATAAAGATTTGTGAGGGAGATGAAATAATAAAGCCTGTAGATTGCTGAATAAATAGATCAATATAGTGGATTATTCTTTTATAAACTAGTAGGACATATCCAGAAAACTCTATCTCAGGAACACCTATAACAGAGTCACATGCCTTTTTTGGGATTGGTTGTTGATGATATATTGGACTTTGCTGGCTTAGGTGGTAAAGGAACATCAGGTATTGCTAGGCTAGCTGTTAATGAAAGTGTTGAACTATCTGGTTGGTTTCTTATAATTAGTTGGATCAACTCAGAACCTGGATAATTTATTGCTATAATTCCATACCTCAACTTTTCATGACTTCTGCTTGCTAGATAATTGTACAGTTTACCATTTATTTCACCAGCCACTGAATAGGGATAAGCTCCTGAGCTTCCACCTGCACAAACGGTCAGGTACAGTTCATCAAAGTTAGTAAGATAAGCTTCATTTAAATGCCTTTCAACAATGAACCACTTCTTGCCTATATCAAACAGTGTTGGTACATGAAAATCATCAGATATGTTTAAAGTATTATAGTTGATTCCCATCTCAGGACCATCATAATTCTGCAATATGATGATCTTTCCTCGGGCTTCACCAACACTGGGAATGATAGAAGAGATCCAGAACCATGATTTTCCAGCATTTGTCATATAATTATCCACTGTGCTAAAGAAGTCTTGTGAATTACCTTCAGGTTCAAATTCTTCTTTGATGTGCATAAGTATAATTTCCCTTGAATGGTTTCTCAAGAAATCAATAGTGGTTAAGAAGATGTTATCGAGAGTTTGATGTTGATATATTATACCATCATGGACAGGCAGGGTGTTGTAATGGTGCCTGCAATGGATATCAACATATCGTATCCCAGCTTCATATTGTTTAGAGAGATGCCAGGTCTGGGTCTGAAACATATTACCACCATAAAAAACTACAGAGCTGTGGGTTCCAGGAATGGAAAGATGTTGGAGAGACATTGTATCTGGGAGAGAAGACATCCAGTCTGGGTTTTTAATTGTAGGGTCATCTGAGCTATTATATTCTTTTGTTTGCACGCTTCCCATGAGGACCTGAAGTTGAATATCAGTGCCTGTAAAATATTAAATCATACTTTAGTTATAGTTTATCTTCTTTCTTCCCATCATCTACTCAGTTTACTGTCTTTTATACTATAAAGTTGTCTCATACTGCCTTTTATATTGTACAGTAGTCTCTAGATCTTACTCCCTGTATATTATAGTATAATACTGTAGTTTATGAGTAACCATTTGTGACAGATTAAGGGGTTTCCATCACCTCCATGCAGCAGGAGGCGCTAACCATAGAGGGGAGAACTATATATCCCAGAATGTCCTGCACATTTAGAGCTCACTACTGAGTCAGAGAGGCAGGACTCAGGCATGGATGAGTACTTCTGCCCAAGACCAGAATCAGTCATGGAGGTCTCCGAAGGAGAGAGGAACTCCTGGTTTCCCTAGACATAAGCTGAGGCAAAGCTTTGGGAAACAGATTAATGCCTGTAACAGCTTGGCTGAGGTAAACCAACAACTTTTTTGTGTGAGGCAAACATAATAAAAGAGAAAGTGTTTTGTCATATGACTTTATGTTTGTGTCCTGACCTTTCCTGAAAATCCAGGCCAGCCTGCAACACCAGGCTAGTCTGTAACACCATTATATCCAGAATAAAAACATAGGAGCACAAGATAAGCCATGTTGGCTCAAACGATGGTCCATTGAGCCTAGCATCCTGTTTCAGTCTGAGACACTATTACCTGACACATCCTGAAAAGGTATATTTATTTTTCAAAGAATATATCGAGCTTTTGCCATCACCTTTTCAACCTATTTGGCCACCTTAAGGTCATCACTTACTATCACTCCCAAGTCCCGCTCCTCTTTTGAAAACAAAGTTCTTCACCTCCTAAACTGTACCGTTCTCTCAGGATTTTGCAAACCAAATTCATGCCCATGTATTTCTTAGCATTAATTCCTAGCTGCCAAATTCTAGACCATTCCTCAAGTTTCACGAGGTCCTTCCTCATGTTATCCACACCATCAGGGATGTGTACTGTATTGAAGATTTTAGTATCATATTCAGAGAGGCAAATGTTACCAGACAGCACTTAACAATGATCCTATCCCCCAAGTTATATACTATATCCACAAGTCAATAGGTTTGTCCAAATTTAGTATTCTTTTAGCAAATTGCTGCTTTTCCATCCATATTACCTTTCTTCAAAGTGATATTGTCACAAGCACTTCCCAGAGTGGAGTGGTATCGTGACAAAATCTGTGCTCTGGTGTGTCCCCTACCATCAGGGGTATCTTCAGTTTTTTGACTGAGCCTTAGGCAATCGCCTAAGCCTGGGAGAAAAGGGTAAGTACTGGCTTCACCACTCGATAAAATACAAAGTCCAGTCAGAATTCTTCCAAAACACAATAATAGTTTTAATCTGACCTCGATGGTCAAAAGAATAAAGCATACAGGCCACACATGCAGCACTCCACAAAATCCAGTTTTCAATAATGAAGGAAAAGAAAAAGATAAAAGGTTCAAAAGAGCACCTAAACAGATCTGTCCCACCTGAGACCATTCACTCTGGCTCAGTAGAGAGACTAGGCTTATATTTCATCAAAACAAAACTTTTCTCTTGTAGAAGTGGTTTGAGACATACAGGAGATTTCCACAGCAGGTACATGAAGTCCTTTCATAACTTATAACAGGCAGTTCATGTTTTTGCCTGGGTTTTCAAAGGCTGCTGAGTGCTTCAGTTATTTCTCAGTAGGCAGCACAGCTGAGAGAGAGGTTCTGTAAATACCCTCCCAGCCAAGGCACACACCAGGGAGATTTAGAATTACAGAGCATTCATGCAGTTCAATATACTTTAGTCCAAACTTCACATGGTCACAGTAGTAAATCCCTCAGGTAAGTAACCTCCTCAGTTGACCTAAAGTTTAGCTTCTATGATAATGAGCAGAACATAAAGCATTCCCTGCTCAAAGAGTGAAAAAAAAAAACCCACTGGCTGCTTTCCAGCTACTAACTGTTAATTAATGTCCATAGGCTGTGCCTGGCTTTCTGTAATGGAGCCAGCTTCCTGCACTTCAATTCCTTCTACCCACTCTGGAAACTGGCAGGTAGAAATGGGAAGGCTTTCCTCGACTTCCTGCATAGGCCAATCTGGGACCTCCGTCACTGCTTCCTTGTTCCAAGGCTCTTGCTCTGCTCTGGGCTGCTGGAGTGACTCAGCCTCGTCACTCTCTCCTTCCCCTACTGCTTGCTTCAGCCTGCCTTTAATCAGCCCAAAGCCACTCCCTTTCAGCCTTAGAGGGGGATGGGCTTTGGTTCCACTGCAGGCTTGCCTGTTTTGCATGGGTTTTCTAAGCTCAGCTAGCTTATGTTTGGCTGTCCTAGCTAACTTATGGACAGGATGCCGCTGTTGCCAGTCTGCCTACCCCTGATCCAGATCACCATATGGGCAAGGGAGGTCAGCCTCAAGTTGGTCACCAGAATTAATCTAGTCAGCTCTTCTGCACAGGATCCTGTTAGGTGCAAAACTAGTGCGGGTGCTAAGTTTGTCACAATATTTAATCACTGTTTAACACTTATGAAACTTTCTAAAAGCTATTTGGAAGTATCTAAAAGATATCTGTGGAAAGAAAGGCATACATAATGGTCTAGAACCATAGACTGCAAAACTGATCCTCTATCTAATTAACCCCTTTATTGTTTTTATGTTGAAAAACACTTTGGACCTTAAGGGGCTCATAATTGAAATGGAAATGCATCTAAAAACCGGCCTAAATCAGCACTTAGATGATCAGAGAGACAAGTGCCGATAATCGAACCGGGTTTTAGACATATCTAAAAATGACTTAGGCCTTCACAGTGCTGCAGTATGCCTAGAGCTAAAAGGGGCATTTTAGGAGGAGTGGTGAAGGCGGGATTTTGGTGGGACATCCTAGACTTAGTCGTACTGCATGTATAACCGAAATTTTAACAACACTGCCTAGACGAAACTTGGAAGTTGTAACTTAGGCCATCTAAAACCAGGTCTAAGTCACAAGAAGGTATCTAAAGTGACCAGATAACCACTTCAGAGATAAAGTACAGACCCCTATATACTCCTCCAGTGATCACTGACCCCCCTCCCCCCCACTGCCATAAAAATCATATTAACTTTACATATCTGCCTCCAGAATATCAGCACCTGGCAGCCTGGCATAGGAAAGCCTAGTAGAGCTGCACAGAGGTGGCTTAAGTGGTCTGGAAGGTGGGCTAGTGAACCATGGAGGGGAGGACCCAGGCCCATAAGCCACTCTAACCACTGCATGCATGGTGAAACATGTGCATGCCCCAAAACCCCCTAAACCCTTATGCAAGGGTTATTGGGGTGGAAGACAGGTTGGTCTAGTCAGTTTTGGGGTACTCACCATGACCTATAAGGTTGTTGTGGTAAGATGTGTATGTGGCACACTTTCTGTAAAGTTGACAGCAGTGTAAGGTACCCCACTACTCTGGTCCAATGTTTGGGTGTCCAATCCATCACTTTGCTGACCCCACCCATGTCCAAAAGGTCTTTTACTAGGCGTTTTTGACTTGAACAAATTTTTGGATTAAAATGGGGTATAAAGATAGATGACTTAGCGGTCTGGATGATCAGACGGCTGGACATATAGTTAGACGATTTTCGAAAATAATATGTTGGACGTATTTTTCAAAAATGGACCTTTTCCCATGTCCAACTATGGGCGACTAGTGACTTAGACTCCAAAACGGACTTAGATGTATCTTTTATTTATGCCCCTCCATGGGACTTGTTTACCAATTTGTACTAGGGTTTTGAACTTAATGGATGTACACTGCTAAAGTTATGTTCATTAAAAGGATAACACTGGTCAACCCTCATTTGGTGCCTCAAATGTGAGACATGTTTCTGGGTATATTTGACTTGCTGATTTCAAAAAATGACATCAATTTTCTCCTATCACCTCTAGTATTTGAGATACCGAACATGTGCCATATACCATTCTTCACTTTGCTCGCCCATTAAAAAATCAGAATATTTTAATGTAGTGTTTAAATTGTCTTTAAGCACGAAAGAAACATATTAAAAACTAAAAAAAAGTGTACAACATGAAAATCTACTTATTTCATACTGCTATATTCAATATTTCACTCATTATTCCTTCATCCCCTTGGTTCAACATGTTTCCCTTCCCTTCACTTTCCTCCTCCCTGCAGGTCCTGCACCTCTCTCCTTTCCCTCTAGGCTCCTCCCCATGGGCCCAACACCTATATCCCTTCCCTTCAGTGCCCAGGTGTGAGTCTGGCACCTCTCCCTTCCCTCCAGCTCCAGTCCACCTACCACATGGGCCCAGCACCTCTTTCCTTTCCCCCTAATCCCCAGACCAGATACAGCATTTGTCTCCCTTCCCTTCAACTCCAACTCTGAAACCAGCCAGTCAGCATCCCCAAGGGGTCCATCAGCTCAAAGAACCCTCTACCCTATTCGTATGTGCAGCAGAAGCCCCCATGATCGTGGGTACAGCAGCCCCTACCCTCCCAATCTCAGGTCCAGCAGCCTCCCTCATGATCGCGGGTCCTTCAATGCCAACAAACCCTGTCCCCTTTAAAGTGGCAAAAAACAAACAAACCTGCAAGTCCTCTACCAGGTCAGCCCCTTTGCACCTCCAGCCCCGGACCTACCAGCATTTAAGAAGCTTTAGCGACCAAAGAGGCAATATGCAAGCCTGCTCTGGTGCCTTCTTCTAGCCGAGTCCCTCCTTCCGATGTAACTTCTAGAAAAAATAGGCAGAACAATGGAGCCATTGTTGTCACACCCGCGCTCTGGCGCTGCGTTGCGAGCCCCGGGATCGTGACACAAAACTCTGGCCCGACGTATCCCTCAATACCGAAGAACCCTTCAGGACTTTGCTTGGCTTATGAACAGCCTAATCAGGGCATGCAAGGCAAAAGACTGAGGCAGAATATAACCAAACAAAGGTTTTATTATGTTCACTGGTTGCATTGAACAAAAGAAATATGCTTCAGCTCAGCAGACTGCAGAACAAGCACTCAAAACTATGAGGCTAAACACAAGCTGTTCAAACAGAGCAAAACTTTCAAAGAAATCCAGTGCTCAGGTTTTTGGGTGTGTCTCACCTTAACATACAGTTCCACTGCCTCTGGACTTTGTTAGCAAATCTATAAACAGTCCTGTTCACCAGGGCAGTTTGGATATAGTAACTTTCACTGAGCTGCTTCAGCTCCAACAACTGTGGCATTTCCCAGGTATAAAAAGATCCAGAACAGAAAACAAACTTTAACAAAACTGTGCAACAAGAAACCTGGCCAGCATGTCACCTGGTTTCCACAGCCTAACGTGGCTTATCACATACTGTAGTTCTGCAAAACGTATTGTCTTCTTTAGCACAGAATTCAAAAGGTACACTCAGCTCTGGGAACGTGCAAGCTCTCAGCACAGCTCCCTGCTGTGCCGTTCAAGTAATCAATTATGCACAGCTGTGAGGAAGAATGCTCTCGGCTCAGCTTGGCTGCTAGCAGAGAGAACAAAAATGCCAAAACGTTTTTTGGCTTTACAACTCAAGCTTTCAGCAGCAACTAACAGTTCATTATCAGAAGGGAGAGACATACAACTCCCCTTCAAACTATCACTGGCATAACTGATAGCTTCACTATTGTGGACACAGGCAATACACATCCCCTTACTGCTTATCAATGTCCATGGGCACCTCCTCCGGTCCTACCAGACTCTCCTGGGTTTCCATGGGTTCCCCTGGGGTTCTTTCCTCACTCCCTGGGTCAGCAGTAAGCTCCTCTGTGTCCAACATCTGACAGTCTCTAGGCTCCTCAGGGTGTGGAGAGAGTGGAAGAATCTCTCCTGTTTGCCTCCAGGTTGCTTCACCCCCTGAGTTCTCAACTGTCCCGTTTTAAGCTGGGAAGGGACACTCCCACTCAGCCTCGGTGGGGGAGGGGCCTTCCAAACACAGGCTTGTTCTATCTGCCTAAGTGCAGGAACCTTTCCAGCCTTAACCCTTGCCTGGACAGGCTGCTGGAAAGGAAGTAATCCTCTAACAGACTTGGGCACCTGCCTAACCTGTGTGTAGCTTTTCTGTTTAAGCCTTTCCTGCTCTGCCTCATCTGACTCCACTTCCAGGTCTGAACAGTAGTCAGCTAAATCCATAGATGAGGCTTCTACCTGATCAGCCCTTTTACAACGGGGTATACTGTATCTCTTCCTATTCCCTGTGGCAAAACCCGGACCAGACTTGGATTTGTCATAGGAAAAACCTGAAACAGGCTTGGGTTTGTCACACTGTGAATTAAGGTTTATTTTTCTCTCTTTCAGATTTCAAGGAGCCAGATTTAGAATGCATGCATGACTATACCAGACCATTTTTCACACAAAGAAATATTTTTAATTTATATGCCCTCCATAGAGCCTCTTTGTCATCTGCAGAGATAAAGAATCTTCAAGGAGCAATTAGTACGTTTTGCGTATGCCTTGTATTGTCTGTACATATATTTTGCTTATTTGTGCACCTAAGAAGTACTTCTAGCTAATTTCAGTTTTATTAAAAGCTTGATTATATCGCATTATCAAAAAGATTTCAAAGCGATGTAGAAATTAAACATTAAATATGACAAACAATATGTTATGGTGAAGAAGAGACTTAACATTGAACAAATTATAACATGAAACATTTAGGGAAGTGGGAAAGAAATATGTAAAGAAATATGTAAAGAAATATGTAAAGAAAATGTAAAGAAAATGTAAAGAAAATGTAAAGAAATATGTAAAGAAAAAGAGGACATGGACAATAATAGGTCATAACTAAAATTAATAGCCTCATAACTTTTAAGAATCAAATGTGTCTTTGAAGAGAAAACATTTTAGTTTTCCTTTAAATCTGTCAAGGTTGGTTTCCTCTCTTACATACTATATATTATAACTATGAGAGGGGATAAAGGAGGCATACCTGGAGGAGGGAGCTGGTCTGTTCTCCAAAATTACTGGAATCTGTTTCTGTGATGAGTCCATGACCGAGGATGAAAAGAAAAAAAGAAAATGGAAAAAGGCTATTGACAGGAATAAAGAGTATGACCGGTTGTTCTGATTTTTGCAGTGGAGATAAGATGTTAGAGTTTGTGCGCACTCAGTGTGTGCACCAAGGAGCACACTAAGGAGCATTAGCTGCTCCTTAAATGCTCTCCTTTGGCGTGATGCAGAGTCCAATTTAAATGTCATATACCAGGGCTTGAAAGGAGGCGTCTTGAGCACAAAAGCGAGGCTACGAAATTCTAGAAGAAAGAATTAAACAAGGTAAAATACTGATTATAAACAAAGATATCTGCGATTAAAAATAAACTAATATCTAGGGATAGTGACAGAGCAGCCAATTAAAGCGCGCTGTTGCTGTGGAACATAAGATTCGTGAACATGCACCGCAAATGGGTCCAATTTAAATGTCATATACCAGGGCTTGAAAGGAGGCACGGTCCTGGGCACTACAAGGCTACAAGATTATGATCAGAGACCAGGACAAAGGAAACAAAAAAAGAAAGAAGCAATCTGCCTCAAAAAATATAGCAATACAAACAAATAAGGTGAGGCAGACAAGATGTCCAAAAACAACCAGTTACTTTATTAATAACAAGTTGCCATAAAAAGTCTGTGTTTATATCCATCATGTCTAACAAGTCTCTCTATGAAAGTCACAGATCAGTAAAGGGGACCTATCTGTATAAGACAGGTCTTCTGAGTCATCTCAATTAGGATCCCAGTTTTGGTATCCGAGGATGTCTTCTTCAGGGGATAGTAAGCGCACTAGCGAAAATGAAACAGATATAATTCTTAAAATCAAAGTGTACTAACAAGAAGGAAAGTGCATATAAGTTATAAAAAGATAGGCATAAATATTAAAAAATACAAGCATAAATAAACATACATCATATGAAATATAAGCATAAATATTGAGAAATTCAAGTAAAGTATAAAATACATGCACATTTGGACAATTAGAAACTAGCAAAAATGGGCTTTCTTCTTTTCTTATCATTCATTTAGTAGTGTCAGTTGTTATCTTCTTGAGGTCCAGGAAAGACCTCAGATGTTCTGGTTGAAAAAAGACATATCTCAGTCCCAGATATTTAATTACACATTTGCAAAGATATGCCAAGAGGCAACTGGCACCTAGCTTCTTTGTTTCCTCTCTCATTACTAGAAACTGTTTTCTTCTCTCTTGAGTAGATTTAGTAACATCAGGATATAGCCATAATCTCTGACCACAATAAAGAGTAGAATTTTTAAAATATATCCTCATAATTGAGTTCAAGTCCTGTACAAAGACAAAGTTGACTACTAAGGTTGCTATTTCTTTAACTTGAGAAATAGATTCCTCTAAAATTTATGTTGTGTTAAGAAAATCCTTTTCTGATTGTATTGCAATCGTAGGAACAGAGTCAATTGACTTATCTCCTGTGTCCTTTTTATTTATAATAGTTAAGAAGTATGCTTTGTTTAGGGGGAATTGCTTGTGGCAGATACTTTAACTTTTCCAAAAAATAACTTTTAAACACTTCTACAGGTGGTAAGCCAAAGATTTTAGCGCAATTGAGAACCCTAAGATTTAAGCGTCTGTTATAATTTTCAATTGCTTCAATTTTTCTATGAATAAATTTTTGATCTTTTATTACCTCAGTAATTGTATTTTTCAAAAGGCTATCTTCACTTTGAATTTTCTCCATACAGTCTCTATGTACTTTGTCAATGTTGAGGGACAAAGTATCGACCTTAGAAACTAGTACCTCTAGGTCCTGAGCAGTATTTTCAACTTTTGCATCCAGTCCATTAGCTTTCAATAAAGCTTAGCGATGAAACAGTTGGCAAAAAGCCCAAGAGCCCAAGAGCCAATCTGTGCTTTTCCCACAGTACACTCACTCTCCAGCTGGGCTGGACTTTCTCAAAGAAATGAGCAGTTTTTACTCTCAGAGGCTTAATCTCTTTTCCTATGAGGCATGCAGGCTAATTTCATTACACAGTTGCTATGGCAATCAATTCCCAGCTGGGCTCTTGCACGGAGCCTTAAACCAGGGAGCCTTAGAGTTTATCCAGGCTAAAACTATAGCCTAGCATTTGGCTCAGCTGTCACATTTCTTAGAGTCCAGCAAACTAGCATGTGGAAAAAAATGCAGTACAGGATTACATTCCTCTGATAACTCAGCCACAGTTAATCTCTCAACAAGAGGAATAAACAAACAAAAAAAAACAGCCAGAAAAAGAAACCTTTTCATGGACCTTTTCACAGTTGGCTCAGCTCTCCATTTCCTCTGGCCAGCTCTCATCCACAGCACTACTATCTTCCACCACCATTGGTTCTGGGGGAAGGAATTCTGGAGACAAGTTGCCAGCCTGCTCTTCAGTCATCTCCAAGTCAATGCTGTTGCACTGCCCTACAGGGTCTGAGGCAAGCTCAGCTCCGTTCTGCACTTCCTGCCTCTGATCTCGTCCTGCTGTTTCTGCCAAGCCTCTCTCTCCTCCCCTTTGCGCTCTAATGAGCCTGGCTTTAAGCTGAGGGAAAGAACCACTCCCTCTTGGCTTCTGATGGGGGAAGGGCATTCTTTCCTCAGCCTGTACTGTTTATCTGAGGGGAAACTGATTGTGAGCTTTCTGCCTTACAGGCACTGGAGAATAGAAAGGCAGATTCTTCTTGCCTGGCTTTGGGACTGCTCTAGGTAAGTCAAAACTTTCCTGTTCTATTTCCATTTCTTCTTCATCACTCACAGGGTAGTCAGCTAATTTATTGTCTTGAGCACTGACCTGGTCAGCCCTTCTGCACCGGGGTTTGTATACTTTCCTACATTTTCCTGTGACAAACCTTGGGAATGCAGTAGGTTTGTCACATTATATAAATATCTTTCAAACAGCCCCATGTGTTTTGCATGATTTATGTATTTACTGTGCTGTAAACTTTTTGAGAGAGTGGTTTTGATATTATTGTTTTTCCTCAAGTGGGCTTGTGTTAGCTGGGCTCTCTCAGTTTCAAGACATAGTGCACACACTGTGCATTTTCCACATTTTTTGTATCCAGAGAATGTATTTGTTGGAGTGCTTAGAGTAATATCAGATAACCTTGAAGGTACGAGTTTCTCTTTGAGATTTTTATTTCTAGTGGATGCAAGACTGGATCGGCTGGTGACCTGCCCACCGGGTGCCAAGTTAGAAGACATAGTGAGCCACATCGGCAGGATCATCGACAGTGTGGAAGAAGAAGATACGGCGGTGGTGATCCATGTGGGTACGAACAACGTGAGCAACAGGAACTACAACAGGGAAGTACTGAAGGACCAGTTCCAGATGCTGGGAAGGAAGCTGAAGACCAGAACGAGAGGATAGCATTCTCGGAGATCCTGCTGGTATACAGGGCTGATAAGAAGAGGCAGATGGAGCTGCAAGCAGTCAACGTGTGGATGCGGTGCTGGTGTGAGGAAGAAGGATTCCACTTCCTGCGCAACTGGATGACGTTCTGGGGGAAGAGCAAGCTATACAGGAAGGATGGACTCCACCTCAGCAGAGACGGAACGAAACTACTTGCAAGCAACAGCAAGAGAGAAGTTGAGAAGTTTTTAAACTAGGAAGAAGGGGAAAGCCGACAATCGACTAAAAGAGAGAATCGATGGTTCAGGAACCGGTTTATCCGGAGAATACTGTGCAAGAAGATAGAGGAAAAGACTCACCAGATCACACGCAAGACATATCGAAAAGGACACATGAGGGAAGCAAATGCAAGAAAGGAACAGGCTGCAAACTCAAGTGTATGTACATGAACGCAAGGAGCCTTAGAAATAATATGGGTGAATTAGAAGCTATGGCACAAAGAGATAACGTTGACATCATAAGTATCACAGAAATATGGTGGACAGAGGAAAACATCTGGGACACTGTGCTACCGGGATACAAACTATACCGCAGAGACAGAGTGGCTCAAAAAGGTAGGGGCATTGCCATATACGTCAAAGAGGGAATTGAATTTACTGGAGAGAACATGCCACAACTGACGGATTAGTTGGAGTCTCTATGGGTCAAAATTCCATGAACAAATGGCCTGGAAACAATGATCGGCATCTACTACTGACCCCCAGGGTAGTCCGAAGAAATTGACAGAGAAATGACAGACAAGATTAAACGCAACTGAAAGGGAGGCAACGCAGTTATCATGGGTGACTTCAACTATCCGGGAATAGACTGGAACCTAGGCACCTCTGGCTGCATTAGAGAGACCAAGTTCTTGGATGCTGTAGGCAATTGCTTCCTGGAACAACTTGTCAAGGAAAACACTAGAGGAAATACAATTCTGGACTTAATTCTAAATGATCTACGAGGACCGGCACAAGATGTAGAAGTAGAAGGGACACTGGGAAACAGTGATCACAATATGATCCGCTTCGATCTGGATGCAGGGGAGAAACATCAGTCTAAAACGACAGCCACAGCACCAAACTTCCGAAAAGGGAAATACGAAGAGATGAGACTCGTGGTAGGGAAGAAGATTAAGAAGAGGATAAGCACTGTAAAAATGATAGAGCAAGCTTGGTCCCCTTTTAAAGACAGAGTCACCGAGGCACAAAATCTATATATACCGCATATCAACAAGGGATCAAAGAGGAAAAAGAACAAAGAACCGGCGTGGCTAACTGTAGAGGTGAAGGAAGCGATAAGAGACAAGAAAACTTTGTCTACACGGTATTGCGGTATATAAGCTGTTATTATTTAAGGAATGGAAAAGGTCAAAAACGGACGAAAACTGGAACAAGCACAAACATCAATGCAGGTGCCATAAGGCGGTAAAAGGGGCCAAAAGAGACTACGAGGAAAAAATAGCTAAGGAGGTGAAGAACTTCAAGCCGTTCTTTTGATATATTAAGGGGAAACGACCCGCGAAGGAAGCAGTGGGACCGTTGGATGACCATGGAATAAAGGGAGCGCTAAAGGAGGACAAAGCAATCGCCGACAAACTGAACACATTTTTTGCAGCTGTATTTACCGAAGAAGATTTACACAGCAAACCGGAACCCATCAGGCTATATGCTGGAAATGAAGACGAAAAGCTGACAGGATTGACGGTCAGTCTAGAGGAGGTGTGTAGGCAGATGGATTTTCAGAAGGCGTTTGACAAGGTTCCACATGAACGACTACTTTGGAAAATTGTGAGCCATGGAATTGAGGGTGAAATACTCATGTGGATTAAAAACTGGCTGGATCAGAGGAAACAGAGAGTGGGGGTTAATGGACAATACTTTGACTGGAAAAGCGTCACCAGTGAAGTGCTGCAGGGCTTGGTGCTTGGACTTGTGCTCTTCAAAATCTTTATAAATGATCTAAACATTGGTACGATGAGTGAGGTGATTAAATTTGCGGACAATACAAAGTTATTCAGAGTAGTGAAGACACCGTGGGATTGCGAAGATCTGCAACGTGACATAATCAGGCTTGAGGAATGGGTATCAACATGGCAGATGAGGTTTAACGTGGATAAGTGTAAAGTGAAGCATGTAGGTAACAAAAATTTCATGCACGAATACAGGGTGTCCAGGGTGGTACTTGGAGAGACCTCCCAGGAAAGAGACTTGAGAGTTATGATCGACAAGTCATTGAAGCCATCCATGAAATGTGTGGCGGCAGCAAAGAGGGCGAACAGAATGCTAGGAATGATAAAGAAGGGGATCATGAACAGATCGGAGAAGGTTATCATGCTGCTGTACCGGGCCATGGTGCGCCCTCACCTGGAGTACTGCATCCAGCACTGGTCACAGAACATGAAGAAGGACATGATGCTACTTGAAAGGGTCCAGAGAAGGGCGACTAAGATGGTTAAGGGGCTGGAGGAGTTGCCCTATAGTGAAAGATTAGAGAAACAGGGCCTTTTCTCCCTTGAACATAGGAGGTTTGAGAGGGGACATGATCGAAACATTCAAGGTACTGAAGGGAATAGACTTAGTAGATAAGGACAGGTTGTTCACCCTCTCCAAGATAGGGAGAATGAGAGGGCACTCTCTAAAATTGAAAGGGGATAGATTCGGTATGAATATAAGTAAGTTCTTCTTCACTCAGAGAGTGGTAGAAAACTGGAACACTCTTCCGGAGTCTGTCATAGGGGAAAACACCCTCCAGGGATTCAAGACAAAGTTAGACAAGTTCCTGCAGAACCAGAACGTACGCAGGTAGGGTTAGTCTCAGTTAGGGTGCTGGTCTTTGACCAAGGGCCACCGAGTGAGTGGACTGCTGGGCACGATGGACCACTAATCTGACCCAACAGCGGCAATTCTTATGTTCAAAGATAGCAAAAAGTGCAGAACAGTATATAAATATGAATCATAAAGTAAGCACATATGTTCATTCAATAACCATACACAAGAATATATCCTCCCCACCTCTCCCTTCCCACCCTGGATGTTTATGCAGATCCCCAAACATTGAAGATAAAGACAATTATAACGTGGTAATAAAAGATGTCAATTAGCCCCAAACCAATTTAAATAGATTACTCTGTCCCAACTTATCAGCATACATTTTCTCATATCTGTAGGTTAAACATATATTTGCCCACCAAAAAGGAAAGCAAAGGTGATCATAATTTTTCCAATTACGAGTAATCATCTGCATAGCTTCCCCTGTCATGACAAGGAGTAGTGATTTTTATATCGGTTTGGAGGGGGATTAGGAAGTAATAACATTCCACATATGACAATATCATGTCAGTGGAATCGATGAATCCAATATGGTATTAAACTGTCCCCATATCGATTTCCAAAAATTAAGTATTAAAGGACAATAGAACAACAGATGATCCAATGTCCCTATATTGAGTTGACAGTACCATCATCTGTTAGATTTAGAACTATCTAACTTTTGCAAATGAACCAGGGTCCAAAAAAACAAGTTTGTCTCATTGATGCTGACGCTGTACATCTCATCCTCCAAGACCAAATTCATGGCCATTGAGTAGCAGAAATCTGTTGCTTTATCGCAATGCTCCAAATGTCTTTAAGACTAGTTTTTGGGTTTTTATTTAAAAATTCAGATATTAATTTATACCACTTGGTTGCCTGATGCCCCAGCAAATCTGTCTGAATCACAGACCCGGCAAATTATACTGAGTTTTTAGATTTCGCCAATCAGGAAACCCACTCTGAATGGCCTGCTTCAACTGCAACCACTTAAATACTTGAGATTTTGAAATCTGTTGCAGTCGTGAAAACTCAATCATTTTTTCATTTGATAAAACATCATCTAATGTACGTATACCCACCTGCAGCCAATGCTTCCAGAGGATCTTAGACTCGCCAATTTGAATCTTGGAGTTCAACCATAGGGATTGATATGTGGACTATTGTATCGGTTTAGATGATAAATTATTCAAATATTGTAATGTTTTCCAAGTAGCTAATAAAATGCTATTGTCCTTATACATATGAGGTAATTTAATACTCATAATATGATTCAATCGTATTGGGGATATAAGTTGATGTTCCAAAATTAGCCAGTCCAGGAGATGTTCTAAGACCTCAAGAAGGATTCAATACATACCCTGCCACATGATAAATGCTTGATGGTATCTATAAAAAATTTGGAAAATTTACCCCACCCACCACAATTGACTTTTGCAGAGATACTAAAGCAATTCTAGCAGTTTTACCCTGTCAAATAGTGAGAATACCATTTAACTTATTATAAATGTACCCCTGAAAATACACTGGTAACATACTAATTTGGTAGCAAACTACAGGCAAAATCATCATCTTGACAGTTTGGACTCTCCCCCACCAAGAGAGATGTAATGGTTTCCAATGCTCACACATTTCTATGACTTTCAGCAATAAAGATTTTTCATTTACTGTCATCATGTCTTCCAGTGTTTTCTGAATCATAATACCTAAATATTTTATACCCTCTTCCTTTCAAAGGAAAGGGAATGGATCAAATAAACCTTTTGCACAATGCACGTTTAAAGGAAGAACCGCCAATTTATTCCAATTTATTTTATATCCAGAAAATTTGCCAAATTGGTCAATCAATTCCAGTAAATGCGGAATGATGGATTCAGGATTCTTCAAATGAAGCAAAATATCATCTGCATAAGCAGAGACCTTATATTCCCAACCTGCATAAGGAATACCCTGAATCTCCTTTGCCTGCTGAACAGCCAACAACAGGGGTTCCAGAACAATATCAAAAAGAAAATGAGACAAGAGACATCCTGGTCTAACTCCCTCTCCAGATAAAAGTGCTCCGAAAAAGTATCATTAATATATAGTCTGGAAGAAGGGGAACTATACAAGGTTTGAATCATTTGAATAAATCCAGATCCAATTCCAAACCAATCCATTGCTTGATACATGAAAGTCCATTCCACACGATCAAAGGCCTTCTCTGCATCCAAAGAGACAGAGAAAGCTGGATCATTCATTGTTTTTGATAAATTTAGCATATGAAATGCCAATCTAGTGTTGTTTGATGAATGTCTTTGAGCAACGAAACCTGTTTGGTGCATACCAATCATATAAGGGAGAGCCTTGGCTAGCCTTAAAACCAATAAATTAGACAAAAGTTTTCCATCTACATTAATTAAAGAAATAGGCCTGTAGTTTGAAACCAACATGGGATCTTTTATTTGGCTTCGGTAAAATAATAAAGATTCCGCCATAGTACCTGTAATACAATCTTTAGTTAGTTGAGCCTGATATAAATTTAAAAGATGAGGTAAAAGTATAATTTGGAATGATTTGAAGAACTCCACTGTGTATCCATCATTACCCGGAAGGATACAGCTCTGAGGGACTTCAATGCTGCCTGCAACTCCTTAAGTGATATAGGGACTTTGAGATTTCCTTTTATATGCTCGGGAATTTTTGACTCTTTAATCAATTTTAAAAATTCTGATCCATCAACCTCTTTATTTGAATAAAACTCAGAAGAATATAAGGCACTATAATAATCCACAAAATGCTTTAGAATATTTCCAATTTGTGTATGAATTTGACCCTTCTCATTTTTAATGGCCGTAATCTTTACTTTTCTTTTTTTTTTTTCTTTAAGATTATATGCCAATAATCTTCCTGCTTTATTCGAGTTTCCATAATACAGAACTTGCTGAGAAAACAAATCTTTCCTAGCCGATTGTGAAGAAATCTCATTATATTTATATTTAGCTGTCAGCAGAGCATTCAATGTAGTTTGTTCCCATTTTAAGGCCAATTGTAATTCTAAAGTCGAAATAGCTTGCTCCAATTTTGAGAATTCTAATTTTAACTTTTTCCTAATGTATGCCTAATACGAAATTATTTGCCCTCTCATTGTAGCCTTGAAATCATCCCATAAAGTTTCTACAGAGATTTCCTCTAAGGCAGGGGTGTCCAATGTCGGTCCTCGAGGGCCGCAATCCAGTCGGGTTTTCAGGATTTCCCCAATGAATATGTATGAGATCTATTAGCATACAATGAAAGCAGTGCATGCAAATAGATCTCATGCATATTCATTGGGGAAATCCTGAAAACCCGACTGGATTGCGGCCCTCGAGGACCGACATTGGACACCCCTGCTCTAAGGAATTAAGCTGAAAATACTCATTCATTTTTACTTGAAGTTCTTCAAGAAAGTTTGAATCTGCAAGCAATGTATTATTAAATCTCCAAATAGGTCTAGTTGAATCTATTTCAGTAAGTTGAAATTCTATCCAAACACCAGTATGATACGTCAAAAGGATCAGATCTATGATGGCTTTTGTAACCTGTTTAATTAAAGGATCTGATACAAAAATATAATCAATTCTCAAAAAAGATTTATGAATATGAGAGCGAAAGGAAATTTCCCAAGCATCAAAATGAAGAATCTGCCATATATCTTTCAAACCGCAGGAAAGCACAACATTTTCTAAACCTAATGATTTCAGTTGTTTCATAGATTGTTTATCTAATAATGGGTCCATGACAGAATTGAAATCTCTGGCCACAATCAAATTAGAAGTAGCCAATGATAGAACCAATTGCTGGAGTGATTTAAAAAATTCAGCCTGGTTTGTATTAGGAGCATATATATTCAGAAGCATCAGAGTATCTTTTCCCGAGGTCATATCAACATGAACCTATCTACCCTTAGGATCAGCTTTGCAGTTACTAAATACAGCGGAACATTTTTTGTTGACAATGATCGCAACATCAGACTTTTTACCTACTCCAGGTGTGAAAAAGCAATGTTGATCCCATCCAGATACTAATTTATTAGCTTCCAAAGGTGACAAATGTGTTTCCTGTACGAAACAAATATCCATCACCTGTTGCCTCAGGAAGTTAAGAATTTTTTCTGCTTAATGGGGTTATTAAGGCCATTGATGTTTAAAGAATATAATTTTAATGACATGTTAGTAAATATTTATTATTAATATGTACACCCCAAAAATATCATTAATCAGCTGTTTATATAATAATTCTACACACATACAGGACCCCAAATAACCCCCCTCCCTTATGCTTCCCTTGAAGGTATGAGTTTCTCTTTGAGCTTTTTATTTCTAGTAGATGCAACCACTAGTTTTTGATTCTGGAAACACTGATGACCCTCTAAAATGTTCCAATGGGATCTGATGATTTTGTTGATTTCTTTGGAAAAATGGCTATATCACATGGCACAGATAATGTCCAGTGTGGTCTTGTTTGTGGCCTGCACTTGGACCTTGGAAAAAACCTTGGACTTATTTTTTCCATTTTGTGACTGATATTTGTAATTTTGGTTGGGTCGTTGGGGTCTAAAGGATGAAGGAGCTGAATGTCATCAGCATATGCAGATGGTATGAAAACTATTGATTGTCCTAATGCAAGTAATGGGGCCATAAAGAGAGGGGATAAGATAGAGCCTTGGAGTATTCTGTATTTGATGGTGTAATGGTCTGATCTGATGTTACTGTTTACTTTGAAAGAAGGGTCAACAAAGTAAGAACTGAACCATTTAAGAACCTGATCAGAAACTCTGATGGATTGGAATCTTTGGAGTAGAAAAGTATGATTAATTGTGTCAAAGGCAGCCGAAAGATCCAGGAAGATAAGTAATACAGATTTATGGAAAGATGGAAATATATCGGAGCTATTGCCTTTCAAGTTTGATTTCATGACACGATGAATATCGGTTAGTTTTAGGAGAGTGAAATTATTGCATTAGGAAACTGGCACCTCTAAATGATTGCTAGCTGTGGTCATATTAGTTATCCCTGTCGATAGCAGTTGTGATTTGATTTTTTTCTATTTTGTCTGCAAAATAGGTGGCGAGAGCTTGGGCGGAAGGTTGATTGTTTCTGACTGTTCTTTGTTTGTTGAAGTTGGTTAGTGATCTGACAATTGAGTATAGTGTTATGTTTCTAGTTTTGGTGATACATGCAGAATATTTCTTTTTTGCTAGATTGATCTTAAGTTTGTATATGTTTGCCAATACCTTGTAATTATTAAGCTTAATTTGGTTTTATTGCTTCTCTATCTCCTTTCTAGTGATCTTAATTGTTTTTTGAGTAGGGAGACCTCCTCTGAGTACCATGGGTTGTGCAACTGACAGGCTGAGATGACACAAGTGGTGAGTAGCTCAAGTTCATTAAGGAGTGTTTGAAGAGATTGGTTCCACATCTCAATTTGGGCATCCATGAAGTAGTTGGTTTGTTCACCAGTGCTGTATTGAAAGGTAGACAAGATTTCTGTGGCATCTTATTTGCTGTAATCACAATATGTTATTGTTTTGGCAGAGAGGCTATCTTATGTATTCTTTTGATGTATTGAGTAAGTGATCAAAGAATGATCAGACCAAGGAACAAATGTATTTGCGATGAGTGAAAAGTAGGGGGCATTGGAATCAGAGGTAATGACCATATCTAAGGTGTGCCCTGCTACATGTGTAGGTTCTGCTATCTGGGGAGTTAGCCAGAGGTTATTAAAGAGGTTAACTAATTCTGATGTAAAAATATTGCTACTATCATCAAAGTGGACATTAAAATCTCCAAGGATTATCAGATTATTTGTGGTTATGCAGAAGTCGATTATAATAGATTGTAGTAGAGTAATGTTATCTCTAAAGTCTATGGGGGGGGGCTAGATAAGCAATAGAAAGTCAGTTAGAAGATTGGAGGATAATTTAAATAGCAAAAGCTCTATAGGTAGTTTGCTATATGACTGTTCCAGATGAATGGGCAAAGATGTCCAATTAATTAGGGCAAGGCCTCCTTCTTTTTTGATGAAGAAATTCAGTGGGAGCAGTGGTCTAGGGGTTCTGAACCTGCAGAATTAGTGGAAGTGCAGGAAGATGGGGGGCTGGTCTGCAGGCAGTGACAATGATGCAAGCATTACAGAAATGGCTGAAATGAAGATTGGTTGAATGTGCTGTAAAGTACTGTTCTGCCAACTGAAAGAAAATAGAGGTTTTGTGTGGAGAACTTGTGCCAGGAGCAGCCAAGCTCTAGGAATCTGTGAAATAAATTGTTTTATAGTTTACCTTAAGAAAACTTACATTGGTACAGGGTGTTGGTTGCCAAACTAGCAGACTGTGAAAGTCAATTAACTATTAGAGACAGGTCAGTGTTCTGACTGAAGACAGAATAAGGTATGAACTGTGCAAGTAAGCTTAGAACTGTTGGCAAAAGGCAATAAAGTAACTCACTGCTGTAAAGATCTAATGCAGGAGGTAACTTGATACCATGATCAGGTTAGGTTGTGTTCTCTGCCTGCTATGGGATTCTGCTCTCTTTCTTATACTTTTTCACAACTAATTTGAGCTCTTTGGAGAACTGTTTGTGATATTTATCTTGCTGACTATATGGACAAATATCTTACATGCTCTCAGGAGGCTCGGGTTATGAAATTGTCAAACAAAAATCATGAGTGATTGAAGTCGGGAGATTCCAAGATGGTGGACGCTCCAGGAACAGCAGTGTCCCAGTTCACTGAGAACGTCTTGAGTGACTTAAAAGAAGCAGTGACCCAGGTACTGGGGCCGCAGATGGCTACCCTATCTTTGCAGATTCAACACCTTGAGCAGTTTTGGATACAGCCTCTCAGATGACAGAACTTGAGCAGTGGGTGTCCAAGGTGGAGGATGCCACCAACACTCATGATACGGTGGTGCTGGCACTTCAGGAACAGTTGCATGCCCAAGTGGACAAACTTGACGATTTAGAAAACCGCTCATGTCGGAACAACTTACGCTTCATGGGCTTCCCTGAGCCACTTCCTGATTCTCATTTACTGCAGGAGTTGGAGAGTTGGCTGGCATCAGAATTTGAGGTACCTCTGGCTTTGAGCCCCACATGATTAGAATGTGCACAAAGGCTTGATGTGCGGCCAGGTCAGGAGACGTGGCCTCGAGTTTTTATAGTGAAATTCCTTAATTATCGCCACAAGATGGAGATTTTGCAGCTTTATCACTCAAAAAAAGAGACTTTGAAATTTTGAGATGTGCCGGTCCGCCTCACACAAGATTATTCCACTGCCCTATCTGAAAAGCGGAAAGTTTTTTATCCACGTTGTACCAAACTGGTAGATAACAAAGCCCGCTTTATGTTTGTCTACCACGCCTTGTTGAAGATCCAGAAGGATGGCATTTGGAAATCTTTTTCTATGGCGGAGGAGGCAAAGGAGTACATTAATACCACTTTCTCCAGGGCTGCAGAACCTACTTGACATTGCTTGCTGTTCTTTCTGCAATTCTATTCAGGTTTCACTTTGCTGATGTTTGTTTTCTATTCTGCTGTGGTTTGAGGGCCTACTAATTTGTGCTTTGGGTCAGCATGTGGATGGGAGGGCATGGTCCCGGAGGGTGTCATTACGTGCCCTCTATATTTCTCTTTGGGGAAGTGTTGGGTTAGAAGTTGGGGATTTTAGGGTGGGGCAGGGGTTTTTGTTTGGAACAGCAGTTATTAGGAGTTTTGTTTGTTCTTCATATCTTTGCAGGGTTCTTACTGTATATTGCTTTGGATGGTTTTATTGTTTGTATGCTTGCCTCGCTTGTTTGTTTTTGGAAGCTGTGTGTCTGTCCTGGGATTGAGGCTTGGCGCCTCAGGGCCTATGCCTTGTAAAGCTATTTTCTTGCTCATTGACTATTCTGGGGCTAAGCCGCTTCCCATCATTTCTTGGAAAGTTTCCTGTATAACTTCACTGGTTAAACGTACCAACATACTTACCCAATTAAAACATCAGGGGGTTGATTTGGCATGTTTGCAAGAAAACAGTCTGACTGATGAGGAACATAAAAAGTTAGAAAGGGGATGGTTAGAGGAGGTATTCTATGCTTCTTCCCCAAACAAGAAAGCGGGTGTTACTTTATTGGTTTATTGTACAGTTTATGCTCTTCAGTGAGATGTCCAGGGCAGATATCTTTTGGCTCGGGTCCAGGTGGTGTATGATCCAAATGTCTACTCCCATGCGTTTTATAAAACACTGATCCATATTGGTCTGAAGGACCCCACTATTCCCTTGATTGTGGTAGGTGACTTAATTCAGGTGTTAAATCCTGCTTTAGATCGGTCCAATTCTGCTACTCAATATCATTGCTCTGACACTAAAGGTAGTCCCTATTTGTGCACATCCTTGGGATTGGTGGACCCTTGGAGGCTTCTCCATCCCACTGATCATGACTTTACTCACCAATCTCGTTCCCACAGTTCCTTTTCATGGTTGGACTACATCCTGGTTTTGGAATTCTTATTTTCTAGTGTTGAATCTGCCCTCATTGGTTCCTTGGAAGTCTCGGATCACTCTTTGATATGGTTGGACTTAGTCTTGGGAGGGGGTGTCTCGACAGGGTCTGAGGTAGTGTTTCCCAGCATATTTACAGAGTGGTCCTGATTTTCAGAAATACTTGCAAGCTCGATGGGATGATTTTATGCAATTTAATAGGCAACATTCGGATGATCCAGGCTTTTTTGGGACACAGCAAAGGTGGTTCTTAGAGGGGACATTATTGCCTATGTCTCGGCCCATAAGAAGTGGATCTCGAAGGGCATTATTCACTTGGAGAAACAATATACTAAATTAAAGGCTCAATTTTTGAGATACCCCTCTCCTCCTTTGCAGGAAGAATTACACGCTGCTCATGTGGTGCTTAACTCCTTGCTCCATGAGCATACTAAAAAATAATTGTTTTATCACAAATTCAAATTTTATAGATATGGGAACAAGGGGGTAGATTGTTAGCCTCTGTTATTAAGAATTGGCAGGGCAACTGGTATATCTCACAGATTACTGAGGATGCTAATATCTCTCACACTAAACAGGCTGATATTGAGACTGCTTTTTATCATCATTTTTATGAGTTTTATGTGTGTCCAGCGCCCCACAAAAGCCCTGAGGTTGTTAATTATTTGGATGGTGCAGCTTTACCTAAATTTACACCCAGCGTCAGGTTCAGAGACAGGAGCTTCAACAAGCTATTCAGCATTTAAAATCTTGCACTGCCCCTGGACTGGCTGGTTTTTCTCTGGAATTCTTTAAAATGCTGTCACTTCAGGTTTGTAGTCCGTTGGTGAAGTATTATGCTACGGCCTTGGATAGAAGGCAGTTTCCGACGTATGCCAACGATGCAGTGATAACTTTGATTCCGAAGCCTAATAAGCCCAAGAAGGACGTGGACTCTTTCCGTCCAATTCTTCTTATTAATGTTGATTTGAAAATTCTGGCTCGACTGATGGCTGATCGTTTGGCGCCATTGTTACCTACTATTATTTCAGCTGAACAGGTTGGGTTCGTTCAACATAGACATTCGATTTTAAATGTTGGGCGTGCAATTTTGGCATTGGCCCGTGTTCAATTGATGCATATTCCAGGGATCCTGGTGGGGGTTGACACGGCCAAAGCTTTTGACCAAGTCAATTGGCATTATTTGTTTCAAACTCTGGAATAAGTGGGGCTGGGCGGATGGCTTTGCGTTCTGTTTGGACTTTATATACAGCCCCTAGAGCCTCCATTTTGTCCAATGGTGCTTGCACCCCTTACTTTTCAGTAGGTCGTAGAATGCGCCAGGGGTGTTCTTTGTTCCCTTTATTGTTTTTGGTTTACTTGGAACCCCTATTGCAAACATGACAGAGGGACGATGAATTGGTGGGTTTACCAGAGGGGAATTCGCAATTGCAGGTCTTAGCCTTTACAGACGATCTGTTCCTAACCTTGGTGACATATATAGAGTGTGTGTCTTGTTTGTTTGTGATCTCCATTCTGTCTTTTTGTTTTAACTTATTGAATGTCCCAGGAATTTTAACGCATTTGCCCTTTCTAGAGTTTTCTACCCTTACACATCTAAACTGTGCCTTGTACTTTTCTTAAAAGATTTTTTCACCAGTCAGAAAGCTCTGAAGAAAAACCATGTTCACAGTGATTAAAGCTATAGTTCACCTCTCTCTCTCCATCTTTCAAAGGTTATATTACCCTACCAAGTCAATTAGAGGTATTCATATAAGAATAATAATGTTGTATATTCTGTTGTTACACTTATTTGTACTACTACTACTACTACTAATCATTTCTATAGCACTACAAGATATACACAGTGCTGTACATCAAAACACAAGTGCGGAAATTACAGAGGGAATGATAAGACAGAAACTGATTCTTAGAAGCTAGGTTGGAGTTTGGAATTGAAACCAGTTTCAAAGAAGTGGGCTTTGAGTCTGGATTTGAATACTGCCAGAGACAGAGCCTGATGTATTGAGTCAAGCAGTTTTTTTCTAGTCATATGGTGCAGGAAGGTAGAAAGAACAAAGTCTGGAGTTGGCTGTAAAGGAGAAGGGTACAGATATGAAAGACTTATCGATGAGCGGTATGCTCTGAGTAATTGGGAGAGATGAGAGAAGAGAGATACTGAGGTGCTGCAGAGCAAATACAGGAGTTTGGACAGTACGTGGAAATGGATTGGGAGTAAATTAAGTGACTTGAGGAGAGGGGTAATGTGGGCATAGTGACTTTGACAGAATATAAGGCATGTAACAATGATTCCCAGTTGACATTTGCGGGGTATAAGAAACAATATGGCATGATATGCAGCAGAGCTCTGAACAGAATGAAGGAGAGAAACATGGTTTAATAGAAAGCCAGTAAGAAACAAGTTGCAGTAGTCTAGGTGAGAGATGAGAATATGAATGAAGGTCTTGGCAATGCAGAGAAAGGTAGGGTCTGATTATAGCAATATTGTAGAGAAAGAAACTGATTTTGATAGTCTGCTGTATATATGATGAAAAGAGAGATGAGTCAAAAATCACCCCAAGGTTGTGAGCCGACAAGACAGGAAGGATGAGGGAGTTGTTCACAGAAATTGAAAATAGGGGAAAAGGAGAGGCAAGTTTAGGTGGAAAGATAAGGAGCTCAATCTTGGACATGTTTAATTTTAGATGGTAGCAAGCCATTCAGGTAGTGATGTCAGACAAGCAGTTTGAAACCTGAGACTAAGGGCTCCTTTTACTAAGCTGCGATAGTGTTTTTAGTGCACGCAGAATTTTAGTGCGCACTAAACCCATGTTACGTGGCTAGAACTAATGTCAGCTCAATGCTGGCGTTAGGGTCTAGCGCAGGGGTGCCCAATAGGTCGATCGCCAAGGCAAAGTGAGTCAATCGGGAGCCCATCCTGGGCTCCATGATAGACTCTTATTGCCTTCACAATCTACCGGCCGATCAGCTTTCCTCTCCCCGACTGCCTGGTGAAGACAGCTTCCCTCCCTTCCATTCACACGTTGCCCTCTTGCCCACAAACAAACTGAACCCAGGCTGCGGGGCTCTAACACTGTGTGTGCTGGCTTTCCTTCTCCGAAACAGGAAGTTATGTCATTCCTGTTTTAGAAGAGAAGGGAAGCCAGTGCGTGCACTGTTAGAGGCCCCCCCCCCCCCCCGGGTTCAGTTCCTATAACAATGCGTGCTCCGAAACAGGAATGACGCACCCTGCAAACTCTGGCCTCAGGACGCGACACTCTCGGTAGCTGGCTGCAGCCGCAGATGCGTCCCGCATGGCCACAGTGGCATGTAGCTTGACTGCCGAAGGAGCAGGGGCAGTATGGGGCAGCCCTGTTCTGAGCATCACCTTCCCTCCCTGTGTAAAGTTTGCGCTCATGTCCACCCCCAAAGAGAGCATTGCTGAACATAAATGGGTGAGTGCCGCTCTCCCCACCAACTTTTCTTTCAACCTCTCCAGCATCCCCAGAGCCAGAGAAGGCAAGAGGCTGTGTCCCGTTCCTTCAATGGGGCTTCTCCAGAATGCAGGGTAAGTAGGGATTAAAAATAAAACAAAAAATATTATAATGCATCTATATTGCTTGGCCACTAGCTGGCAAGTCTAAGAGGTCCAAACTGGACCTTGTAACATGTGGGGGGATGCTGCCCTGTACCTCCAGCCTGGCTACCAAACACGGAGGCGGCAACAGAAGCACAGTAAATGCCACGGGCTTCTGAGACAAGGGGAAGGAAAAGAGAAACCAGATCATGGAAGGAGAGAGAAGGGAAGGAGACAGATGCTAGACCAGGGGCAAGGAAGGGGAGAAAATGCCAGAAAATGGAGGGGGGGGGGGAGGGAGAGATAGAAGAGAAGGAGAGCAGAAAGATGCCAGGGCATGGGGGGAGGGAAGGAAGGGAAATTAAGGAGACAGATGCCAGACCAGAGAGAAAGGAAGGAGAGGAGATGCCAGGCCATGGGGTTGAGTAGGAAGGAAAGGAGGCATGAAGAGAGAAAAAAAAAGAAAGGGAGGCAGGGAGAGAGGAAGAAAAAGTTGGGGGAGGGAATGAGGTCTGGAGGAGAGGAAGCATACGGGCTGAAAGAAGGGAAGAAAGATTGGATGCATAGTCAGAAGAAGAAAGTGCAACCAGAGACTCATGAAATCATCAAACAAAGGTAGGAAAAATGATTTTATTTTCAATTTAGTGATCAAAATGTGTCTGTTTTGAGAATTTATATCTGCTGTCTATATTTTGCACTATGGCCCCCTTTAACTAAACCGCAATAGCAGTTTTTAGCACAGGGAGCCTATGAGCGTTGAGAGCAGTGCGGGACATTTAGCGCAGCTCCCAACGCTAAAAACTGCTATCGCAGTTTAGCAAAAAGGGAGGAGGGTATATTTGTCTTTTTGTATGGTTGTTACTGAGGTGACAGTGCATAGAGTCATCTGCCTTGACCTCTTTAAAAATCCCCGCAATATAAATGATAATTAACATTTTCTCTGCGTACAGTGTGTTTTGTGTTTTTTAAAATTTTTGTATTGTTGGTAGATCAGTTTAACTTGGTCATTTTAAAAGTAGCTCGCAAGCCCAAAAAGTGTGGGCACCCCCTGGTCTAGCGCATGCGGCAATTCAGTGTGCGCTAAGCGCATATTAAAATCGCTATCGCAGCTTAGTAAAATGAGCCCTAAATATCTGTGGAAATTTCAAATATAGAGAGATAGATCTGTGAGTCATAATCATAGAAGTGATACTGAAAGCCTTGGGAGGAGATTAGAGCACCAAGGGAAGAAGTGTAGACGGAAAAAAGAAGTTGTACCAGGACAGAGCTCTGAGGTTGACCAACCAACAGTGGGATGGGGGGTGGAGGAGGATCCATCACAGCATATGCTAAAGGTGTGATCAGAAAGATAGGAAGAAAACCATGCTGTAACAGAACCCTGAAATCCAAGTGCAGATAAAATGAGGATGAGGATGGCATAGAGGTCTTTGGATTTGGTCAGGAACAGGTCATAAGGGTAGTATCTGTAGCATGAAGAGGGCAAAAGCCCAATTGAAGCAGGTCAAGGATAGCTTGAGATGAAAAAAAAAATCAAAACAATGGCTGTGAATAGCACGTTCAAGTAGCTTAGATAAAAAGAGAAGGAGGGAGACAGGATGATAGTTGAAAGGGCAGGTAGGGTCCAGCGAGGAATTTTTTTTGAAGATTGGTGTAACAATGATATGTTTAAAAGCATCATGCACAGTTGTGGTGGAGAGTGATAGGTTGAGGATATGGCAGATAGAGGGGATGACAATAGGATAGTAATAAGTAATGTACATGGAATTAATTATATTTTATTTTGGTTTCCAAAATAATAATTTTAAAAAATATCTGTTTTTCCTTTAAATGTTTGACCCTGGCACCTACTGTTTTTAATGTTTTTTTCCTAATTTTCTAAATGGTCTTATACTTTAAAGTTAAATCCTACTGTGGTCATTTTACTTGGTTTCTACACTTGACAGATTATATTTAATACATTTCTTCAAAAATAATACCAAATTTAATTTCATTATGATTACCAAGTGGATCCAGCAACTTTACTCTTGCATGTCTTTTGACATGCTAGTTTTTGCTTTAGGCTTTCTTGTCTTGAAACTATTGCGGTGTGTTATTTTTTTTTTTAAAGAGTTTATGAAAAGGTATATGACTGCTAATAAAGACACAAAAAAACATCTCTTACTTGATCTTAAGTTTGTATTCTGAGAACAGCCTCTTCAAATTCCTGTATATATAAAAAAGAAATAATAAAAATGCGTATAGGTTTATATCACTTCACTTCAAGCATCATCATCATAGTTGGAACAAGTCTGTAATGATGCTTAAATAATAGCAAGCTTCTTTAATTAAATGGTACTGTACCTGTTCCTGGAGTATGTTGTGTAAAGTTTCTATATCTATTGTGCTCAGGAGGAAGTGTCAGGATTAAGGCATTAAAGAAAGAAAAATAATCTGGTGTGGCTATTCAGAGTTTAACTCAGCTTTTTATTTATGAGGAGGGAATCCTGCTTCCTAGATTCAGCTCTGATTGGCTGGCACTCATCTCAAAAAAATAATAATTATGGCACCTTCTGACTGCTTGAGGAGTTTAAGGCTTGTCAATTAGACCATTCAGATTGGTATAATAAACATTTTAAAGAAAAATCTGGAAAGACTTGTGGTTTCTTCTTCTTTGTGAATAGAAACTGGACTTGCTGCTGTTCCTGTTTGGTAGGGTTTAATTTTTTAGTACAAGATCCTTTATCCAAAATCCCTGGGACCAAGCATATTTCAGTTTTCAGAATGGTAATGTTAAAGGCAGAAAAAGACAGACCATAAGACCATAAAATTGCCATCAAACTTTTCTTTTTATTTTCAAATAAAACAAACATTGAATATTTCAAGCATTAGAAACACTTTCCAGCCCTCCACAGTTCTCTTTTCCTCTTTCCAGGTCTCCACACCTCTCTTTGCCACTCTCCAGTCCTCTGAGCTGAATTCAGGAGAAACACACACTTGTGTTGGTTTCAGCGTGTGTCACATCTGGGAAATTAACTACCGTATTTTCTCGCATATAACGCGCATGTTATACACGATTTTACAAACCGTGCATAACCTTGCGCGTTATACGCGTGAGCGCGCTATATAAATTTTTTTTTACATAGTTCCCACCCCGCCCGACACCCGATTCATCATCCTGAAGGACCGCTCGCACCCCCACCGCTCGCACTCCCACCCCGATGGACCGCTCCCACTCCCACCCGAAGAACCGCTTGCACCCCCACAGCCTCTCCCCCTCCCCCATGGAGAAGCTGTCTACCTTGTTTCCGGATGCCAGTGAGCCCAGCTTCTTCCTCTGCCGGCGGTCCTGCCCCTTCTCTGAGCCCTGCTGCACTGCTTCCTCTTCCGGCGGTCCCGCCCTTTCTCTGACATCAGAGAAAGGGCGGGACCGCCGGAAGAGGAAGCAGCGTAGCGCAGGGCTCAGAGAAGGGGCGGGACCATCGGCAGAGGAAGCAGCTGGGCTCACTGGCATCCGGAAACAAGATAGACAGCTTCTCCATGGGGGCGGGGGGGAGGCTGTGGGGGTGCGAGCGGTTCTTCGGGTGGGAGTGTGAGCGGTGGGGGTGCGAGCGGTCCTTCCGGATGATGAATCGGGCATCGGGGGGGGGCATCAGGCTTTCAGGATGGGGACAGGACTTCAAGGGGGGACAGGCAGACCTTCAAGGGGGGACAGGACTTCAAGGGGGGCAGCGAACGGAGAGTCGGGGCAGCGAAAGGAAAGTCGGGGCGGGTGAAAGGAGAGTCGGGGCAGCCAGAGGAAAGTCAGGGCAGCGAACGGAGAGTCAGGGCAGCCAGAGGAGAGTCGGGGCGGCATGCGCGGTATACAAAAATTTCTTTACATAAATTTGTGTTTACCGTGCGCTGTACCCGTGTGCGCATTTTACACGGGTGCGCGTTATCTACGTGAAAATACGGTACTTCCGGTTCATGCAGTAAATTTCAGTTTTTGGAGCTTTTCAGTTTTTCTGAATTTCAGATAAAGGATCTTGTACTTGTAATATTACAGAAAACATAAGACTTAGGCCCCCTTTTTATTAAACCATGCTCGCGGATTGTAAAGCCAAGAGCTGCGCTGAATGCTGCGCACTGCTTCTGATTTTCATAGAAACTCTATGAGGGTCAGGAGCAGCGCGGGGCATTCAGCGCGGCTTCCGGCGCTACAAACTGCTAGTGCAGTTTAATAAAAGGGGGCCTTAGTATAACCTGTATTGTTTTGGAAAGTAAACATATCTATAGGCAAAACCCTTATCATTTACTTTCAGATTTTTAAGATTTTTTTCAGATTTTAGGCATTATTTGTTTGTTTCAGATTTTTTTTTTAACATGCAAACCAATTGTATGTATAATAATTCATAGCTTAATGTGTTTTAAATTAGTTTGGCATGTACTAACTATTGAATGTGCACTAACAAACTGAATTCATGCTTAAAAATATACATATCTCTAAAAGGATAGTACTGTAATCCAGAGACCACACAAAAGCTGGTGGCAAGAGAAATAAATATTTGACAAACTCTGGTCTCAATGAAATTTGTTATAAATTCATAATAAATCCCTTAAGCATGAAAATTTGAAGAAACAATTAGAAAAAGGTCTGGAGGCATATCTGAAGTCTATGTTTGGGTGGGTTTTGTCAATGTGCACATAGAGTTCCATTTTAAAAAGGACACACAAAACTAAGATGTCAAGGTTGAGGGCATCTCATATTTCTCTAATATTTAGAATAGGATCTGCCAACGTAAAACCTGGTCTAATATACATGGAGAAATAGTTATTTATGCATGGTTACATTCAGCAGGAGCATCAATTTTTGAACAATAAAAGTTAAAAATATCAATGAGTCCAAAATGGGCACATAAAAGTCCTGCTAACTCAGCTGATCAGGGGAAAATACCCCCACTTCGATCAGCTGAGCTGGCTGCAGCAGAGCCCCCCCACCCACCCCCATACACATAATATGTACACCTGAAATTGGCAAGAGGAATGCCCACTCCCTCCTGCTGGCAACCCCCTGAACTCCCTGACACCCCCATCCTGACTGGCAGGAGGGATGCCCACTTTCTTCTGCCTCTGGCCCCAATCCCCTTATCTCCCCAACTGCCAACATCCCCAAACCTCAAGACCGCAGCCCTGTACCCTTAAGCCC
This sequence comes from Geotrypetes seraphini, assembly GCF_902459505.1. NCBI lineage: Eukaryota > Metazoa > Chordata > Amphibia > Gymnophiona > Dermophiidae > Geotrypetes > Geotrypetes seraphini. The sequence goes on along the minus strand of NC_047088.1, from coordinate 88,173,968 downwards.
ACCCCAACAGTCCCCACTCTACCACTTCCATGGGAGTAATCTTAGATATCTGACCAATCACAGCCTTAGGCCACTCCCAGTACATCCCAGGATGTACCTGGAAGGAGATCTAAGGCCATGGTTGGTCCAGGTTCATATGGGAAAGGCCTTATACATCTGAGCCAATGAGCTCTCTTTTCTCTAGACCTATCTTCAGCTTTTGATACAATTGATCATGAACTCCTACTCAATCGTCTGCAATCATTAGGCATAGAAGGCCAAATCCTAAAATGGTTAACATCTTTTTTATCAGATCGTATTTCGAGAGTTAAATTTAATGACGCCTATTCTGCTAACTTCTCTTCGTTATATGGCGTGCCACAAGGATCAATACTAATACTCTTCTATTTAACATTTTTCTATCCCCGCTTATTACCATCTCACAATCATTAGGTTTTACAGTCTTTTCTTATGCTGATGACATTCAACTCATGCACCCTCTCAATCCAGAAAAAGCAGAAGAAATAAAAATTATCAATGAGAAATTAGAAATAATAAAAAACTGGCTAAACAATAATAAACTAACTCTAAATACTCAAAAAACAAAAACAATGCTTTTCACTTGGAAAGGAGACATAACTCCAAAAATACCATTCACACTTGATAATACTCCTATAGAATCGGTTTCTCAACTGAAAATCCTTGGTGTAATAATCGATGTTGATCTTTCATTTCACAGTCACATTAGCAAAATAGTTAAATCATGCTTTTACAGATTACGGCTCATTTGTTCAATTTCTACCTTTTTAGATTCCAAATCAATCAATATCTTAGTTCATTCCCTAATTATTTCAAAATTAGATTATTGCAATTCCCTTTTAATCAACATAACCCAGAAAGAAAAGAGACGACTCCAAATTATCCAAAACACATCAGTTAAACTAATTCATAAAGCAAAAAAATTTGACCACGTTACCCCTTTACTTATTAAATCGCACTGGCTCCCTATATCTCACCGAATAACTTTCAAAATTATATTTCTAGTATACAAAACATTGACCTTTAATGAACCCCAATTTATATCAAAAATGATTGTCCCATATAACTCTTCTCGCTCCCTAAGATCGTCTTCATCACAACTGCTTTCAGTCCCCTCGTTGAGAATTATAGGCACAAGACGTAATGATATGTTCTCCGTGAAGGCCCCTACACTGTGGAACACGTGGCCCCTTTAATTATATATTTGTTGAGTTTACATTCTTCATTTCTGAGTTTACGTCTTTTAACGTCATTACGAATAGATGGCCTTTGGCGGTCACGTGTCCGTTGGGACACAGTCGGAAGTGACGTCAGATGCCGCCGCTGGGAGTTAAAAGCGGCGTATTTTGAGAAGTTCTGATTTCCTCGCTCTGCGATTTTGCCAGTTGGTGAATGTCTGAAGTCCTTGAACATAGGAGGACTCGAGAATTTCCATGCTAACAAAACATAATGAGGTATGGATGAGAACGTTAGATAGAGGCTTGGAGTCCCTTAAATAGGTGTGTCTTTACGATATAGATGAGAGTTACTCCCAAATGAGTTTTTTAAATTGAAAACCATTGATTTTAAATTTAAAATGAGAGTATTATACATAATAAAACAGTTCAATTGTCAGCATGAACCTTAAATTGTCGAGGGAAAGAATATTAATGTCTTGGGGAGGATTCAATAGAGTGAACATTGAATTGAGTTTCCCATGAGGAAATTATTTGCTGTGAGAGAAAATATTGTTCCTGAGAGGGGGCATCATTGTTTCCTTGTTAAGTACAAGTTTAAATCATAAATAGGAGGTTTTATAGTAAAATATTACATTATGTTCCTCCCTTGCTTAATATCTAGAAAGAATATTGATGATTTAATGTGTTTTGCTTGTTTTATAGATAATGTTAGCAATTTCCTGAGGAAGCCCCGTAGTAAACTTGGGTGCGAAACGGAGATCTTCCGTAGGATAAATACCAACAGGATAAATACCAACAAAAGAAAAATATGGAAACAATAAAAGAAAAAATCAACAAGAAAAATAAGAGCTAAGTAGTTTTTTGACTGAGTATCTTAGTTGGAGAAAAAAGAAAAAAATATAACATAACAATGAATACGGTTATGTATTAATCGAAATAGCAAATCACTATAATTAGAGAGATATACATTTTATAATTAAATTATTGGGTTAAATATTGGCACAATTCATAGATTTAGAGAAAAAATAACGGGACCGATGATAGCTCACCAAAATAACCTTTGGCTGTGAAAAATATCTCGAGCCTCTGGTTAAGAGCACTTGAGACCCCTGTTATTCTCAATATTATCTATGATAGTGTATGGAAATTTGTGCGACAACGCTTATATATAAGAGGATAGTTAGTCATGTATATAACAGAAAATTTAAAACTATTATGTCCCTATTTACTAAGGTGTGCTAATGTTTTATAGTTATTGTGCAGTAATAGACAAATTTAATGCACAATACCTGCCAAATTTCTATAAATTGATAAGTGGATGTATGAGACATGCATCATAGGCACCAATAATTGGTAGTAATGTATGATTGTCCACTAGGATATGTTCTCTTAGACTTCCGTGGCAGGCATCATGATTGTTGCTGTTATCCAGGTCTCACTGCGTCTGGGTAGTTAGAACTGACATACAGCCATCATGCTGTGGCTTTCTTTAGGGTATGCTGAGAGGTCTGCAGTTGTTTTTATATATAGTGAGTTCACTGACCTGATTGAGAACAAGGATGTCCTGCCAGAATTCAAATTTGTGACCAAAGAACTTTCCCTCCACAATTCAAATTCATGACCAATAGACCTCCCTGTTCTCAATCAGGACCCACTATATATAAAAACAAACTGCAGACCTCTCAGCGTACCCAGATGAAAGCCATAGCATGATGTCTGAAACGTTGGTTCTATCTACCCAGACAACAGCAACAATCAGTCCACTAAGATCAGGGCTGCCGTGGGATATCTCAGAGAGAGAGAGAGAAAGAGATAATGGTTACTGCGGATGGGCAGACTAGATGGGCCATTTGGCTTTTATCTGCCATCATGTTTCTATGTCACGGCCTTCTATTGCTTTGCTTTCACTCAATGCTTTGTGATCTTGTACATGAAAGTTCTCTCACCATTCTTTGTCTTAGTTTGTAAAGACATCTCCTTCTCGAGATAACACATTTTGGTTTTTGTGATGTTTCTTGGGCTTCATTGGGCCCCCTTGAGCTTCATAGGCCCTAGAACGATGTATCGGCTGCACCCCCCTCTCTTCGTGCCTGACTAGGATAGTCTATAAGGTATTGTTTAATTGCCATAGTGCATAACTGAGGAGGGAATATATGTGGGTAGAACATGGGCAATCCATAGACATGTCTCAAAATGATCTGGAGAGTTAACATCAAGAAATATAACCTAGAGATTAAGACCTCAAGAAAAAACTATTATGGTATTAAAATAACTAGTTCAGATAATCAAAGTAACACCCTTTTTAAACTCTGGCACTCACTAACCTCAGAGAGTGTAAGATCAAAGCAAAACTGTTTACCAACTGTATCTCCAATTGAAAAAGAATAGGCAATCAATGAAAAACAACGATGGAAAAAAGATCCAGAAGCACAACGTTATGAAATCAATCAGTCAATCAATCAAACAGTAGTTGAATAAACTGCATAGACTAAAAATGAATGTAACAGTTCATATATTCAAGTTCATGTCAACACTGTGTCTTGATTCATTGGAATTAGTAAGAAGAATCATCATACAACATCAATACCAGTAATTAGCTGAAACAGCTGAACTCTCCATGTCGTAATGTTCTCTGAAGACAAATTCCGGTCAGACTGCATCTCCGCTTGCTCAACAGGCCCTGTTTCGGTAACTTCATCAGGAGGGAGAATAACAAAGTAATGAATCCTCTTGTCTGAAAGCTGTCATCCAAATTTAACAGTCCGGTGAATCCTGCTCTATTCTCAGCAGCACAATCATGCTAGAGCTGGATCTTTGTTATTCTCCCTCCTGACGAAGTTACCGAAACAGGGCCTGTTGAGCAAGTGGAGATGCAGTGCTGACCGGAATTTGTCTTCAGATGTTTCAGCTAAGTACTGATATTGATGTTGTATGATGATTCTTCTTACTAATTCCAATGAATCAAGATACAGTGTTGACATGAACTTGAATATATGAACTGCTACATTCATTTTTAGTCTATGCAGTTTATTCAACTACTGTTTGATTGATTTCATAACGTTGTGCTTCTGGATCTTTTTTCCATCGTTGTTTTTCATTGATTGCCTATTCTTTTTCAATTGGAGATTCAATGGTGTGTTGATATGAATTTTGATATGAGATTTTAAAGGACTTTATAAGAAATTTTGTAGGTTTGTTTGAAATTATTTCATGGTTTATGATTTTGAAATATTTAGTTTTTTTAATTGTTTTTTGAATTTTTTGAATTTTTGGGGAGGGTTTTCTTATATATATCCTATTTTTCTTGTACCCACTATGGATGCACATTTGCACTTTATATTTACCGTATTTTCACTCAGATAACGCGCACCCGTGTATAACGCGCACACGGGTATAGCGCGCAGAAACCACGATATTATGTATAAAAACTTTTGTATACCGCGCTCACGGGTATAATGCGCATGCTGCCCGGCTGTCCTTTCGCCCGCCCCGACTCTCCTCTGGCCACCCCGACTCTCCTTTCGCCCTCCCCGACTCTCCGTGCCCTGTCCCGACTCTCCGTTTACCCGCCCTGCCCTGCCCCCCCCCGGCAGGACCACTCGCACCCCACCCCGAAGGACCGCCGACTCCCCGACAATATCGGGCCAGAAGGGAGCCCAAACCCTCCTGGCCACGGCGACCCCCTACCCCCACCCCGCACTACATTACGGGCAGGAGGGATCCCAGGCCCTCCTGCCCTCGACGCAAACCCCCCTCCCTCCAACGACCGCCCCCCCCCAAGAACCTCCGACCGCCCCCTCATAAATGCTTTTATTAGAAGCTTATGGCTTGCCCACTAAATATCCTCCCTTCTGGAAGACACAGCATAGAGTCTAATAAGAGCCCATGAGATACAAAAGTTTTTCTACATAGTTCCCACCCCGCCCGACGACCGATTCACCCCCCCCCCCCAGCAGGACCGCTTGCACCCCCACCCCGAACGACCGCTCGCACGCGCTCCCACCCGCACCCGCGATCGGAGCAAGAGGGAGCCCAAGCCCTCTTGCCCGGCCGACTCCCCGACAATATCGGGCCAGGAGGGAGCCCAAACCCTCCTGGCCACGGTGACCCCCTACTCCCACCCCGCACTACATTACGGGCAGGAGGGATCCCAGGCCCTCCTGCCCTCGACGCAAACCCCCCTCCCTCCAACGACCGCCCCCCCCAAGAACCTCCGACCGCCCCCCCAGCCGACCCGCGACCCCCCTGGCCGACCCCCACGACACCCCCACCCCCCTTCCCCGTACCTTTGGTAGTTGGCCGGACAGACGGGAGCCAAACCCGCCTGTCCGGCAGGCAGCCAACAACGGAATGAGGCCGGATTGGCCCATCCGTCCCAAAGCTCCGCCTACTGGTGGGGCCTAAGACGCGTGGGCCAATCAGAATAGGCCCTGGAGCCTTAGGTCCCACCTGGGGGCGTGGCCTGAGGCACATGGTCGGGTTGGGCCCATGTGCCTCAGGCCGCGCCCCCAGGTGGGACCTAAGGCTCCAGGGCCTATTCTGATTGGCCCACGCGCCTTAGGCCCCACCAGTAGGCGGAGCTTTGGGACGGATGGGCCAATCCGGCCTCATTCCGTCGTTGGCTGCCTGCCGGACAGGCGGGTTTGGCTCCCGTCTGTCCGGCCAACTACCAAAGGTACGGGGAAGGGGGATGGGGGTGTCGTGGGGGTCGGCCAGGGGGGTCGCGGGTCGGCTGGGGGGGCGGTCGTAGGTTCTTGGGGGGGGGCGGTCGTTGGAGGGAAGGGGGTTTGCGTCGAGGGCAGGAGGGCCTGGGATCAGTGTTCCCTCTAAGCTGAGCAGGTGTCCTCCAGCTGCATTGCTACCACTAGGGGGTGGAATATTTTCAGTCGCTAAGGACAGGTATGTTCCCTGGAGTCCTGCAGAACTTGCCTGTCCCTCACAATTGAAAAATGTGACAGTAAAACAGCACCCTCTATTGGTGAGACTGTGGGTGGAGGACTCCTGCTCAGCTTAGAGGGAACAGTGCCTGGGATCCCTCCTGCCCGTAATGTAGTGCGGGGTGGGGGTAGGGGGTCGCCGTGGCCAGGAGGGTTTGGGCTCCCTCCTGGCCCGATATTGTCGGGGAGTCGGCCGGGCAAGAGGGCTTGGGCTCCCTCTTGCTCCGATCGCGGGTGCGGGTGGGAGCGCGTGCGAGCAGTCATTCGGGGTGGGGGTGCGAGCGGTCCTGCTGGGGGGGGTGAATAGGGCGTCGGGCGGGGTGGGAACTATGTAGAAAAACTTTTGTATACCGCGCTCACGCGTATAACGCACGAGGGGTATGCGCGGTAGGTAAAAACGCGTATAACGTGCGCGTTATATGCGTGAAAATACGGTACTTATTAGAGTTTTTCAAGTACAACATAAAGGTATCATGATGTACGGGGCAGGATTTATTTAGATTTTTGGTCCAGTGCTAGTAACTCATAAATACCTGCCCAGGGCTTTCTGGTTACCCGCAGTGAAAATTGAGCCCCTTTTACTCATCTATTTATTTAATTGTTGATGTTCATTCAATTCATTGAATTGAGGTGCAACTATTTTCCTGGTGTGGGTTTAGCAAGAAAAATTGCACCAATTCTTTTTCTATATAGTCTATCTAGGTATCAAACAGGGTAGTTTAAGAAGACTTCAGTTAATATAGAATACGACAGCTAAACTCATCTTTGGGAAGAGAAAGTTCGATCATGTCTTTCCTCTATTAAGAAAGTTTCATTGGCTTCCAATGCATTTTAGGATCCAGTTTAAATGCACATGCGTCATTTTTAAGCTTCTCTATGGAATATTTGGCCCTTTGGTCCCTTTATACTGGAATACTCTTAGATCTTGCCATTCGAGGAATACACAGAGATATAAACTACTGTTCCTTTCTTTCAAAGGAATTAAATCAGCCAGGGAACTCAGTTAATCTTTCACTTATAAACTGGTAGAAATTTGGAATGGGCTTCCTGACTCTGTCAGATTGATAGGTCAGTTACAACAATTTCATAAAGTCCTAAAATCTTTATTATTTACACAATACTTGAACAATTTACTTAAAGATTCAACGAATTGTTTGATGTACAACACTTATTTTCTCTTATGTTCTGTTCGTTTTTTTGCTGGTCTTTAATTACTTGTAAACATAGTTGAGCTCCGCTGGGAGATGACCTGGTATATAAACTGAATACTAGATTAGATATATATATAACTTATAGAATACTATCAGTTGTGTGTGTTATTTGATGCATGTAGGCGCCAACTGCCATTGACATAGAGTAAATGAGCCTGCCAAAATTGAGGCATACCCATGCTGATTTACACTAGGTTTCCATAGTGACACCTTAGCTTACAGGTGCTGTTGTAGACTTGGCACCCAGCGTACTGCATCAACTCACCTAAACGGAGGTGCCACTTTATTGAATTGTCTCCTAAATGGTGGCATGTTCAGTATTTGTAGGAGAGTTGCCACACGGCCTCAGTTTATGATGCCACGTGGCTGAAGCTCCTGGTTAGATCAATGTAGCAGGGAAACCTGGGGTCCCATCCAAGGATTTCAGAGAGCTTTAGTGGACCAAGAAAAGGGAGCTGGTGGACCAATATTTGGCCCACAGACAGGTGTCGGACAAGCCTGCTATAGCAGTAAACTAAAAAAAATATATATATATCATAGAAGTACTGAGAGGAATAAAGGGAGCTAGGAAGAGGTGTAGGAATTTAAAGAATATATTGGCTGGGGGAAATAAATGTTGAAAGAGAGAGAGGGGATCTCAAAAGTGTTGAGGCTGGATGATAGGACAAGAACTGATAGTGGAACTTTGGGAGAGAAGTAGAAACAGGTTCTTAGGGTGACAGAAACTCAGGGAGGGAGTATGGATTGTTTGGTAGAAGAACATAAGAACATAAGAATTGCTGTTGCTGGGTCAGACCAGTGGGTCAGACCAGTGGTCCATCATGGGAGAAAGGAAAAAGAACGGGTCAGTGGGACACAATCTACAGACAAGAAGAGCTGAAAAATGGAGAACAACTGTATGAGACTGGGAAAAGAGTAGCTGAGGGAAAGGGAGAGAACAGACATGAAGGTGAGAGAAAAGTGTGAGAAGTGCAAGAGGGAGTAAGATTAAACTAAACTAAACTTTAAGTTTGTATTCCGCATCATCTCCATAAAGATAAAGCTCGGCATGGTTTACAGGTAAATTCAATAAATGAGGGAAGGACATAATAAGAAATTAGTAAAGACTAAGAGAAATGGGCAGGGAGAAGCTATAGAGAAAAACTATAAGCGTCAGAGTTGCTACCACCACGGCCAGCGCTAGAAACTGTTCTACGGTTTGGTAAAAGAGGGGCATATCTTATGTAGGCTAAGGGGGCACATTATACTGTCTCAACTGAAAGAAATAGGAATGCAATAGCAGGAAGATGTGGGTGGCATTTGGAAAGGGTAAGGAATTTACTGCTCTCCAATTATGTGTTTCTTGATTGGTTTTCCTCTTGGCTCAGCTCTGGCTCTCCATTCTCACTCCCAGCACAGCTCAGCTATAGACTAGCTTTTGGGATGTATGACCTGTGAGGATTCTGCAGGGTACCTTGGGTACTGCTACAGTGATTTGCCACCCCCATATCCTTCCATATTATGTGTGCCTGGGAAAGATAAAAGTAGGGAGATAATGGTGCTGGGAAGAGAATGGAGAAGGAGATATTTCGTGAAAGGAGAGAGAAAGAAGGATGTTGGCCTAGAGTCATCACTAATAAAGGAGGGGGCATTGAACCAAAGCTATTAACATCAAAGAAGGTGCCAATTTCAATTTTACCTCTTCAGGTGATGTTAACTGCTCTGAATTATCAACCACATTAGCAGTTAAAACATAGTAATGCCCTGCATTAACTATTTGACAGAGTCCCCCAAAATAGTGTTTTCCACCTTAGTAGTTCAGGATAGGAATTAATGAGATCTCTTAGCATGTGACACACTCATGATCAGCATGTACTAATTTCCAAGTTAAACAGCTAATGCAGTTTAGTAAGTGGAGGGAAGGGAACAGAAAATTCAAAGTAAAGAAGCAGACATAAGACTGTTCCGGATGCAGCTCTTGCATTTAATGATCTGTGTAGCCCATTTTCTCATAAGGATATGGTTCCATGAGCTTAAAATAACATCAACAGCAAAATCTATCTTGCTTCAAATTGCAAAACTTCTTGTATTATTTGTTATATTATGTTCATGCTTGAGTGGGATAAGCTAGAACAAAGTAACACAGAGAAGACATGGTATCCTAATGGACGCAGTGATCCATTTATATAGCTGCCTTCAAGATTTTCTCATGTAAATAAGTTTTCATGAACGTTTGGGGAGTAAGGACAAAAACAGGTAACGTCCAACCCCAAAGACAAATGTAGGCAAACAAAAGTAGAGGATAATTAGGTTAACAAATACAGAACCTTAAAAAAGCTTTCTATCTTTCAAATATTTAAAAACAAAGACCACAGTGGAACAATCCAGTGGAACAGCCCCATGGAGGATAAGCCACACTAAGATCAACTAGACTATTAGATGTTCAAATCAATTAAAGCTCAATATGTTTTTGCATTCTCATCTACTTCACAAGTATGTAAATTAGTTATCTGCTACCTAGACTTTATCTGCCATTTTTGACCACAAAAACATGCACTTTCAAAGTAGCCAAATCAACACCATTTAGATCTAATCTAATCTAATCTTTGGTTTATATACCAGATCATCTCCCAAAGGAGCTCGACTCGGTTCACATATAATTAAGACTAGAGTACATAGAAAAAGAAGCATGAGAGAAGTAGGAACTGTAGTATTATCATTTTGTTGAGACTATAGTTAAATTCTTAAATATCCTCCAAAAAGTCGTGAAACACACAAAAAAACCTTAAAAAAGGCTAAATCACAAGTAAAAGAGGATTCTAATGAGAGCTCAAGGAGAGTATAGAAAGGGTCTCAAGCGCTCACAGCTAAAAGCTCGATATATTTTACAAGCTGATAGCTATAGGGTGAGCAATCATCGATCTTTGTTCACTACTCCAACATATGCTCTAATTATCAGAAACCCTCTATAAATAGTTTTTTTCGGATTTTAATTTTTATGATTCTATAAATTATGATTTTATAAATTATGGTTCTTGAAATGGAACTGTCGGGATTGATAACTTCCACTATATAAACCTTAAAATACTTAGCTTCAATAGCATAGTATCATGGTGGCTACGGAAGATCTCCGTTTCGCTCTCATTAAATTGGAAAGAGCTTCATCAGGAAAAGAGCCGACATTCTCACTACAAGGTGAAAGAAGCATAAAAATAGTTATTTAAAACCCAAGCTTTTGAAACAAAAGCTATCAGACAAAAATTTTTCCTTGCTTGTGTATTAGAAAGCCTAATGGCAGAGTTATTGGAAATACTTCTAAATGTTTAACCTAATCCGTATATATCTCAAAAAAGAAAGGTATCAGGTTCACAAAAACTACACCTAAATATAAAGAGTTATCAAATATTTAGATAGCAGTAAAAGTCTTAGACATACCTGTTTATAACGACCTTAGTTCTAACAAAGAAAAACTTGTGAGTTAAGAGACACAGCGTAACTGAGCCTAATTTGAAGCCGTCTTAAAAAACTGCTTGTGCTCAGAGTTTAAATGTGAAGGCGTCTGAGGTCATATCCGGAAACAACAGCGCTACTCGGCTTCAGATTTTAATTTTAATTAGGCCAGGGCTGATGTCATATCCGGGGCATACCTCTATTTGGAAGATGAGAATGTTTCAGATGGTAATGTTAACTTACATAAAAGCTTGCCAATTAATAGCTATATTTAAGCCAAAAGGTTGTAAGCTATGTAATCGGTCAATCCACCGTTGTTCTAAACGTAATAATTTATTGCCCCTATCCCCCCCTCTTATAGATGCCGGTATTGAGTCAATGATCATACATTTTAGTTCTGTAAACATATGATTATGTTCTAGGCAGTGGGCAACCAATGGCACCTCTTTCCTTTTGAGTTTTAGACAGGATTTATGTTCTGCCATACGAATATTAAACTGCCTTGTTGTTTTACCCACATAGATTTTCTTGCAGGGACAAATAATAGAGTACACAACATAATCCGATCTACAGGTGGTGACATGTTTTAACCCGTATTTCCTATGATTTAAAGGATTCTCAAAGAATGTACCTTGAATATTTAAAGGACAAATCTGACATCTCCCACAGCTAGAGTGGGATCCAGCCGTATTATATGGGTCACTCTGTACTAAATCCGGTTGTAATCTCAGAAATTCTTTTAAATTACGTGATCTTGAATATGTTAGACGTAGCTTTGAATTTTCAAAACAAGGATTATTTTGAACAATCCTTCAGTGATTATTAATGATACTCGCTATTTGATCTGATTCTGCATTGTATTTAAGTACAAAATTATGGATAAACAGGTATGTCTAAGACTTTTACTGCTATCTAAATATTTGATAACTCTTTATATTTAGGTGTAGTTTTTGTGAACCTGATACCTTTCTTTTTTGAGATATATACGGATTAGGTTAAACATTTAGAAGTATTTCCAATAACTCTGCCATTAGGCTTTCTAATACACAAGCAAGGAAAAATTTTTGTCTGATAGCTTTTGTTTCAAAAGCTTGGGTTTTAAATAACTATTTTTATGCTTCTTTCACCTTGTAGTGAGAATGTCGGCTCTTTTCCTGATGAAGCTCTTTCCAATTTAATGAGAGCGAAACGGAGATCTTCCGTAGCCACCATGATACTATGCTATTGAAGCTAAGTATTTTAAGGTTTATATAGTGGAAGTTATCAATCCCGACAGTTCCATTTCAAGAACCATAATTTATAAAATCATAATTTATAGAATCATAAAAATTAAAATCCGAAAAAACTATTTATAGAGGGTTTCTGATAATTAGAGCATATGTTGGAGTAGTGAACAAAGATCGATGATTGCTCACCCTATAGCTATCAGCTTGTAAAATATATCGAGCTTTTAGCTGTGAGCGCTTGAGACCCTTTCTATACTCTCCTTGAGCTCTCATTAGAATCCTCTTTTACTTGTGATTTAGCCTTTTTTGAGACTATAGTTAAACCATCTAAAAATTGTGAGAACAACAAAGTTTTCAGGGATTTACAAAATAATTGCAGCTGGCCTATAAACTTAATAGAGTCAGGGAGTTCATTCCAGATCTCTACAAACTTGAAAATAAAAGATCAATTAAGCTTCCCAGCAGATTTAATTCCCTTAAAGGAAGGGAAGGCTAATTTATATCTTTGTGTATTTCTCAAATGGCAAAGTCTAAAGGTATTCCAACATAAGGGGACTAAAGGGTCAAATATTCCATAGAGATCCTAAAGTGAACTGGGAGCCAGTGAAGCTTTCTCGACAGAGGGGAAAAATGATCATACTTTTGTTTCCCAAAGATGAGCTTAGCTGCAGTATTCTGTATTAACTGAAGTTGTTTTAGATTGCCCTGCTTAATGCTCAGATAAATTGAGTTACAGTAATCTAGTTGAGCAAGCACAGTGGATTGTACCAACACTGAAAAATGTTCTTGATGGAATAGTGATCTAACCTTCCTCAACATACGCAGACTAAAAAAATACTTTTTTGTCAAAGAATTTATCTGTTCGTAAAATGTAAGTGATGAGTCCACCCAGGACTCTAGATGAAAAATCTGTATGTAGTGAAATGACTGTTTTCAGTATAACAGAGGAAAGGAGGTTTTCTAATCTTGTCCCAACTCAAAGCAATTTGGTTTTAGCAACATTTAATTTTATTTGGATAGACAATGCCCAAAATGAAGGTTAGAAATGCAGCAGTCTATACTAGAGACCAAGTTGTTAAGATCAGGGTCAACTTCTAATAAAATGAAAATATCATCTGCATAAGAAAATATACTGTAGTCTCTGCTGATGAGAGGCAAAAGTTTTTCAGAGAAGTCATGTATACATTAAACAAAATTGGCAACAGCAGAGAGCCTTGTGGCACCCCGCAGCTGGATTTCCATGAAGAGGATGTCTCACCCTCCAAATTTACCTCATAAGATCGCAATGAGATGAATTTACTAAACCAGTTCAATACAACTTGGTTTAAACCAATATCTGATAACATACGAATCAGGATGTCATGATGAATGACATCAAACGCAGCCGAAAGATCAAATTGCAACAATACTGCACATTTATTTTGTGTCTGTAAATTTTGAATCTTTAAAATTAACGATAATAGGAGAGTCTCTGTACTAAAATTTGGTCTAAATCCATGTTGAAATGGCAGCAAAATAGAAAATTTCTCCAAGTAGTTGGAAAGTTGGCTAGAAATAATTCACTCCATCATTTTTGTCAAAAGGTGTATATTTGTGATCGGGCAGTAATGGGAAGGAACTGTAGGGTCCAGATCAGGTGCTTTTCAATAAGGGTGTCAAGGTTATGTTCCCCATACTCAATGAAGAATAACCATTTTCAAGAAAATGATTTAATAGTGAAGTCAGCCATATAATAATTTGTGAAGGAATGTCCCCAAAAAGATAAGAATCCTATTGCAGGTTCCATCTCTGGCAGTGTTCAAATCCAAGTTAAAAGCTCACCTCTTTGAGACTGCTTTCAACTCCTAAATTTTCTCACCTTGGGTTCTGCATCCCCAACCCTATATGTCATGTCTGTCTGTCCAAGTTAGATTGTTGTTTTTTTTTTAATTAGAATTTAATAGATTTACAATATCATAAAGATATCAAGGAAAAAAAGGTTTCCATGCAAGTTCAATACAATAAATAATACAAAAAAAAAATCCTTTACAAGCCCACTAAAGGGGAGACAAATTGCTTATCAAATAAATTTTTAAAGAAAAACAAGGAAATGAGTTGAGTTCCAATTAACCCAAATCCTTCCCAACTAAATTAGGACATTGGACCTTCCTACCCTAATTCTCATCGATAAATGAAATAAAAGAAAAGAAAAAGAAAAAGAAAAGAGAAAGAAAACTCACTTCTGTTCACGAGCTACCAAAAATTGTTGCAATTGAATGGGATCCCAAAAACAAACTCAGTGTCCTGTATCTTAACTAAACATTTACAAGGAAACTTCAAATAAAATGAAGCCTCAAGTGCCAATACTCTAGTTCTTAATTTCAAAAATTATTTTCTTCTAAACTGAGTAGCTCTTGAGATATCAGGAAACATACTAACCAAATCCCCACAGAACTTGGTCAGTCTATTTTTAAAGTAAAGTTTCATTCACAACATTTTATCTGTCTCACTAACACATGTTAGAATCATTGTGGACCGAGTCTGGATAACATCTTGGGAATCTTCCAAAAACTCTGTCAAATTAACATCATCTGTTACCAGATGGTCCACATCTTGAACAGTTTCCTTTTTCTTCTGGGGAATATGATAACAATTGTTAATTGGAAAACTATCCGCATTGGGTAATCCCAGTATTTCTTTGAAATATTTTCTTAATAGTATTTCTGGTAATAACAAATGAGTCACTGGGAAATTAACCAAGCGAAGATTCTTTCCCCGTTGCATATTTTCTAACATTTCCATTTTTAAATGCAATGACGTAGAATCTTTTACAGCAGATAGTGAAACAGCTTGCAATGTGCTACTCTGAGTTTCAATCACACCTAATCTAGTTTCCAAACAATTTAAATTGGCATCCACATTCTGAAACTGTGAGAAATCAGATGTTTGTTTCCTTGATTCTCTGAGAAACCCCTCAACTCTAGTAATACCTAACCACAAGTCTTTTAAAGTAATATCCTGTTTTTCCACTGCTAGCAGTTGCTCATCCACTACAGTAGTAAACTCAAGTGGTTTAGGTATATCAGTAAAGTTCAGTTTACTTATTGAAGTGGATGATACCACAGGAGCTGTGGAAGAAGTGGGAGTTATATTCCCACTTACACCGGATACGGGATGAAGGGGGGGTGTCCTTAATAGGGGACTCATCGATGCTCCGGATATGGGAGAATTCAAATCAGTAACATTTTGTGCCGAAGAATCTAGAGAAAAAATCAAATGTCTGTCCATTGGACCTAAAACAGCAGGTGTCGAACTTTTAGATTTGGCCTTCCTTTTCCCCATATTGAATTAACTTATACGACCTGATATCCTGCTGCTCAGCTCCACAGTGCTCCCCGGTGCTCCAAGAGGCTCCCAAGGAGCGTGGCCTGCCCCTCAGGGCACACCCTGCGGCCGCCTCCGCGGCAGCGCTGGAAATTTATATTGAAGAGCAAGGCACCTGAGGACGGACCTGATGACGTCAGGGGTCCGTCCACACGGCTGCCTGACTGAAACAGCTCAGGAACGCGGCTGCAGGAGAGGGCTGGTCGGGGCAACAATAAATCCTCGGTATCCTGTAAGTAGCGATTCAGCTCCCAGTCTCTCTGCGGCAGCGCTGGAAATTTATATTGAAGAGCAAGGCACCTGAGGATGGACTGTCCACACGGCTGCCTGACCGAAACAGCTCAGGAACACGACTGCAGGAGAGGGCTGGTCGGGGCAACAATAAATCCTCGGCGTCCTGTAAGTAGCGATTCAGCTCCCCCAAGTTAGATTGTAAGCTCTTCTGAGAAGGGACCGTCTATTAAGGGCCCCTTCTATCAAACTGCGTTAGCTGTTCTGGTCCTGACGCTCATAGTAGTAGTAGTAGTACTTTGTCCTATATATGACAAGATGGATCAGGAGCAAGTATACTACATTCATATCATCTGGGTGCAGGTTTTGCTTATCATGGGTGGGAGGGAAGGACATCTCATAGAGGAATTTAGCAAGAAAAATGAATAATTACTAGTTGATGGATGTGAGACTACTGGGCAGACTGGATGGACCATGCAGGTCTTTTTATCTGTTATCATGTACCATGTTACTATGTCAAAATAAAAAAATGGGAGCAGTGGTATAGCTTAAAGCACAAGCCAAAACATTAAAAGAGCACACTGCTGACAAGTATTGAAGGGGGGGAGGGGATTGCCACAATCATTCAAACAACAATCAAATCATAAAAAATAATAAATAAATTGTGGAGAAAAACTTTGAGGTCTGATGCTCATGGCATGGTAAAAAAAAAAAAAAAAACCACAAAATATGATTTATGGTGTTAACTTGCAAGCCGCATTAGCTTTTTATGCAGTAATTAGTAATGTTTTATATTAATTTGCAAGTTTTGCATCTTATTATTGTATAACCTGCAGTGACCTAAATATCACTACATTAGGGCAAGACAAGCTACATTAAAGCCCTTTAAGTCAATTGATGTGGCTTAAAGTCATAATGTAGACTGATAACTTCCTCCCAGAGTGCCTTGGATTCTAACTAAGCAACACGTTAAATGGCTGTTGAAATGCACTAGTCAAATATTTTAACAATGCATAATTCTGTTATTGGTTTGTTTCTTTTTTCTTGTTTTGTGCTATTTTCTTTGTTTTCTTTTAATGTTTTTATAC
Organism: Geotrypetes seraphini; assembly: GCF_902459505.1. Taxonomy (NCBI): domain Eukaryota; kingdom Metazoa; phylum Chordata; class Amphibia; order Gymnophiona; family Dermophiidae; genus Geotrypetes; species Geotrypetes seraphini. The sequence continues at coordinate 88,157,287 of NC_047088.1, read as the reverse complement.
AAACCATTTTGAATTATTTTGGTTTGTTAAAAGTGATAAATAAAAGTGTTTAAAATAAATGGGTATATTGGTGGAGAGGACAGATGATATGGACACTGGGGCTGATTCTGTAAGTGGCACCTGCTATGGCAGGCACCTAGAAAAGGGCACCACATGTCAATCACTGCCAGGTACCACTTCCAGAATCGTGGCTACCGGTGCCTGGCAAGGACTCTAGGTGCTGGAAATGTAGGCCAGGGGTTTACAGGTCTAAATTTCTAGTGCCTAGGGTCCTTTCAGAATTGCAGCTAACATCACCTAATGGCCTGGTGCTGCCCTTAAACATGCCCACTTCTGGGCTTCAACATCATTAGGTAACACTAGGTGCCATGGAACCAGGAGCTGGTCCCAGAGGGTGCCAAGCACGTATTTATTTTATTTTATTTTACAAGGCTTTGTTTTTTAATGGCACGACCAAGTATCGTATCACTTAAAACCAATTAAAACCCTTAATTTAGTTGCCAGTAGGTGAAATCTAGGTACCTGCCGGTGACTAACTTTCAGCAACTTTTGGCGAATCTGGTCCACGGTGCCTCTGATATGGAACTTTACCAATGTGGAAGAAATTGCAATGTGGGAGAAACCAGAAAGCAGTAAAGTATACAGATCATTGAACAAATCAGCCGTGTCTGGAACATTTTCATGTCAAAGGGAAATATGTGCCTTGAAGAGCAATAACCTAAAGATTTGCAGACAGTCAAAATATAAATTTTCATTTTAAAAATTGTTTATTAATTTTATATTCAAAACCATAGAACAGGTTTCTGAACCAACTTAAAAGTTGTTATTTAGTTGAGAGAAAGGGTCTCAGTGATCCTGCAACGTTCAATAATTGAACGCCAAGGAGGTATTGCAGGTAGGATTTTCTTCCATCGACCCTATGCTCTCACTCATCATTTAAAGCATATGAATTGAAATTTAAATCAGCATTAAATGAATAAATAAATAAATGAAGCACTTATCTTTGACTCTATAGAAAAAGTGCCTCTATGCGGCTGATTTTCAGAGCGATATCATCAATCGCCCATGCAGTAATGACCCGCAGTAATGACCCAACGGAGCCCGTTTCACCACTTGTAGGTGGCTTCCTCGGGTTTTTTTTTGGCAAACTGGAAAAGATGAATGAATTCAATAATCACTGAACAACTTCTAAATTGTATAAATCGTTAAAACATGTAGTACTTACTGTTTTCAGTTAGAACAACGATTTGCTCAGAAATGGCGCTTGTGCATTAAAGACGCCAACGCATGCGTGTTAAATATGCTTTCAGCTGAGAAAGCTACTATCCCATTGGTGGAAAAATATACTATCTGATTGTTGGAAAAATATTAACATGTGGAGCCTAGCCCTCCCCCACTGATATCGTGCTTCCTACACTGAAATCACAAAAATAATTGAATATCAAGATGATGTATATATCAAAAAAATGTTTTCCAACTGATATTCATATTTAATTCATGTGGTGTCAAGGTGTTCAATCTGTGGATCCATCGGGCCTCTCTCTGAAGCAGGTTTTTTTGGCGATCACCACCTCTGATGTTTGGTGGTTCTTTATCTATGCACCAACACTGAAGTTGACAAAAACTGTGTTGAAAAAGCTGACAATGTTCAACAATAGGAGCATTGGTGATACAACGTTTGAGATTTGATCTGTGCTCGCAAATTCTAATGCAGAATGGACGGATTGATTTGCCCACATACAATTTTGAACATGGGCAAAGGATGATATAAATAATGAAGCTTGAATCACACGTCAAGAAATGTTTAATGGCGTATGTTTTTTGATTTAATGGATTCAAAAATTCCTTAATTTGTCTAGTTGACGTGCAAATGCTGCACTTTCCACATTTGTAAAAACCATTAGGTAAAATGTTCCATTTTTCTGCTGCTTGCATGCTGAAGATTGCTGGACAAGAGATATCCTTTAAATTTCTTTCTCTTGTGGAAAGCCAGTCTGAGAGCCACATCTGCCTCCTTGTCTCCTGCTTTCCCCTCCTCCGAGATTCTACTGCCCCTCTGGTCTTTTGCTGCTACTCTTAGAGCTGCTTACAGAGCTGAAAGGCTGAGCGCCATTGGCCCCTCACTTTTTAAGGGGGATCTTCAATGGATGCCGTCGGAGGTGGGGAGAACTAACTCTCACTGCTGCCCCTTCTCCTTCTGCCTCCTTGTCTCCTGCTTTCCTTTGCTCCTCCGAGCTTCTCCTACGTTAATGCAACTAGATTTTCCAATATGTTGTTCACTTGATCCCATATGGACTTCCAAAATTTAAGTATCAAGGGACAATAGTATAATAAATGATCCATAGTCCCAGCTTCGAGATGACAGTGCCAGCAGCTATTAGACTTTGAATGATCTAATTTCTGTAACCTAACAGGGGTCCAAAAAGCTCTATTTAACAAAAAAAGCTATGATTGTCTCATAGATGCAGACACTGTACATTTCATCCTCCATGTCCAAATTCGTGGCCATTGAGATGTAGTAATTTGATGCTTTATCTCAATGCTCCAAATGTCACATAGACCAGTCTTTGGTTTCTTGTTCAAAAATCCAGATATTAATTTATACCATTGAGCGGCCTGGTGTCCCATGAAGTCCGCCTGAAAATATAAGACCGGCAAGCTATATTGATTTTTAAGATTTTTCCAATCAGGGAACCCCTCCTGAATGGCCTAATTCAACTGCAACCATCTATAATATTGTGATTTATTAAGACCAAATGTATGTTGCAATCGTGAAAAGTCAAGCAGCTTACCGTCTGATATTACATCATCCAAAGTGGGTATACCTGCCTTCAACCAATGCTTCCAGATGACTTTAAACCCACCAATTTGAATCTTGAGGTTCAGCCATAGGTAATGAGAAGTGGATTTGTGGATCGGAATAGTTGTTAAATTATTAATATATTTTAATGTCTGCCATGTATCCATCAAAATTTTATTGTCCTTATATAACCTCGGAAACTTGATACTTAAAAATGTGACACAATCACAGCGGAGATAGGAGTTGCCATTCCAACCTTAACCAATCAGGAAGACTTTCCATGAGCTCGGAGAGGATCCAGTACATACCCTGATGCATAATATAGGCTTTTTTAAAAAGATACTAAAGCAATTCAAGCTGCTTTACCCAGCCAAATAAATTTGGTAAGTATACTATTCATTAATTTTTTTGTAAAAAGAGTCCTGAAAAAACACTGGCAACATACCCATTTGGTAGCAAACCACAGGCAAAATCATCATCTTAAACATTTGAACTCTCCTCCACCAAGACAAATGTAAGGGGTTCCATTGCTCACACATTTCTGTGACCTTTAGCAATAAGGACTTTTCATTTACTTTCATTGTTTCTTCCAACGTACTTTTTATCCAAATACCTAAATATTTTATACCCTCTTCCTTCCAGAGAAAGGGGAATGTATCAAATAATCCTTTTGGACAATACACATTCAATGGAAGAACTTCCAACTTACTCCAATTTATTTTATAGTCAGAAAATTTACCAAATCGATCAATTAAATCCAATAAATGTGGAATGGTAATTTCTGGAGTCCTTAAAATGAAGCAAAATATCATCTGCATAAGCAGAGACTTTATATTCCCGATCTGCATAAGGAATACCCTGAATCTCCTTTGACTGTTGAATAGCTAATAACAAGGGTTTCAAAACAATGTCAAACAGCAAAGGAGATAATGAACACCCTTGTCTAACTCCCCTCTCCAGACAAAAACTGTTTGAAAAAGTATTATTAATATATAATCTGGCAAAAGGGGAGCTGTACAAGGTTTGAATCATTTGTATAAATCCAGAACTAATACCAAACCAATCCATTGCTTGAAACATAAAGGTCCATTCTACCTGATCAAAGGCCTTCTCTGGATCCAATGATACAGAGAAAGCCAGATCTTCTATGGCTTTTGTTAAGTTTAGCATATGAAAAGCTAGTCTGGTGTTATTTGAGGAATGTCTTTGAGCAACGAACCCCATTTGGTGGAAACCAATGATATGAGGGAGAATCTTAACCATGCGTAAAGCCAATAACTTAGCCAAAAGCTTTATATTTATATTAATCAAATAAATAGGCCTGTAATTTGAAACTAATGTAGGATCTTCATTTGGCTTCTGCAAGACAATTGTTAAAGATTCTGCCATAGTACCTGTAATGCAACCTCTAGTCAGTTGAGCCTGATATAAATTTAATAGATAAGGTAAGAGGGCAATTTGAAATGATTTATAAAACTCTACAGTGAACCAATCACCACCTGGAGTGGATCCAACTCTAAGGGACTTCAACGCTGTTTGTAGTTCTTTCAGTTAAATAGGCAATTCAAGAGATCCCTTTATATGCTCGGGAATTTTAGGTCCCTTAATTAATTTTAAAAACTCTGATCCATCAAGTTCTTTATTTGAATAGAGCTCAAAAGAATATAAGGCTTTATAATACTTCAAAAAAAAATTTAAAAATATTTCCAATTTGAGAGTGGGTTTCTCCATTCTTATCTTTGATAGCCACAATTTTTATTTTTTTAGCTTTAAGATAGTTAGCTAATACTCTTCCCGCTTTATTCGAGTTTCCATAATACAGAGCCTGCTGATCAAACAACTCTTTCCTAGCCATTTTAGAGGAAATTTCATTATATTTGTATTTAGCTTTTAAGAGGGCCTGTAAAGTATTTTGTTTCCATTTCAAAGCCAACTGTGACTCTAAGTCCTTAATATTTTGTTGCAAATTAGTGAATTCTAGCTTAAGTTTCTTCCTGACATGAGCTGAATATGAGATAATTTGCCCTCTAATGGTAGCTTTAAAAGCATCCCAAAGTATTTCTAAAGAGATCCCCTCTGAGGCATTAAATTGAAAATATTATTCATTTTTATTTGGAATTCCTCAATAAATTTTGCATCTGCAAGCAATACATTATTAAATCTCTAAACGGGTCTATTATATTCTTGCTCCTCAACTTTAAATTAAATCCAAATTCCACTATGATCTGACAAAATGATTGGATCAATAGTCTTCTGTCTTTTGTGATCTGCTGTACAAATGTGTCTGGTACAAATGATTTATGAACATGGGAGTAAAAGGAAAACTCCTGAGCATTATAATGAAGAATATGCCATATATCCTTCAATCCACAAGATTGGACCAAATTATCCGATTCTAATGATTTTAATATCCTACTAAGTATTTCTTTTGTTTGGTTGGGATTTTTTTTGGTTGTTTGTTTGTTTTTATAAAATTTACAATAAATAGCCAAGAATAAACTCTTGTACAGAAAAAAAGGATAATAGTCTATAACAAATTAAACCAAGGATACATACATTTACATAAGAATTGAAAAAGATCAATTATCCTTCTAAAGTCCATAAAAACAGAAGCAGGATCCAAGAATAAAATAAAGCAGATTATTCCTCTATCAGGTAACTATTAAAAGCAAACAAAGTTGACTAGAATACTGGAAGAATGACTAGATTATAAACTACTAGTCTTTAAGCCCGTTACATTAACGGGTGCTAGAATAGAGTGTCTGTCTGTCTGTGTTTCTTTATCTCTCTCTCCTTGGCTGCTGTCTGTGTCTTTCTGTCTCCCCCCCGAGCAAAGCTGTCTGCCCCCAACACACACCTCCCACTCAAAGCAGCCTCCTTTCCCTCTCCCTATCTCTCCAAGGCCCCTTCTGTCTCCCCCCAGCACACCCCTCCCCCAAATTCACCCCATTTCCTTCTCCCTGTCTCTCCATGGGCCCTTCTGTCTTCCCCCAGAGTAAAACTGTCTGTCCCCAGCACACCTCCCCCCCAAAGCAGCCCCTTTTCCCTCTCCCTATCTCTCCATGGCTCCTTTCCCTCTCCCTCTGGCCTCCTGAATTAATCCCCCTGCTTACCTGGCCTGCTCCTCTTCAAAGCAAGCCGCAATTGTGGTGGCCGGCGCCAACGAACTTCGCAGGCCACTCCCCAACCCGGTGGCACATTCCCTCTGACGTGCGGGATCACGTTGGGGGCTCCCCCCGACGCGATCCCATGTGTCAGAGGGAACGTGCCACCGAGGCCGGAAAGCGGCTCGCGAGGCCCGCAGGCTGGCCCGAAGAGGAGGATCAGCGGCAGCAGCAGCGACAGCAGCGGTGAGCGAGGGCGGGAGATATGGTTCCAGCTTGGTGAGGTGAGTGCGGGAGGTCTGCTGAGCTTCCTTCAGGTTGGTGAGGGCGGGAGGAGGGGCGTGGCCAGAGTGATCATTGGCCGGGTTCTAAAATGGAACACGGCCACGGATCACACACGGCCGCAGTAATCACACTTTTTTAAAAGCGCAAGCGCCACTAACCTTTTATTATATAGGATGTTCTAGTTATTATTCCCCTCAAGACGTCTAGAAGATATAAAAGCTGCCAATTGTGCGGGTTCAAAAAATACATATTTAACAGAATCAAAATTAACTAAGCATTTACATGGGTACTTAAGAAAAAAAGTTCCACCAATCAAAATGACTCCTGGTTTTAGAAGTAAAAATTGCTTTCTTCGTTTCTGGGTTTCACAAGAAACATCTAGAAATATTTGTATGCGGAACCCAGGAGATCTTTCATTCTATTTTTGAAAAATAACTTCAAAATCCATATCTTATCTGACAGTAATGCTACTGATAAAGTAGAAGGTTGAACTAATTCACAGTCAGATTTCTCCAAAATGTCCGTAACATTTAATTTTTCTTCATCTTGCTCTGACTATTGGAGTTTGGATGGTATGTAATATACTTGTATACAGGGTGGTACTAATTCTTCTGCTATTCCCAGTATTTCTAAGAAATATCTCTTTAATATCTCCCTAGGTGATGAGGTATACAGTTTCGGAAAATTTATAAATCGCAAATTGTTGTTACGGGAGTTATTCTCTAATGTCTCAGATTTTCTTCTTAGGTAAATGTTATCTCTAATTAATGTGTCTTGAACACAACAAATATCTACCAGGTTTTTATCCAATTTGTCTGCTTGGGTTTTAAAGGAAGTCATTTCTTGTTTCAATTCTCTTATTTCTTGGGGCTGTGGAGGCGGAGCTCTATGGTCAGGGCTCAAAGTTGTATCCGGCCCAGGGAGATCTGTACTGGCTCTGCTTACCACCGGCGACTCCAGCGGGCGAGGCTCTGACATCAATGGGTCATTCTGAAGGCATCTCAGGTATGTATTGATTGTAGCAAAAGAGGGGGGTTCCAGAGCACTTTGAGGTCCCAGCAGTGCTCTTGCCTCTCCTCTTTGGCATTTTTAGGCAATTTGCTCACAATGGAGCATCAGAATATCAAGGAAATTAGCTTTAAGACACGAAAGTCCCGGGGCATCTACACAGCTTCAGTCAACTGCGGCCATCTTGGATCCCCCTACCAGGTTTTTTATCCAACAATGGATCCATTACAGCATTGAAGTCCCCCGCCACCACTAAATCAGAGGCAGCCAGTGGCAGAATCAACTGTTGCAGAGCCTTGAAAAATTCAATTTGATTTGAATTAGGGGCATATATGTTAATGAGCTTCAGCGTATGTTTCCTCACACTCATGTTTACTTGAACCCATCTACCTAAAGGATCAGCTTAAAGGAATTTAAATGTAGCTAGACATTTTTTATTAATTAAAATAACCACTCCCACCTTCTTGCCCGCAGCAGGAGCATAAAAGCAATATTTAACCCATCCTTTTTCTAGTTTACTCGATTTTGAGGCATTTAAGTGTGTTTCCTGAATATAATATATAGCTGCATCTTGTTTCTAGAAATTAAGAGTTTTTTTCTCTTAATTGGATGATTAAGGCCATTGACATTTAATGAAAACAATTTCAGTATCATGTATATTCTAGCAAAAATGAGTCCCCAAAATATAATCCAACATGCTTAACCCTTACTAGTATTATATAAACATTACACATCTTTATACCCCTATAATAATCCCTCCCCTCTACTCCATATCTTGTGACAGGGACCCGGTATCTCCCCCGGCATACCAGAACACTTGGGAAGGAAAATAAGACTAGTTTATTAGCATTTTAAAAAAAATCACTAATAATTTCTTTTTGTCAGGATATCAGGTTTTCAAGATTTTCACACATATAAGCCAACAGGAAAACAAAGTCCAGCAAAACACTTTGAAAAATAAATTCACAGGGTCCCACTCTGCTTTAGCAAAACTACAGTTCTCAGCAACCTGAGCAGAGCTCACACTTCTCAGTTCAATTGCCTATGTTATGGCAGATTGGTTTAAACCAAAGGAAAAAAAACATTTCACAAAGAAAAAAATGCTTCTCTTTCTTTTCTAGCTCTTACTTTAGCAAGGCAGGCTTTTTGGCTAAGTCAGCTTCCAGCCCTACAAAGTTCTTACTGGTAGCTTTTAAACAGGACAAAGTTTCTTCAGAGAAAAAAAAGTTTAGCAAAAAGTTCACAGGGAGCACAAATGTTCCTTCTCTGGGCTTTATCCTTATCAGTTAATTAGCTTTAAATAATCACACAGTAAAGCAACAAGGAAAAATCATATCAGCTTCAGTCCTCTCACAAAAAAACATTACTCACAGTCCTCCATCTTGTGACACTGTACAAAAGTCCATGTCTTCCTCAGCATTATTCGGCAGTTCAAAAGCCGGCTACCAGTTGTCACACAACTATCCCCTGCTCAGGCCAGCAGGCAGTTTAGCTTTATTCTGACCTGTCGGCATGGCTTCCCCAGGAAAGAGGAAGGCTTTTTAGGTAAAACAGACCTAAGCTCCTGCCTAGTCTGCCCAGGCCACACTGAGGTCCGTTTGCCAAGAAAGGGAGACATAATTCAGGTATTGTCAAAATCTGATTATCAGACTTTATTTGAGAGGAGGTCTGAACACCGTCAGCCATCTTCAATACATTCATAAGTCAGGCAAAAAGTAAAAATAAAATATCATTCAGTTGTCGGAATGGCTTAAAGTCCAAGTATGGCATACAATTGCATTCCACTGGACTTTGTTTTAAAGATAGTCATCTTCATCAGGGTTCAAATAACCACAAATGCTATGAAAATAAACTTCAAACAATGAAAGCAAAAACTGCATAACATAGCAGGCAAATAAAGTAGCAAACTTTGGGGATAAAGTTCCAAGCTTCCCAGCTAACCTTGCTGGGTAAAATTTCCAGTTTTCACCTCAGACTCAGTTCAGAGCTCTTTCTTACAATAGAGCTCATTAGCATCAGCTGAGCTTTCCAGCCGATGGAGTATAGCAGGGTATTAGATAAGTTGTTAGTTCTACAGGGACTTTATCACAGTGGCTTCCTAAGATAAGAGATACAGCTTCTTTAGCAAACAAAATCTCTGAGCTGTCCCGGAGCAAAAATGAGAGATTTTCCTTCTCTCCCTAATCAAGGCCAGCTGGTCTCAGGTTACAGAGAGCCAACACACAAATGCAGTAAGACAGTTTCCTGGCTTTACTTCATCTCATGAACTAACCACCATTCCCTCTGGGTTATAGTCAACTTCCAGACACAGTTCAGTAGTGTCCATTGCCTCAGCTTTCTCAGCAGTTGGCCTCAGGCTTGAGATGTCCTCTGCCATATCCACATCCTCACTGCTGTGGGGCTGAGGAGAGAGACTCCTCCCCTCACCTTCCTGTTTGCTTGGCTGTTCCTGCCTTTGCCTGGATTCCACTGCTTCAATTCCGTCCCTGCCTCCCTCTCTGTGATTCAGGGCTATGCTTTTATGTGTCATAGCCCCACCCTTCTATCCTATGAGCAGGGGAGTTGGGCTGGAAATCCCTATGGAAATAACTCTCATTTCTCCTAGGCTAATAGTGTGAATACCTGGCAGGACTAGGTCTCCACTTCTCAGTAAAAGTCCTAACAGGCTTACTGATGAACTTATTCTGATATGGGATTCTCTGCTGGATATTCTTAGGCTCATACCTTTCCTGCTCTACTTCACTGTCTGAGGGTTAGTCAGACATTTCAATATCCTTACTTTTAACCTGGTCAGCTCTCCTGACCAGGGACCGTGCTCTGCTTTTATCCATTACAGGGACAAAGCTGGCTATGGGTTTGTCACACAGTCCATACTTTCCCCTTGTGGGTCATAGACAGCTTTCTCTGAATCCAAGTCCTGCATTTCAATATCAGAAACTTCTACTGGCTCATGCTTTCTCTCAGGCAATTTTCTTAGCAATTCCACATTTGGCTTCTTTGGCTGGTTCCTTCCTCTTTGGCTAGTGCTGCTTCCCTCTCTAACAAGCAGGGCTGCCTCCTAAAGTTCTGTGCTCCAGGGCCCCTCCCCCTCCCTCTGGCTTGGACAGGAGAAGTTTTAGAGGGACCTGCACACTTAAAAGGGAACTCAGCTTTTGCAGCTTTTAAAGTGGCCGTTTTACAAATGGGACTTCTAAATAGGTTCTGTCTTTCTCTCAGGGGTTCGAAACCTTCCCTTTCTAAGCGGCTGATAGGACAAGGCTCATATTCCTGAGGATTAGGCTCAGGGTTGGCAGGGTCCCTGTCACAATATAATATAAACCCTTGATAGCACCCATTTAGTTTGGTAACTCAAATTCAACCTTGTATCCCTTACAAATTACTACATGAATCAACTTCTCATATGACACTACTGATTAATGATTTATAATATATACGAGATAATCTTTATAACTTACCAATTTATCTCAAAATAAATTATTGCTTTGAAAATCTTAAAAAACTATAACTCTATAAATAAATAACAAACCTTAACAAGAGCCACAGAAACCACCTTCCTCTCTCAGTATCATTCCAATACACCCCCATTATATTCAGTTAGTATTAGCAACATTACTTATATCACTCTACAACAGAACAACTCGTATGGACAAAAATATATATCATTCCCTGCATTTGATCTATTAAAACACAGCCGACCAAAACAAATTCCCAAAATGCCAAGCAATTTTTTCCATATACTCCAATCACTCTCACAAAATGAAATCATCAACTTGAATTAATAACCAACAATAAAAGTTACTCAAAAAGCTATTTCATTCACATTCATGCACTGTCAAACCCAAATGAATAAATTAATTTTGAATGAGTAGATAATCTAAAGAGACTATAAAGAATCATTATATTCCATATCCACCCCCTCCCACCCGTCTTATAAAACCATTCATCCCAATCCCCACCCCACTCTCAACAAAGGTTCCTTTAAATATCCATACATTACCAACCACACACCAAAATATGCACATTGCCAATCTATAGTAGAACCACTTGTATAAGCCTTATGCAAAGCTCAGGAAGAAACACTGTCAGCATTGCCAGGGTTCCTGATGCTCTACATCACAATTTTTTTTTTCATCTTTTCCACTAAATAAAACAACAACCAGTATGGGCCGACAGGATCTTTTCCCCATTGAAAAATTAATAATTTAAAAGGAAGGACAGTGGAATCATAGCATGCCCTTAATAATGGAATGTGCCCTGCAAAGAGGTTAAGAACTGAACAAAGAAATTAAACCAGGTCAGCAAAAGAGAGATCTTAAAAACATTTTCTGATAGGCTACAAAAAGAAAACCAAAACAAAACTACACCAAAAAAAAAAAAAATTAATAATCCAACACGGACATGTAGCCTCAGAAATGCATCTCAGTCTATGCCAAAATATTTCTGCCTGAAATGTGTTGGAGCAACTGGATGAACTTTCATAGTTAAAATTGTGATTTCTGGGAATTCCTGGATAATCGATTTGGCACCGGAGGAGGGAGGTGGAGAACAGGTTGGGCAGGATGATAAAGCTAGACTGTACCCCATGCTTGATTAGAACCTTTACAGCCTCAATTACAGTGTTCCTGGTGCTCAGGATGGGATACATCAGGAGCACTTTCCTTCTGTAAATGTTTGGAGGGGACGGCGTAATAAACCTTTGCTCGCTGTGTCTCTTAATCAATGAATCAAGATCTTCCCTATTCGGATAGACCGATAGCAGTCTCCAAAATGCCAAATTACTATGAGTCTTTTATATATGTAAACCCATCAAAATATACATGCACTGTATGTTTGTGTGTATGTATAAGTTAGTGGAGGATAATTTAATATCAAAGTGTCTATAAAAATTCTCAAAACACACTTATTTTATACCTATTCCATAAACATACTTGGATGTGACGACTGCAATAATCCCTTCTCATGCATCTCCTGGTACAAACTTCATACCATTTCAAGTCTTTTACACCATTGGCAAGATATGGCCTTCACAACTGAACACAATACTTAGAATATGGTCTCACTAATTAAATGGTTACAAATATTGTTCAAAAATTCATATTTCAAGTTGTCTTTGCTATGCCCATTTCTACCACCTATGGGCTGGTTCCCCTCTGTATACTATAAATCATGCCTTATTTCCTCATTCTTCCCCCCCCCCCCCCACCTATACACACACACACACACACACACAGACACACAAAGTTGTCACTGTCCATAGGGGATGAGTTCTCACTATATTGTAATTTTGGTCCACCTATCTGTGGGTGCTGCCTTCTTCCCCCAAGTGTTGATGTTTGACATCCAATTTGTAGTCTTTCAGTTGTCAACTTTTTGAAAGAAAAAAACTTGCCACCTCATGGGCTCCCCTCTGCTCTTCCCAGCCCCTCCAAAGGGCAGGCATGCCCCAGCACATTCCCGTCATACCATTGCCCTCAATCATCTGCTTTATGCAGCCGGATAATGCCCCAGACTCCCATGGCCCACCTTTCCTCTGCTAGGACCTGGCCATTGCCTAATCACAACCCTGGCAGATTTCAGCCCTCTCTTTAGCCTGATGGCTATTGGAGCGTGTATCACGCAGAGCTTCAATGCACTAGTACATTTGGATTGTTTAGCTTTTCCACGTATCTTCTACCCTAGGACTAGCAGGGACCCCTGAGGAAGACTAATTGTCGAAACATGGACCATGTTGGGTCCAACACTCCCAGCGGACTAGGTTTTTATGTTTTTTATGTGGATTGTTATGTTGATTTTTTAATAAAGTCCATATCAGGAACATTGTCTCTCCACAGTGTTTCTTTTGGTTTTGTTTTAAGTTATGTAACCATTTAATATGTATTATCTTATTTAATTTTCTATTATACTGTCATATGTTCAGTTACTGTACATGTATGTTTGATAAAGGTGTGCCTTTAAATAAATTTAAATACATTTTCAGTCCAGAGAAATTTTGTTGAACATTGGCAATGATAATGTGTTGTGTTCTTTTGGCTGTATGATATTAAATTACAGTAACAGATTCTGTTATATTACTATTAGTTTTACTTTTATTTATATAAACATTAGCCCTGAAGAGGGTTGTTTTGTCCTGTCTACTGCTTTCAATATTTGATTGGCCAGCCTTTGCTCTTGCAGACAATCTGACACCTTTCGGGCATAGAGTGGCTTCACCAGATGCCTGTGGGTGATAAACCTATTCTAGGCTTCAATCAATGACTAAATCAGCTCTTGCTTCGTTAGCTAGTTTTAAAAATATTTCCAGTGACAGCTTGTGCCACAGGTTCTCAATTGGACTGAGATCTGTTGACTGAGCATGCCAATTAATTGCCTTCACTCCCTTCAATCTCATCCATTTGAATACAGGTTTTGATCAATAACATGATGCATTATCATCTTGAAAGAAGTAACCACATAGAAACAAGTTCTCTGCTGAAGGCAACATAATTTCTGCAGGATTTCAATGTATTTCACTGTATTCACCATGCCCTCTACAATGTGAAGCCAAGCAACACCACTTGCCGCCATACATCCCCATACCAAGACCTTTGCAGGATGCTTATCCGACAGGTGAAGATATTCAGGCTTGAATTATCCTGGATATCTGCATACATAAGTTCTGCACTGATCATCCAAGATGCAGAAAGAGCTCTCATCACTAAATAATACCTTCTCCAACATTTCCTTTATCCACTTGCTGTATTGCACAGCCCATACCATTCTTTGCTTTCTTTGCTGCACCCTCAGTAGTGGTGCTTGTACTAATCATGGCTGAGCACTTGTCCTGCTACTCTATCAGCAACTGAGGTGATGTCAGCTTCCTATTGCCAACAGATGTGCGTCTCAATACTCAATCTTGTCTGTAACTCTTCTTTCTTGATCTACTTCAACACTGTCAATCCCAGTGATCTCAAACCTGCGGCCCAGAGGCCACACGAGGCCCGCCAGGTACTATTTTGAGGCCCTAGGTATGTTTATCATAATCACAAAAGTAAAATAAAACAGTTTCTTGATCATATGTCTCTTTAGCAATAAACTATAATATTATTATTAAGACTTAGCCAAAAGGAAATATTTATAAACTATAAAGAGTTTTACCTCATGAAAAATTGTCATTTCTTTAATAAGATATTAACTATTTTTTTCTGAGGCCCTCCAAGTACCTACAAATCCAAAATGTGGTCCTGTAAAGGGTTTGAGTTTGTGACCACTGGTCTATCCTGTTTCCTTCTTCTTCTGAAGCACCCTGATCACTATACTTTGATTGCATCCTGCCCTCTCTGCAATTTGCCTGCTGGAATACCCCTTTTCATCAAGAAACACTATTCAAATCAGTTTTTTCTCTGAGAATAACTGAAATTTGGACTTCATTGTTATTGATTTTGCTGATCCAATCAGTTTGAATGATACCAGTTGCTGAAATCCCAGAAATTTATACTTCCCACCATGTAGTGAAGCTTAATGCAGATTGGCTGCAAAAATATCACTTCTGATTTTCTGGAAATGCTACACTGCTGATTGGTGAATTTTCAGGTTTATTAGGATTTTATATACCGCCTATCAAGGTTATCTAAGCGGTTTTACAATCAAGTACTCAAGCATTTTCCCTATCTGTCCTGGCGGGCTCACAATCAAAATTATTCTGATCAATCTGATGTAACTGAATAGTCACAGTTATCAAGGAATTACCAGAAATTTCATGAAATTACATGGAATTATACGTTTCAGACAAAATCGTGTTCAGTTAGTAGCTTAAATTATGTTAATTGAGTCTCAAATGATAAAACAACTACAGACAGTTCAGAACACTGCCATCAGACTCATCTACTGTCTCAGCAAATTTGACCACATCACTCCCGCCTATATAGACTCTCACTGGCTTCCGATAAAAGCAAGAACTCAATTCAAGTTCTATTGTCTACTGTTTAAGATAACCCATGAAACTGCCCCCTGTTACCTAAACAACCGCCTAAACCGCTACCACTCATCCAGATCAAGAAGAACTCAAAACCTATTCACCTTCCCACCTAATAATGGAACCCGTCTTAAGAAACTATACGACAGCCTTCTAGCGACACAGGCAGCAAAAATTGACCCCACAATCACCAAACTAATGATCAATACAACAGATATCAAAGTGTTTCGAAAAGAAATCAAAACATTTCTATTCAGAAAACACGTCATTACCAACTAATATCCTCCCTTTATGCACAAGCTCTCCCTCGATAGAATAACACATTAATTCAATTCTTAAAACCTTTCCTATCATACATACTCTGATTCCTATATAAACATTTTCCACACTATCCAATAAATTTCTTACGTCATTATTAGGTAACTTCCAATCTGTAAACCGTATATACTGATAATATTCACTATATTCTGTTATCACTTGATTCCCTTGATATGTAATTCTTATAATTGAATCCTCTACCACACCATGTAATGTACACGAATCACTGTTATGTAATTTATCTAGATAATCTTTATTATGCAATTCTTTTGGTAATTCCTATAATTTGTATTCCGCCTTGAATAATATATAATGTATAAAGTATTCGAAATTAATTTTCTTATGAACTGTTTTCCTACCTTCTGCTACTCTATGTTTATAACCTAACTAATTTATTCTTCTCAAGTACTTTAGCAAGAATGTGAGCCTTTGGGACAGTCAGGGAACTCTAAGTACTTTCTCTTCATCTTAATTAATCTTATTTATTGCATTTCTTCTGTTTCTACTGTAAACCGCTTAGAACCTCACGGTAAAGCGGTATATAAGAAATAAAATTATTATTATTATTAAATACTTGAATTTTACCATGTGATGTAGGACTTTTGCAAAATTGTATGTTTAGAGATTATAAATATTGCACAATACGCAAGGTTTGTTTGATTGATATCCAGTGCAATCTAAACTAATATATGTCGAACATTGTGACATATTTTAAAAATGGCATTTTGAGGTTTACATACCCATGTGTAAATTTGTTCATTTACATTTGTGCATTATTGTGAATAAATCTGGAAACCTATTTCATAAAAGGCTTAAATTAGGCAACTTTTTGGACTTCCTCCATAGACATCCTGCTATAATATCAAGATTTTAGATACATGAGTTTAATTTACTCTTTTTCCCTTCTTATCCCAACAGCTAATCAGAATGGGAAAAATGGAAAAGATGAATCCCGCTGAAGTGACAGAGTTCATCATTCTGGGGTTCTATGAGTTTCCTGAGTTGCAGCTCCTCCTTTTCTTTGTATTTTTGATTATTTATGTGATGATAGGGAACCTTCTTATTATATTAACAGTTTGATCTGAGTCCCATATGCACAGTCCTATGTTCTTCTTCCTCATGAACTTGTCCTTCCTCAAAATCTGTTATGTTACTGTCACAATGCCTAAATTGTTAGCAGTGCTCATTGCACAGAATAAGACCATCTCTTTTATTCAATGTACAGTGCAGATGTACCAGTTCCTGGGCTGTATGGATGTTGAGATCTACCTTCTCACTGCCATGGCTTATGATTGCTATGTTGCCATCTGCAAACCCTTGCATTACACCATCATCATGAACAAGAAAGTCTGCTTTCTTCTAGCTATTGTTTCATGGACAATTTCATTTCTAATTCCAGTTCTTCTTGTTATTATAATATCACAATCATCTTTCTGTAACTCAAATGAAATTAACCATTTCTTCTGTGACCTCACAGCATTGATGACTCTGTTATGTTCAGGGACCTCTGTCATTGAAACTATAACTTGTAGTTAAGGTTCAGTTTTAGGTTTTACCCCTTTCATGTTATTATATCATATGTGCACATTATTTCTGCTGTATTAAAAATTAATTCTGCTAAAAGTAGACATAAGACCTTCTCTACCTGTTCCTCTCACCTCATAGTCATTTTATTATTTTATGGAACTGCTTCTGGTGTTTACTTGAAACCTCAGTCTGATTACTCCATTGACCTAAACAAACTGCTTACTGTAGTGCATATAACGGCAATCCCACTGTTAAACCCTTTGATTTATAGTCTGAGAAATAAGGAACTGAAATAAACTTTATGGAAAACAACCAGGAGAACAATTTGTCTTCCAAAATTGATAAAATGCCTCACTTAGCGGTTGGTTGCAACATTTCAATTGTGAATAAACAGTATGGGTGGTCATTTCATTGGATGATGCCTATATTAGATATTAAAAGTGATGCTTATTACATATTTTATCAAGGTAACCTGAGCACTCATAATATTGCCTCTTCTACCCGATTAACAACCTCTTTTACTAAGCTGTGGTAGAGGTTTCTACCGCGGCATGGGGTGCTAAATGCTCCAACGCTGATCTGATGCTCATAGGAATTCTACCTTGGCTTAATAAAATGGTTGGGGGGAGGGGGGGGGATTGCTTATCACCACAAACTACCTAACCATAAAATAGGCAGGTCAGGGGCAGTATTAGTTAGGAGCCGTAGGGTGTGCAGGTGCTGGCAATATTCAGTACTAGGACCTACATTGCTAAGTGGGTTAATTTAGGACAGTTCAACATTTTCTCCCCCCAATGCCCCTGTACCTCCACCCCACAACCATCCCAGTTCACAAAGGCCCCCCACAGAGGGTAGTCCTAGTTGAGGTGATGGGGGCAGGGGCAAAGTCCACACGCTCCTGCCACTTGCTGCTGCCATAGTAAAAATGATTTCTGTGACATCTCATAGTAGTTGTGTAATAGAATTACTGTACCTCTTATGTTTAACAATTATTCCTATTGAACTATACAGTAGAGCAATATAACTACTAGCATAGAATGTATTCATGTTAACTTTGCTACATTGCCTTAACTCATTGGTTTTATGTTATCCTGTTTTTTCTTGATTTATGTAGCTTAAAAAAAAAAAAAAACCCACTACAATTTTGTCTGATGACCTTTTCTCTCCTTGTGAGCATTTTTATTAATGGGAGAACATAAGAACAGCCTTACTGGGTCAGACCTATGGTCCACCTAGCCCAGTTTCTGGGCTAGGCACCTGGGCAAATCAGGCCTTAGATTTAGTGGGGATGGGCCGGGAAGGGGCGGGCCTGTCTCATTTCCATGAGGCGGGTCTGTTGGCTGGACGGCAGCAAGACCCGTCCAGCCGACCAACATTTAAAGGTTAGTTGGAGGAGGGAGGTTAGTTGGGGGGGTCCGGAGGGGGTCCGGCTTTCCGGCAGGAGGAGTTGGGCATCCTCCTGCCGGTGATTATGAGTTTGGGGGGGAGGGAGGGTCCGGGGGTTCCGGCAGGAGGTGTAGGGCATCCTCCTGCCGGTGATGGGACAGGTGGCTGCTATACATATCCCTTGCCGCGATAAGTGTAGCGGCCGTGTCTAATCTAACCCGATTCTCTAACCGGCGTCTGTAACATGGATGCCGGTTACAGAATTGGGGTTTAGTGTAGGCCCGATTCTGTATAGGACACCTCTCCCGGGCGTCTTATACAGAATCATGGCCTAAGTGCCTATATTTTCTTTATAAAATAGGTTTAAAATAAATGCCTTTTGGGGATTCTCACATAAGCGTCCGGTTATAAAGTCAAGCTCATAGAAGTTAAATAGTGTTAAGGCTCTGATTTTATAAAATAAGAACACTAATTCCTCAATAGGTTCAGGTCCTGGGCTGCTTCTCTTCTCGAAATAATACTCAAGGATTAGGGCCTGAATATATCCCTTATTAACTCAAAACAAGCCCCACACGGACAAACGATACACACACCCAGCAACACTACAAGGGCTTACTTACAACCAACAACATTCACACTCCCCAAAGAGAAAGGGAAAAAGGAAAAAGAAAAGAAGTGGAGAAAAAGGCCTCAGTTCAGCTTCATCTGGCCAAAAAAACTCAACTCCTACAAAAGCTGTTTATGTGTAAATGCTGAAAAATAGTCCAAGAAAACAAGGCAACTAAAGTAGCCTGCCAGGTGGTATCAAACAGCACGCCTAATACAGATGAAAGTCAGTGGGTGAATGTAACAAAAGGCAGTATAGTCCAGCTCATAACATCCACAGCAAAAGCAAGAAAAATAACTTAGCTGCTAATGGCCTCCAAATCCAGGCCAGGCAGTCCTTACACCTAACGGGGAACCCTCCGTTTCGCATCAAATCGCTGCGTCAGGGATGTTCATATCATTGCTTCACATCCAGATATTCCAGACCCACCATACTCCTCAAACATACTCACCACTTCATCGATCAAAACTGGTGCTTCTCCCCATGTTACAAGAAGGCATTGTTATTGGAGGTGTATAGATTTGGAGTCATTGCTAGGAAGGGTTATTGTCTGGGGAAGGAGACAGATGAGATTTTGAATAGATGTTTTAATGGAAACATTTATAAATGTTATTTATAAAGATGCCTCAACAATTTACAGTTCCCAGGATTTTGTTTGAGCTTCTCGTTTCTTTTCTACTTCTCAAATCTGGTGGCACTTCTTACTGGATGCTAAAATCGGTAATGCTTAGGACACAGACAGGATAACATAGTGGGGTAGCATCTGGCCTGCTGAGATTTGGGAGAAAACCAGTCCTCGGTGTGGCAAAATAAGGAACCAGGCTTCAGTTCTGCAGATGAGACTTTTTATTAGGAAGAGCCATACAGAGGAACATATCTAGAGTAGCCACCATACTCCATGCCTAAACCTTTCCAATACTTCTCTCATCTATTCTGCAGCCTTGCATTACACTACATTTGTGGATTTAAGAAATAAAAATGTGTGAGAGAAAGAACTATAAAAATAGTCAAGGCAAGACTCAAGATGAAGAATTCAGGACTGACCCAAGTGATCTACTCTATCTGTGAAGGTTGCAGAATGCTTGAAAACATTTGAAGAAACTATATCCCAAGTAATGGTAGTTACTGACTTTGATCCTGTGTTTAACAGTTGTATTCTGTACAGAGTTATTATAGTACTACAACTGGATGAACTGGTACATGAAGGGTAATCCCATAAAACCTTGAGAATAGCCATACTGGGTCAGGCCAATGGTCCATCTAACCCAGTATCCTGCTTCCAACAAGTCACAAGCACCTGACATAATCCCAAATAGTAGCAACATTCCATGCTACCTATCCTAGGGCAAGCAATGGCTTTCCCCATGTCTATCTCAATAGGAATTACAGAGCTTAACTATTCTTTGAGTGAAAAGAAATGTTTATCCTATTTATTTTTAAAAGTATCTTCGAGTAACTTCATAGAATATCCCCTAGTCTTTGTACTTTTTAAAAGAGTAAAAACTTGTCAATTCACTTTTACCCATTCAATACCACTCAGGATTTTGTAGACCTTTATCATATCCCTTCTAAGTTTTCTCTTTTCCAATCTGGACATTGGTACGACGAGTGAGGTGATTAAATTTGTTATTCAGAGTAGTGAAGACACAGGGGGATTGTGAAGATCTGCAATGTGACATAATCAAGCTTGAGAAATGGGCATCGACATGGCAGATGAGATTCAACGTAGATAAGTATAAAGTGATGCATGTCGGTAACAAAAATCTCATGCACGAATACAGGATGTCCGCAGCAGTACTTGGAGAGACCTCCCAGGAAAGAGACTTGGGAGTTCTGATCGACAAGTCGATGAAGACGTCTGCCAATGCGTGGCAGCAGCAAAAAAGACGAACAGAATGCTAGGAATGATTAAGAAGGGGATCACAAACAGATCAGAGAGGGTTATCATGCAGCTGTACCAGGCCATGGTCACCTTACACGAAGAAGGACACGGTACTACTCGAAAGGGTTCAAAGAAGAGCGAATGAAATGGTTAAGGGGCTGGTGGAGTTGCCGTACAGTGAGAAATTGGAGAAACTGGGCCTCTTCTCCCTTGAAAAGAGGAGACTGAGAGGGGACTTGATTGAAACGTTCAAAATACTGAAGGGAATAGACTTAGTAGATAAGGGCACTCTCTAAAGTTGAAAGGAGATAGATTCCGTACAAACGTAAGGAAATTCTTCTTCACCCAGAGAGTGGTGGAAAACTGGAACGTCCTTCTGGAGTCTGTTATAGGGGAAAACACCCTCCAGGGTTTCAAGACAAAGTTGGACAAGTTCCTGCTAAACTGGAACGTACACAGGTGAGGCTGGACTCATTTAGAGCATTGGTCTTTGACCTGAGGGCTGCTGCATGAGCAGACTGCTGGGCAGGATGGACCACTGGTCTGACCCAGCAGTGGCAATTTTTATGTTCTTATGTTCCTAAAGAGCCCTAACCTCTTTAGTCTTTCCTCAAATGAGGAGTTCCAGCTCATTTATCATTTTGGTCATCCTAGTTTTGCTGTATCTTTTTTAAAGGAGGCCTAAATATATATGTGTATCCACATATAGCCTCATTATAGAAGATACACACTTTATAGAATGGGTGTGTAAATAGGGCAAAATGTATGCACCTATCTATGTAAGACTGCATATATATTTGTGCATTTCCACATGTGTGCATAATTGTATGTGCTGTATTCACTGATGTCACAGGCATAGAAACATCTTCAAAATGGCAGCCAGAGGGAGAAAGAGAAACTTAGGGGCTGTGGACTTTTGGTTAGGCTCTTCTTTGGATTGGAAGACTGTCTATTCTCAGTGCCTAGCTGGAGGAGGGATTCAGAGATTGGCTACCACAAAATGTGTTAAAGCATTTTTGTGATATAAATCCGCAGAGACACCATATTTGACTGGTAATTCTGCTTTGCATGAGCAAATTATGAGTTACTTATTTGGGGGGAGTGTGGTATTTGATATACAGTCCTATCTTGGAGAGGTTCAAGGCAGTATACAATTTTTTTCTGTCAAGTATTTTCCCTATCTGTCCCAGTTGGTTCACAATCTAATTATTTTACCTGGAATAAGGGAGGGTTAAGTGACTTGTCCAAGGTCACAGGGAGCAGCACTGGAATTGAACTCACATCTGCAGGGTGCTGAGACAACAGCTCTAACCAATGGGTCCAGTAGGGAGGGCTCATCATATACTATAAGGAGGTTATGGTTAGATATGTACCTGGATCTGTTTATGTGAAGTAGAGAATGACACGGTGAAAAAATTGGTCCCCGTCACCGCCCCGTCCCCGTCTCACCATCCTCTGCACCGCCCCGTCACCGCCATTCCCTTCACCGCCCCGTCACCGCCACTGCCAACCCATTCACCGCCCCGTCACCGCCACTGCAACCCCATTCACCGCCCCATCACCGTCACCGCTGCATACATAAAAGCCTCAAACGGGTACGATTTTATATACTTTTCTTTATTTACGTATAAAGGAAACATTCTTTAAAACTTTAAAAGTTTAAAACTTAGTTAAATAAGAGTAGCCCAGCCAGACTTCAGCACGGAGCTGGTCCTACTAGAAACCTCTAATGTGGCTTAGTAAAAGAGACCCTAAAAGCAAATAATCTCACCTGCATCAGAGCAAATGAAAATTTCAGCATGAGAATGTGTATGCTATTGGAAAGAGTAGCTCAGCCAGACCTCAGCACGGAGCTGGTTTTTTTTTTTACACAAACATTCCTTTCCTTACCTCAGCTTGTAACCGACGAAGTTTTCAGGTTTTCAAGAAGCTGCGAAATCCAAATCCTCTGCTCGGCTCCGAAATCACAATCGCTACTGCTGCACTACAAGCCATTAAATATCATGTGCGGCAGTAGCGATTGGTCCCCTACTTTGATCTGACAAATGAGGAGCCAGTATATTGGGGGGCGGAGTCAATGCGGCAACGTGCAAGTTGGATCGAGAGTTGGAGGAGACAGACAACATGGCGGAGACATCAAACACCCGGTCACGAACACGGTGAAACACAGGTAAATAGCGGTTCCTAGAAGGGGGTACATTGGCCTGCGGGGACAAATCTTTTCACCGTTTTTGCGGGCGGTGAAAACTTTTGTCCCCGTGTCTGCGGCGATTTGGCTTTGGAGTCACCATAACCCGCAGCCAAACCGCAGACACGCCGCGGCTCCCTGCGGGGATCGCTCCCCGTGTCATTCTCTAATGTGAAGCTCACTGCAGTGTTCCCTATGGTGTCCTACTGCTCTGCTGCGATGTCTATGTGGCCAGTCTACTACAAATGCTGGCCACTCATATATTCCAATGGTTGTTCTGTGTGTTTCATTTGGACTTAAAAAAAAAAATAAAAAGATATATATATACAGAGCACAAACACATCCATTTTTGAAAAAAACTGGATAGACATTTTGTAGTTTTGAAAATGGGTATGTTTAGTACTGGATTTATGTGTGTCTTTAGTAAAACATGTAAACTTGGATTTTGACATATCAAAATTGGCCCTTTATATGTTGCATACAGCCTGTCATGCAGTAAACAGGCTTTAGAAAATAATTTTTTGTTTTACTTTCAAACCTGGTCCATCTGTTCTGTGAAATTAGACTGTATGTTCTTCAGAGCAGGGACCGTCTGTTGCATGTTAAATGTACAGCACTGCTTATGCCTTTCAATGCTATAGAAATGATAAATAGTAGTAATAGTAGTAGCAAGGCTCAGCGCTTAACCCTTACTCATGCTTTCATAAGCCATGTTAATATCCAGTCTGTAAATTCTCCTATGGTATTCTATTGTATTAAAGCACTCTATTCTTTTCAATAACTATGGTGGATTGTATCGGTGGAATCAAATTATAAAAATTTACATTAAGGGAGCAATACTATATGTTTGAATGAATTGAAATCAGGGGAAAAAATGCTTGGTATGAATGACTATTGAGTAGAATTCAATTATTTAATAAAAGCTCATTATCTGAGTGCTTGTGTCAGCAGAGAGATTTACCAATAAAGTTGGTAACAACGTGCACTGTGAATACCAGATGAAATACGTAACAAAATGTCAGGTTTTGTATTGCTGTTTCCTTCTCTGAAGATGTGAATAAGCATGTGGATAAAGGTGAGCAAGATTATCAAATTATCGTGAGCAAAAATGGATTTATAAAATTAATTCTGTAGTGCCTGGGGTTTGAATTTAGCTTAAGAATAGGCTTCTCTATTTTGATCTAGATGTCTGGTAATGATGACATCAAGGATCAGCTGATCTGAAGCGAGTATAAAGAAGCAGAGAAAAAAGTCACCGCCATCGTGACACATTGTAAATGAATGGCCGGGTGATGACGGAGTGATTGTGGTAAGTGCTAGGATAGTAAAATAATTTTTAACATATATATATATTTAAATATTTAATCTAATATGTTTTTTACTTTTCTAGGGATACGATCCTTGATAAAGCATTGAATATGTCGGATAAGAGTTTCCCCGATCATAAAAACTGAGATAAGTCATAAACCTTTAGTACATATGTAAAAGCATTGACTAGTAGCACTTTAAGGCACTTTTTAAGCACTTTGAAACTGTTGCACTTTAAATATTGAAATCCAATTAGGATAAAAAAGTGGACCAGTGAGGAGACAACACGTCAAGCTTATCGCTATAATAAAAATTTGAGCGATGAGTGGTGTTTCTGAGGTCTGAAGCTTCAGTAAAGTTATGAAATTTATAGCCATTAAGAGTGGTTGAATCATATATCACAATGGATATTTATCACTTGGAATAAAGGGTATTTATGAGCTATATGTGATTCCAAGTTAGAATACTATTGAAGAAATAACCATCTTAGTGGGACTCTTATTTTGAAAGAATGTACATCCCCAGAGCATGATGGACTAAGGAAGCTGATTTTTAAATTATAGTTTATCATGGGCTCCTTTTACTAAACCGCATTAGAGATTTCTACCATGGGTTGGCGAAATAAATGCTCCGATGCTCATAGGTGCCTCAAACCCTGTCCACAGGTGGGGCTTGAGGTGCCTGGGCCAATCAGGCCCTAAGACCCGCCATTCGATGGATGGCGGGCCTGCTGGCTGGCCGGGCTTAGGACCCATCTCTCCAGCCAACTCTTTTGAGGTACGAGTGAGTGTCGAGGGTGGGGGATGGTATCGAGGGGTCAGTGGGGGGGTGTATGGGATCTGCAGGTGGGGGGCCAATCAGGGGTTCAGGGTAAATTGTGGGTGAGTGCGCCAAGGGCAGTAGGGCCTGGGATCCCTTCTGCCCATATCTTAGTGGGGGTAGGGGGTTTCGCTGTGGCAGGAGGGTTTGGGATCCCTCCTGCCTGGATTGAGACGGGGGGTCACTGGGGCAGGAGAGCTTGGGATCCCTCCTGCCCCGATCATTGTCGGGTGGGGGGTGGCAGGGGCAGGAAGGCCTGGGCTCCCTCCTGCCCGATCCGATTGGGGGAGAGGGGTGGATTGCGACAGGAGAGATGGCTCATCTCTCCTGCTGCGATAGCGATCCCTAGTGCATTTGGCAGCACTTGGTGGTATCACTATTGCGGCAGGGGAGATGAGCCATCTGTCCTGCCATGATCATTGCTGGGGAAGGGGGGTGTGGATTCTGTAACCGGTGTTGTTTTTGACAGACACCGGTTACAGAATCCAGCTTTTAGGCGAAGGACTACTGATCATGATTTTTCCCTTTGGTCTTTTGAAGTTGGAGGCCTTTGTTGACCCTGACACTGTACCTTCTTTTTTTCTTTTCTTTTTAATTAAAGTTACCATAGGTTTTCAGGATCAAATGCAGTAGCTGCTTTGCTGTTTACATGACCGCCATCAGTGACTGTCAAGCTTGGAAGTGGATTTAGGGGAAAATTTATCAAGACACTATGCATGTTCATGCATGCTAACCACTAAAGACTTCCATTATATTCCAATGGGCATCTTTAGCAGTTAGCGCATGCTTATGCATTTGCATGTGCTAATACATTTAGAACCCTTTGATAAATTTCCCCCTTAGATTCAGCAAGAATATAAAGTTATAGAGGCAAAACATAAAGCTAAAGCAAACTAGAGTCCTTTGGCTATAATGCATGATATCCAAAGTGTCAGTGCGAGCTTTGGTGCATCTACCCAGGTAGAGAATGGAAGCAAATGCAATTGCACTGAATTACTGAAGTGAGGATTTGTTGCACTTGCTGCAGAATGTTATTTTGTCACCAAAATGACTCTTGATGCAGGCCTTTGGCTGAAACACTGGCAGGGTTGGGTCTTTGTTAAATAAAGAACATTCGGTCCCAGTTCTGTAGGTTTGTACACTTTTTTGTGTGTGTTTTATTGGCTTTTTGTGTATTTGTTAATCCCTTTCTTTATGTGTTATTGATCAATAAATAATCAACATTTATTTACTCCGCCCCCTCTTTTTTTTTATCAAGCTTTTCTAGAATTTTTTTAGCACGGGCCAGTGCGATAAATGCTCCAACACTTACCTCGCTAGCCCACACTAAAAATCTCCAGTGTAGCTTGATAAAAGGAAAGGGGGTTAATTATTGATACATAAATATTGATCAGAATATATTTCTTTGACAAAGAGTATAGATATCTTTGGGGTCTTCACTTTTCCTTCCTATACTTTGATTACAGCAAGTACAAACAGAAACAATATCAAAAGAAGAATAAGGTAAAATTCAACAGCAGCTTCTTCAATGTGATGGACTTTATTCAAGTACATTAATTGATTAGTTGTAGGTCCTATCACGTATGTTGCATGTTGCTATCATCGTTAGATCACTATTGAAATGAGTTCCAGTTCCAGAGGAATTCCACGTCATTTTCCTTTTTTTAAAATTCTTTATTTGCTTTTAAAACTTTCAATAAGTGCAATATAAGATACAATCACTTAATATTCCATCAAAGTCTAATTCACATCAAATATCCCTCCCCTCCCCCCATATACCCAACAATTTTGTTCCTAAGCATAAGAAAACATAAAGTATCCCCAACGTGGATGTACATAAACAAAGGGAAAAATTAATATTAATTCTGTACAATATTTTGTTAATAGCTCCCAAACATCCCTAAATTTCTTAAAATGCCCCTGCTGTATAGCTATTACCCACTGCATTTTAAAGATTTGGCATAATGAATTCCACCAAAAATTATAATTTAGCCGATCCCAATTTTTCCAGTTTTTCATAATTTGCTGTATGGCAACCCCTGTCATAATGAGCAAAAGTTTATTATTATTGGATCTTAGCTCTCATTGATGTACACAGTATCATATGATAATGCCACCGGATTTTCCAGTAAATTGTTCATTTGTCCCCAAATGGATTTCCAAAAGCGAAGTATCAATGGACAATAGAATAGTAAATGATCTAATGTCCCAGCTTCGAGATGACAGTGTCAGCATCTATTGGACTTAGAGCTATCTAATTTCTGTAAATGAACTGGGGTCCAAAATGCTCTATGTAATAAAAAAAATCCAAGTTTTGTCTCATAGATGTCAACGCCGTACATCTCATCCTCCAAGCCCAAATTTGTGGCCACTGAGACGCAGTAATATGATGCTTTATCTCAATGCTCCAAATGTCACGCAGACCAGTCTTTGGTTTCTTATTCAAAAATTCAGATATTAATTTGTACCACTGAGCGGCCAGGTGTCCCAAGAAATCTGTCTGGAAGCAAACTATACTGTTTTTTTAAAAAGATTTTTCCATTCAGGGAACCCCTCCTGAATGGTCTGCTTCAACTGCAAACCATCTATAATTTTGTGATTTGTTAAGACCAAATTTAAGTTGCAATAATGAAAAGTCAAGCAGCTTACCATCAAATAAAACATCATCCAAAGCATGTATACTTGCCTTCATCCAGTGTTTCCAGATGACCTTAAACCTGCCAGTTTGAATTTTGGAGTTCAGCCAGAGGGAGTGAAACATGGATTTATGGATTGGAATATGTATTAAATTATTCATAAATTTTAAAGCTTTTTGTGTATTTGTTAATCCCTTTCTTTATGTGTTATTGATCAATAAATAATCAACATTTATTTACTCCGCCCCCTCTTTTTTTTATCAAGCTTTTCTAGAATTTTTTTAGCACGGGCCAGTGCGATAAATGCTCCAACACTTACCTCGCCAGCCCACACTATAAATCTCTAACGCAGGTTGATAAAAGGAGAGGGGGTTAATTATTGATACATAAATTTTGATCTGAAAATCTTTCTTTGACAAAAAGTATAGATATCTTTGAAGTCTTCAATTTTCCTTCCTATACTTTGATTGCAGCAAGTACAAACATAGAAACAATGTCATAAGAAGAATAAGGTAAAATTCAACAGCAGCTTCTTCAATGTGGATGGACTTTATTCAGGTACATTAATTGATTAGTTGCAAGTCCTATCACACAAGTTGCATGCTGCTATCGTCATTAGATCACTACTGAAATGAGTTACAGTTCCAGAGGAATTCCACATGCCATTTTCAATTTATTTTGTTCCTTTTCCCCTGCTGTCTAGAAAAGAGGGACATTATTTTTCACTCAGGCTCTGGCAATTTGATTTTAGTGCTTGGGCTACAAATTAAGGTGAACCATGTGATCATATTCTAAACATGTGTGGAAGTGATTTATGTAGCAATCTTATTTTCCATCTTGTCTTGTCCTGATCATTTGGTATTTGACATAACTCTTCAGCCTCCTGGCCAGCCCACCCATCCCATACACACGATCCGGCAAGGAGGGAGCCCATCCCCTCCTGCCCATGTGACCCCCCCTACCCCCCATCCCCACTAAGATATGGGCAGGAGGGATACCAGGCCCTCCTGCCCTCGATGCATCCCCTTCCATGATCACCCCCTGAACCCCTGATTAGCCCCCCACCCGCTGACCTGTGAGACCACCCGCCAACTCCTCGACCCCCCCACCCCCAATCCCCCTCCCCGTACCTGCAAGATTTGTTGGCCTGAGGTGCCTGGGCCAACCAGAATAGAGTTGGGCCCATGTGCCTAAGGACCCACCCACAGGAGTGGCCTAAGGCTAATAGTCTTATTCCGGTTGGCCCAGGTGCCTCAGGCCCTACCTGTAGCTGGTGTTTGAGCCAACTGGGCCAATTAGGCCTTAAAGCCATCCATTCAAGGGATAGCTGACCTGCCGGATAGACGGGCTTGGCACCCGCCTGTCCGACCAACGAATCTTATTGGAGATTGCTGGCTCAGGTGGTAATGGAACATCAGACCTTGTTAGCCTAGCATTTGCAGGAATAAAATTCTGGTTGGCTTCTTATAATTAGTTGGATCATCTCAGAACCTGGGTAATTTATTGCTATAATTCCATATCTCAACCTTTCATGACTTCTATTTGACAGATAACAGTACAGTTTATCATTTATATCACTAGCCACTGAATAGGGATAAGCTCCTGAGCTTCCACCTGCAGAAACGGTCAAGTACAGTTGTTCAAAGTTAGTATAATGTGCTTCTTTTAAATGTTTTTCAACAATGGACCACTTCTTGCCTATATCAAACAGTGTTGGTACATGAAAATCATCAGATATGTTTAAAGTATTATAGTTGATTCCCATCACAGGACCATCAAAATTCTGCAATATGATGATCTTTCCTCGTACTTCACCAAGTCTGGGAAGGGCAGGAGAGGTCCAGAACCATGATTTTTCAGCATTTGTCATAGAATTAGCCACTGTTCTAAAGAATTCTTGTGAATTACCTTCAGAATTAAATTCTTCTTTGATGTGCATAAGAATAGTTTCCTTTGAATGCTTTCTCAAGAAATCAATAGTGGTTATGAAGATGTTATCGAGAGTTTGATGTTGATACATTATACCATCATGGACAGGCAGGGTGTTGAAATGGTGCCTGCAATGGATATCAACATATCGTATCCCAGCTTCATATTGTTTAGAGAGATGCCAGGTCTGGGTCTGATACATATTACCACCATAAAAAACCACAGAGCTGTGGGTTCCAGGAATGGAAACATAACGAAGAAACATTGCATCTGGGAGCCGAGACATCCAGTCTGGGTCTTTAATTGTAGGGCCATCTGAACTATCATATGCTTTTGTTTGCCTGCTTCCCATGAGGACCTGAAGTTGAATATCAGTGCCTGTAAAATATTAAATTATTCTTTAGTTATATTCTATCTTCTTTCTTTCCATCATCTACTCAGTTTACTGTCTTTTATACTGTACAGTTGTCTCATACTGCCTTTTATACTGTACAATAGTCTCTAGATCTTACTCCCTATACAAATAGTATTATACTGTAGTTTATGAGTAACCATTTGTGACTGATTAAGGGGTTTCCATCACCTCCATGCAACAGGGAGCGCTAACCAGAAAGGGGAGAACTATAGGTCCCAGAATGCCCTGCACATTTAAAGCTCACTACTGAGTCAGAGGGGCAAGATTCAGGCATGGATGTATACTTCTGCCCAAGACTAGAATCAGTCTTGGAGGTCTCCGAAGGAAAGAGCAACTCCTGGTTTCCCTAGACATAAGCTGAGGCAAAGCTTTGGGAAACAGATTAATGCCTGTAACAGCTTGGCTGAGGTAAGCCAACAACTTTTGTGTTTTTGTGTAAGGCAAACATAATAAAAAAGAAAGCGTTTTGTTATATGACCCTTCCTGAAAATCTAGGTCATCCTGCAACACCAGGCTAATCTGTTACACTATTATGTCCAGAATAAAAACATAGGAGCATAAGATATGCCATGGCACAAACAAAGGTCCATTGAACCTAGCATCCTGTTTCAGTCTGAGACACTATTACCTGACACATCCTGAAAAAGTATATTTAATTTTCATAGTCTATATCAAGCTTTTTGCCATCATCTTTTCAACCTGTTTGGCCACCTTGAGATCATCACATACTATCATTCCCAAGTCCCGCTCCTCTTTTGAGAACAAAGTTCTTCACCTCCTAAACTGTACCGTTCCCTCAGGATTTTGCAACCCAAATGCATGACCTTGCATTTCTTAGCATTAATTATTAGCTGTCAAATTCTGGACCATTCCTCAAGCTTCACTAGGTCCTTCCTCATGTTATCCACACCATCAGGGATGTCTATTGTATTGAAGATTTTAGTATCAAATTCAGGCAAATGTTACCAGACAGCACTGAACAATGATCCTATCCCCCAGGTTATATACTGTGTTCCCACGCTAATAGGTTTGTCCAAATTGGGTCTTCTTTTGAAAAATTGCTGCTTTTCCATCCATATTACTTTTCTTCACAGTGATATTTAATCACTGTTTAACACATATGAAACTTTCTAAAAGCTATTTGGAAGTGTCTAAAATGATATCTATGGGGAGAAAGGCGTACATAATGGTCTAGAACGATAGACTGCAAAACTGATCTGCTTCTGCCATCCTCTATCTAATTAACCTCTTTATTGTTTTTATGTTGAAAAACACTTTGGACCTTAAGGGGCTCATAATTGAAATAGAAATAGGTCTAAAAATCGGCCTACATCGGTACTTAGATGATCAGTGTGACAAGTCGTCCAAGTGCCAATAATCCAATCGTGTTTTAGACATATGTAAAAATGATTTAGGCTTTCACAGTGCTACAATACGCCCAGAGCTAAAAGAGGCATTTTAGGAGGAGTGGTGAGGGCGGGATTTGGGTGGGATGTGCTCTGCCCTAGACTTAGTCATACTGCATGCATAATCGAATGTTTAACAACATTGCCTAGACGGAACTTGGACTTTGTGACTTAGGCCATCTAAAACCAGCTCTAAGTCACAAGAAGGTATCCAAAGTGACCAGTTAACTACTGCAGAGACAAAGTACAGACCCCTACATACTCCCCCAGTGACCCCTCCCCCACTGCCATAAAAAGTGTAATAGCTTTACATAACTGCCTCCAGAATATCAGCACCTGGCAGCCTGGCATAGGAAAGCCTAGTAGAGCTGCACAGATTTGGCTTAAGTGATCTGGGGGGTGGGCTAGTGAACCATGGAGAAGAGAACCCAGGTCCATAAGTCACTTTAACCACTGCATGCATGGTGAAACATATGAACCCGCCAAAACCCTTATGTACTGCCATATAAATGGCACCAGCAGCCATAAAGGGTATTTGGGTTGTAGACAAGTGGGTCTAGTCAGTTCTGGGGGGTGTTTGGGGGACTCAGCATGACC
The DNA here is from genome assembly GCF_902459505.1 of Geotrypetes seraphini. Lineage (NCBI taxonomy): Eukaryota > Metazoa > Chordata > Amphibia > Gymnophiona > Dermophiidae > Geotrypetes > Geotrypetes seraphini. The sequence goes on along the minus strand of NC_047088.1, from coordinate 88,125,121 downwards.
TATAAGGTTGTTGTGGTGAGATGTGTATGTAGCACCCTTTTTGTGAAGTTCACAGCAGTGCCCTGTAAGGTATCCCACTACTCTGGTGCACACAGGAGAGTCAAATCCACAATCACAACACTCAGACGTGAAGGAGTGGACAAGTCCAAAAGAGACTAGTGAACACAAGTTTTTTCACAAAATATTTTATTCCTTCAATACAACATACATCGACTCGACATGTACATGTTTCAGCCCGAATGGCTTGCCTCAGGAGTCTCACAGGTCTGTGTAAAAAGTCAAAGAAACGCATCCATTAACTAATTCAACATCACATGAATCAGTGTGCAAGTGGTGGCATTTTTTTACAGCGTGATTCATGTGATGTTGAATTGGTCAATGGATGCGTTTCTTTGACTTTTTACACAGACCTGTGAGACTCCCGAGGCAGGCCATTCGGGCCAATACATGTACATGTCGAGTCGATGTATGTTGTATTGAAGGAATAAAAGATTTTGTGAAATAACTTGAGTTCACCAGTCTCTTTTGGACGTCTACTCCTTCACGTCTGAGCAATGTTTGGGTATCCAGTACATCAGTTTGCTGACCCCGCCCACATCCAAAAGGTCTTTTTCTAGGCATTTTTGACTTGAATTAATTTTTGGATAAAAATTGGGTATAAAGATAGATGACTTAGCGGTCTGGACGATCAGACGGCTGGACATACAGTTAGACGACTTTTGAAAATAAAAATATGTTGGATGTATTTTTCGAAAATGGACCTTTTCCCATGACCGACTTTGGCAACAAACCGCTATGTTAAATCAGTAAGTAAATGGCGAAGGAACAATAAGCCACAGTGGTTCTCTGCGGAGATCTCGGACCTCATCAAAGAGAAGAAAAAAGCATTCATCTCTTACAAACAATCAGGGAAGCAGGACTCTAGAGAAGACTATCTGGCCAAGTCAAGAGCTGTCAAAACAGCAATTAGGGAGGCCAAATTCCGCATTGAGGAGTCTCTAGCGAAGAACATCCAGAAGGGAGATAAATCCTTCTTCAGGTATATCAGTGACAGAAATAGAAACGCAGACGGGATAGTACGCCTTAGGAAACCAGACGGAAACTATGTAGAAACGGACTCGGAAAAAGCCAAATTGTTAAATGAATACTTCTGCTCAGTCTTCACCCGCGAGGCGCTGGGACTTGGCCCTCAGCTACAGAAAAGGGATGACTCAGCAGACCCATTTAGTAATTTCGAGTTTACGCCCAGCAATGTCTACTCTGAGCTGTCTAAGCTCAAGGTTAACAAGGCAATGGGGCCTGACAACCTACACCCCAGGGTGCTCAGGGAGTTCAGTGATGTCTTGGCGGAACCGCTATCCGCGCTCTTCAATCTCTCCCTTAGTACAGGTAGAGTCCCGTTGGACTGGAAGACGGCTAAAGTTATTCCACTCCACAAGAAAGGATCAAGGATGGAGGTAGCGAACTACAGACCAGTGAGTCTCACATCAATAGTGAGCAAACTAATGGAAACTCTAATCAAACACCAATTGGATACGATCCTGAACGAGGAGAATCTACGGGATCCCCGTCAACATGGATTTACCAAGGGGAGATCCTGCCAATCCAACCTGATCAGCTTTTTTGACTGGGTGATGGGGAAGCTGGATATTGGGGAGTCCCTGGACATCGTATATCTGGACTTCAGCAAAGCATTCGATAGCGTACCACACCATAGGTTGCTGAGCAAGATGAGTTCTATCGGATTGGGCGACACATTGACGAAATGGGTTGGGAACTGGCTTGGAGGCAGGCTTCAGAGGGTAGTGGTGAACGGCACCCCCTCCGAAACGACGGAGGTGATCAGTGGAGTGCCGCAGGGCTCGGTCTTGGGCCCAATCCTATTCAACATCTTTATAAGAGACTTGGCAGAGGGGCTCTGAGGCAAAATAACATTATTCACCGATGACACCAAACTAAGCAATGTAGTGGGCAAAAGCACAACAGACAAAAACTCAATACCCGATAACATGATGAACGACCTACTCCTACTGGAGTGCTGGTCTAGGACCTGGCAACTCAGCTTCATTGCCAAAAAATGCAAAGTCATGCACCTGGGTAGCCAAAATCCATGCAAGACTTACACCCTTAATGGCGAGATCCTAAAAAGAACGGTAGCAGAACAAGACTTAGGGGTGATCGTCAGTGAGGACATGAAGACTGCCAATCAAGTGGAGCAAGCTTCATCCAAGGCTAGACAAACCTGTCCGTCCGTCTGGCAGCCCACAGCAGAATGGGGACAGATTGGCCCAGCCGGCCCAAAGCCCCGGATACAGGTGGGGCCTAAGGCGCCTGGGTCAAAGTGCCTAAGGTTTCCGGGCCTATTCTGATTGGCCCAGGTGCCTTAGGCCCCACCTCTAGTCAGGGCTTTGGGCTGGGCCAATCCGGCCCCATTCTGCTGAGGGCTACTGGACGGACGGACGGGTTTGGCACCCGTCTGTCCGGCCAACGTTAAAGAGGTACAGGGAAGTGGGGTGGGGGTGGGGGTGGGGCTTCGTTGGATCGGCCGGGGGGTCATGGGATGTCTGGGGGGGCCGATCGGGGGTTCTGGGGGGGCGGACATTGGGGGGAGGAGGGTTCGTGGAGGGCAGGAGGGCCTGGGATCCCTCCTGCCCGTAATGTAGTGGGGGTGGGGGTAGGGGGTCGCCTGGGCTAGGAGGGCTTGGGCTCCCTCCTGGCCCAATCGAGTCGGGGGGGGTGGTCGCCGGGGCAAGGAGGGCTTCGGCTCCTTCCTGGACTGCTCGTTCTCGGCGGGGGGGGGGGGGGGTGATCGCCTTGGGGCAAGAGGGCATGGGCTCCCACTTGCCCCGATATCGGCGGGGACTCGGGGAGTTGGCGGGGCAAGAGGGCTTGGGCTCCCTCTTACCCCGATGTCGTCGGGGGGGGATCGTGGCTGCCACTGGGCAAGAGAGCTTGAGCTCCCTCTTGTCCTGATGTTGTATGTATGTTAGCTGTTTTAAAATTAACCTAAAAACTTTCCTGTTTAAAGATGCTTTTACCCTCTGAATGGAATAGTCACAGTGCAGTAGACCCTTTATCAAAAATAAAAAAGATTATAAAAAGATACCCTTCCTAATGTGTTTCCCCTTTATTGTTCTCCTCTTTTTTAAAATTATTAATATTGTAACCTTACCCCCCTCATCCCTCCACATCCAGTTATGTCTGTTGGTCTGTAGGTCGAACCCTTTTTTTGATTTGTTATTATTATTCTTTTGTATTTTAATGTATGCATAAATTTGGATTTTAATGTAAATCGCTTAGCATTCCACGTATAAGCGATTCATCAAATTTCTAATAAACTTGAAACTTGAAACTTAATGTATGTTGGGGGTGATACATCGTGGCAGGAGAGATGCCTCATCTCCCCTACCACGATGCCATCACTCCTCTACCGGAACTGCCATGACCTGCGGCAGGAGAGATAGGGCATCTCTCCTGCCGCGGGTCACGGCAGTTCTGGTAGAGGAGTGATGGCATCATGGAAGGGGAGATGAGGCATCTCTCCTGCCACGATGGTTGCGGTAGGTCGGTTGCCAGGCCACTGATCGCGCCAGCGGCCATCAGCTCATCGGCCCCCTTTTCGGCACTTAGACCTGGTTTGACTACGTCTAAGTCAAAAAAGTCTAAGTGCCAACTAGGCAACCTGTAACTGTTTTGGTTACACCTGTTGTACGCCTAGGTGTAGGTCGGCCCACCTCCCGCCCACTGCCCGCCCTTTCCCCTCCTCTAAACACACCTCTTTTCTCTCTGTGCGTCTAGAGGCAGGGGAAAGGCCTAAGCTGTTTTTAGATACGTCTAAAAACCAGCTTTGGTTATGGGTACTTGGACGATCAGGCTTTTTGATCGTCCAAATAGCCATTTAGGACACTTTTTAGACGTTTTATTTTTTTGATTAATACCCCCTTAATAATCAGCAATAATACAAATCATATAACTTATCTCCCTCCCTCCCCACCCTTCCATAGCAAATATAAAACATAAGTATCATATGATAAAATTTTCCCCCTATCATTCTTATATTATTAAATAATAAACTAAAAATTACATCCCCCTCCCCCAGTATTGAACTTGTAAATTGAAGGGAAAAATTCAGTACAATATTTTGTTAACAGCTCCCATACATCTTGAAACTTCCTTTAATACTCCTTCTGTGTAGATATTGCTCTTTCCATTTTACATATATGGCATAACGAGTTCCACCAAAAATTATAGTTCAATCTACTCCAGTTTTTCCAATTACATGTAATTTGTTGTATGGCGACCCCTGTCATTATAAATAAAAGCTTGTTATTATTTGAAGATATATGACTCTTTGCCTTTGATACTATATTATTGACATGACAAATAATATAGTATCATAGGTCAATGCCACCGGGTTTTCTAATAAATAATTAATTTGGCCCCAAATTGATTTCCAAAAAGCCATAATAAATGGACAATAGAACAATAAATGATCTAAAGTCCTGCTTCAAGATGACAATGCCAACATCTATTAGACTTGGAGCTATCTAACTTTTATAACCGAACAGGGGTCCATAATGCTCTAAGTAACAAAAAATACCAAGTTTGTCTCATAGATGCAAACATTGTACATCTCATCCTCCAAGTCCAAATTCGTATCCATTGAGACGCAGTAATTTGATGCTTAATCTCAATGCTCCAAATGTCTCTCAGACCAGTTTTTGGTTTCTTTTTAATAAATCCAGTTTATTTATACGACTGGGCGGCCTGGTGTCCCAGGAAGTCCACCTGAAAGCATAAGAACTTTAAACTATATTGATTATTAAGATTTTTCCATTCAGGGAACCCCATCTGAATGGTCTGCTTCAGTTGCATCCATCTAAAACTTTGTGATTTATTGAGGCCATATTTATATTATAACTGTGAAAAATCAAGCAGCTTACCATTAGAAATAACATCATCTAATATACGTATACCTATTATCATCTAATACCTCCAGATGACCTTAAATCCGCCAATTTGAATCTTGGAGTTCAGCCATATAATTTGATTTGTTGATTTGTGAATTAGAATAGGTATTAAATTACTCACATATCTTAATGTTTTCAATGTGTCTACTAATATTCTATTGTCTTTATATAATCTAGGCATTTTGATACTGAGAATATGGAACAATCGCAGAGGAAACGTGAGTCACCATTCCAACCATAACCAATCTGGGATATTTTCAATGAGCTCTAGGACGACCCAATACATACCCTGGTGCATAATATAGGATTGATGATACTTATAAAAATTGGGAAAATTTACCCCTACCTCTTTAATTGGCTTTTGTAGATATACTAAAGCAACTGTAGGAGTTTTACCTAGCCAAATAAATTTTGTAAGAATACTATTTAATTTTTTATAAAAGGACCCTTGGAAGAAAACCGGTAACATTTGATAACAAACCACAAGCAAAATCATCATTATAATAGTTTGGACTCTCCCCCACCACAAAAGATGTAAAGGATTCCATTGATCACAAACTTCTGTTACCTACTGTAATAAAATTTTTTCATTCACTTTCATTGTGTCTTCCAACGTACTTTTTATCCAAATGCCTAAATATTTTATTCCATCTTCCTTCCATAGAAAGGGGAATGAATCAAATAAACCTTTTGTACAATGCACATTAAGTGGAAGAACTTCTGATTTACTCCAATTTATCTTGTATCCTGAAAATTTTCAAAATTTCTCTATCAATTCTAGTAAGCTTGAAATGGTTGTTTCCGGATTTCTCAAATGAAGCAGAATTAATTGAAGACATAGAGAATATGACTCTACGAGGAGAAGCTGTACTGCTAGGGGACTTCAATATGCCTGATGCAGACTGGAACTCATTTTCAGCGACAACCAGCGGTAGCAGGAGGCTCTTAACCTCCATAAAGGGAGCACGTCTCAAACAAATGGTAACGGAGCCCACTAGGGCCCAGGCGATCCTCGACCTGGTACTCACCAACGGGGAAAGCGTTTCAGAGGTCTCAGTAGGAGATACGCTAGCCTCCAGCGACCACAATATAGTATGGTTCAACCTTAGGAAAGGCTTCCCTAGATCAAACATGAAAACAAAGGTACTCAATTTCCGGGGCACAGACTTCGCACGCATGGGAGATTTCGTCCATCAGACGCTGCAGGACCAAGCGGAGACCGATGATGTAGAAGCTAAGTGGTTAACACTGAAATCAACCATACATGAAGCAACTAGCCGCTTCATAAAATCAGTAAATAAACGACAAAGAAACAATAAACCCCAATGGTTCACCGCGGAGATCTCGCACCTCATTAAGGAGAAGAAAAAAGCATTTCTCTCCTACAAGCACACGGAGAAAAGAGAAGCAAAAGTAGAATATAGGACCAGGTCTACAGCGGTCAAAATGGCAGTTAGGGAGGCAAAACTTCGAGTGGAAGAAATTCTGGCAAAAAACATTAAAAAGGGGGACAAATCCTTCTTCAGGTATATTAGTGACAGAAAAAGGAACACAGGCGGGATAGTACGCCTTAGAAGACCGGACGGAAGTTACGTGGAAGCAGATTCCGATAAAGCCGAACTACTGAATGAATACTTCTGCTCAGTCTTCACCTGTGAGGCACTGGGACACGGTCCCCAGTTGAAGGCAACACAAAGCACAGAAGACCCGTTTCAGAATTTTGAGTTCACACCAGGTGAAGTTTACAGTGAACTGGCAAGACTCAAGGTGAACAAAGCCATGGGACCAGACAATTTGCACCCAAGAATGCTCAGAGAATTGAGCGATGTCCTGGCGAAACCGTTGGCTGAGCTATTCAATCTCTCCCTAAGTAAGGGGAAAGTTCCCCTGGACTGGAAATTAGCTAATGTCGTTCCTCTGCATAAAAAGGGTTGCAGGGCAGAGGCTGCGAATTATAGACCGGTGAGTCTCACATCAATAGTGTGCAAACTCATGGAAACACTAATTAAAAGCAAATTGGACACGATCTTGAATGAAGGGAATCTTCGGGATCCCAGTCAGCATGGATTCACCAAGGGTAGGTCCTGCCAATACAATCTCATCAGCTTCTTTGACTGGGTAACAAGAAAGTTGGACTTGGGAGAGTCTTTGGACGTCGTGTACCTGGACTTTAGGAAAGCTTTTGACAGTGTCCCACACCGCAGGCTGCTAAGCAAGATGGAATCGATGGGGTTAGGAGAGACACTAACTGCATGGGTCAATGATTGGCTGAGTGGCAGACTTCAGAGGGTGGTGGTTAATGGTACCCTCTCTAAAACATTGGAGGTGACCAGTGGAGTGCCGCAGGGCTCGGTCCTGGGTCCACTCCTTTTCAACATATTCATAGGGGATCTCACTCAAGGGCTTCAAGGTAAAATAACACTATTCGCCGATGATGCCTAACTATGTAATATAGTAAGTGAATGCAGTTTACAGAATTATATGGCGCAGGACCTGCTTACATTGGAAAGTTGGTCCTCAACCTGGCAACTAGGCTTCAATGCTAAGAAATGTAAGGTCATGCACCTCGGAAGCGGAAATCCATGCAGGACATACTTCTTGAACAGAGAAACTTTAACTAGGACTTCAGCAGAACGAGATTTAGGAGTAATCATCAGTGCAGACATGAAAACTGCCAATCAAGTGGAGAAGGCTTCATCTAAGGCAAGGCAGATATTGGGTTGTATCAATAGAAGTTTCGTTAGCCAAAAGCCTGAAGTCATAATGCCGTTGTACAGGGCCATGGTGAGACCTCATCTGGAGTACTGTGTGCAATTCTGGAGGCCACATTACAGTAAAGATGTGCGCAGAATTGAATCGGTTCAACGGACGGCCACCAGGATGATCTCGGGGCTCAAGGGTCTCTCGTACGAAGAGAGACTGAACAAATTGCAGCTCTACACTCTTGAGGAACGTAGGAAGAGGGGAGACATGATCAAAACATTTAAGTACCTCACGGGACGTGTCGAAGTGGAAGATGATATTTTCTTTCTCAAGGGACCCTCGGCCACAAGAGGGCACCCGCTTAAACTCAGGGGCGGAAAATTTCATGGCGACACCAGAAAGTATTTCTTCACAGAGAGAGTGGTTGATCATTGGAACAAGCTTCCAGTGCAGGTGATCGAGGCAGACAGCGTGCCAGACTTTAAGAATAAATGGGATACCCATGTGGGACCCCTACGAGGGTCAAGATAAGGAAATTGGGTCATTAGGGCATAGACAGGGGGTGGGTAAGCAGAGTGGGCAGACTTGATGGGCTGTAGCCCTTTTCTGCCATCATCTTCTATGTTTCTATATATCATTTGTATAAGCAGAAACCTTATATTCCCGGTCTGAATAAGGAATACCCTGTATCTCCTTCACTTGCTGAATGGCTAATAACAAGGGTTCTAAAAGCAGAGGATATAAGGGACAGCCTTGTCTAAGCCCCCTCTGTAGACTAAAACTTTTCGAGAAATTATTATTAATATACAATCTAGCATAGCTTTTAAGAATCAAATGCGCCATTGAAGAGAAAGCATTTTAGTTTCCCTTTAAATCTGTCAAGGTTGGTATCCTTTCTTACATATATTATAACTATGAAAGGGGATAAAGGAGGCATACTTGGAGGAGGGAGCTGGTCTGTTCCCCCAAATTACTAGAATCTGTTCCTGTGATGAGTCCATGACCGAGGGTGAAAAGAAAATGGAAAAAGAAGGCTATTGACAGGAATAAAGAGTATGATTGGTTGTTCCAATTGGCATGAAGGAGATAAGATGTTAGAGTTTGTGCGCACTCAGGCCCTGATTCTCCAAAAGTGCGTCCCGATTTTAGGCAGCTGTAGACGTCCTACAGCTGTCTAATCAGCCAATCGGGATGCACGTTTTTTTAAAAAAAATGCTCCCCAGGCAGGCCTGAAGGCACCTCCGGGAGCCTAGGGAGACCCGCAAGATACCTAAGCTCGCCTACAGGCCTTAGGCGAACTTAGGCGGCCCTACGCGTCTCCCTAGTAGAGGAAGAGACGCTTAAAATGTAGGCCAGCAAAATGCTGGTCTACATTGTAAGTAGACGCGGCCGCTATACTGATCGCGGCAAGGGATCTCCCTGCTGCAATAAAGTATAGCGGCCGTGGCCGCCTGTCCCATCACCGACAGGAGGATGCCTAACTCCTCCTGTCGGAACCCCGAACCCCAGACCCCCCTCCCCCCAAACTCGTAATCGCTGACAGGAGGATGCCCAACTCCTCCTGTCGGAACCCCGAAATCCGGACCCCCCTCCCCCCAAACTCGTAATCGCCGACAGGAGGATGCCCAACTCCTCCTGTCGGAACCCAGGAACCCCCCTCCCCCCCAAACTCGTAATCGCCGACAGGAGGATGCCCAACTCTTCCTGTCGGAACCCCGGAACCCCCTCCCCCCCAAACTCGTAATCGCCGACAGGAGGATGCCCAACTCCTCCTGCCGGAAAGCCCAATGACCCCCCACCCCAACTAATCTCCCTACCCCAACTAACCTTTCAATGTTGGTCAGCTGGACGGGTCTTGCTGCCGTCCAGCCGACGGGTCTGCCTCGTGGAAATGAGATGGCACGCCCCTTCCCGGCTCATCCCCGCTAAATCTAAGGCCTGATTGGCCCAGGCTGTAGAAGCCTGGACCAATCAGGCCTTAGGCATAGCGGGTCCGCCCATCCCCAATGGCCCAGGCTAGGCACCTTGGCCAAATCAGGCCTTAGGATTAGTGGGGATGGGCGGACCCGCTATGCCTAAGGCCTGATTGGTCCAGGCTTCTACAGCCTGGGCCAATAAGGCATTAGATTTAGCGGGGATGGGCCGGGAAGGGGCGTGCTGTCTCATTTCCACGAGGCAGACCCGTCGGCTGGACGGCAGCAAGACCCGTCCAGCTGACCAACATTGAAAGGTTAGTTGGGGGAGGGAGATTAGTTGGGGCGGGGGGTCGTTGGGCTTTCCGGCAGGAGGAGTTGGGCATCCTCCTGTTGGCGATTACGAGTTTGGGGGGGAGGGGGTTCCGGGGTTCCGACAGGAGGAGTTGGGCATCCTCCTGTTGGCGATTACGAGTTTGGGGGGAGGGGGGTCCTGGGTTCCGACAGGAGGAGTTGGGCATTCTCCTGTCGGTGATGGGACAGGCGGCCGCAACAACCGCGGCCGCTATACATATTGCAGCAGGGAGATCCCTTGCTGCCATAAGTATAGCGGCCGCGTCTAATTTAACCCAATTCTCTAAAGACGCCTCTCCCGGGTGGCCTGCCTGAGGAGCATTTTTTTAAAAAAACGTGCATCCCGATTGGCTGATTAGACAGCTGTAGGACGTCTACAGCTGCCTAAAATCGGGACGCACTTTTGGAGAATCAGGGTCTCAGTGTGCGCACCAAGGAACGCAATAAGGAGCATTACCTGCTCCTTAAGTGCTTTCCTTTGGCGTAATGCAGGATGCACCGCAAATGGGTCCAATTTAAATGTCATATACCAGAGCTTGAAAGGAGGTGTGGTCCTGAGCGCTACGAGGCTACGAGATTATGATCAGAAATCAGGACAAAGGAAACAAAAAAATTTTAAAAAGAAGCAATCTGCCCTCAAAAAATATAGCAATATTTACAAGGCGAGGCAAACGAGATGTCCAAAAACAACCAAACAGTTACTTTATTAATAACAAGTTGCCATAAAAAGTCTATGGGCTTATATCCATGTCTAACAAGTCTCTCTATGAAAGTCACAGATCAGTAAAGGGAACCTATCTGCATAAGAGAAGTTTTCTGAGTCGTCCCAACTATGATCCTAATTTCGGCATCCAAGGATGCCTTCTTCAGGGGATAGTGAGAGAACTAGCAAAAATGAAACAGATATAATTCTTAAAATCAAAGTGTACTAACAAGGAGGAATTTGCATATATAATAAAAACATAGGCATAAATATTAAAAAATACAAACATAAATAAACATTCATCATATAAAATATAAGCATAAATATTGAGAAATCCAGGTAAAGTATAAAATACATGCACATTTGGACAATTATAAAACATATGATAAAATGTAAAATAAATAAAATAATCAGTCAATAAAACAGTTGAATATAGATTTGAGGTGTGAACAAAGTAGTTACACTATAAATCAATATCAGGAACTGTATTGAGTATAAAATGGAATGTAATACCCAAAATAAAAGAATTGATAAACTAATATTCATTTTAAAAAACCTGTATAGTTAACCTCTTTGTTAAAACCTGTAGGTTATAAGGTTTTGAGATCATGTATAATTTTTTGTTCAACTTGTAATAAAACAGCATCTATATTGCCTCCTCTGGGTCTTTCTTTAATGATTCTGAAGACAAAAAAACCTCAATTGGTTAATGTCATGTTTGCAATCCAGCCAGTGTTGAACTAATGGTGCAGTAATAATATGTCTCTTAATACTGCTGTGATGCTCGATGATCTTTGTCTTTACCATTCTTCTTGTTTTACCAACGTACATTATGTTATAGGGCATATGATGATGTAGATGATCCAGCAGGTTTGTAATTGGAGGAATGATTTAGGTTGTTAATGCGGTTGGTTCTTAGATGAATGAATCTCTCTCAGTTTCAAGACATAGTGCACACACTGTGAATTTTCCACATATTTTGTGTCCAGAGAATGTATTTGTTGGAATGCTTGGAGTAATATCAGGTAACCTTGAAAATACGAGTTTCTCTTTGAGATTTTTATTTCTAGAGGACGCAACCACTAGTTTTTGATTCTGGAAACACTGATGGCTCTCTAAAATGTTCCAATGGAATCTGATAATTTTGTTGATTTCTTTGGAAAAATGGCGATATCGCATGGTACAGACAATGTCCGGTGTGGTCTTGTTTGTGGCCTGCACTTGGAACTTGTAAAAAAACTTGGACTTATTTTTTCCATTTTGTGATTGATGTTTGTAATTTTGGTTGGGTCGTTGGGGTCTAAAGGATGAAGGAGCTGAATGTCGTCAGCATACGCATATGGTATGAAACCTATTGATTGTTTTAATGTAAGTAATGGAGCCATAAAAATATTAAACATCCAGTCTGCCCAACCTGATTCAATTAAAATTTTTTTTAATTTTTTCTTCTTAGCTTTTTCTGGGAAAGAATCCAAAGCTCTACCCGGTACTGTGCTTAGGTTCCAACTGCCGAAATCTCCATCAAAACCTACTCCAGCCCATCTATACCCTCCCAGCCACTGAAGCCCTCTCCAGCTCATCCTCCCCAATCAGCCATATACAGATTGTGTAAGTCTTCCCAGTACTGGCCTTAGTTCAATATTTAATATTATTTTCTGATTCTAGATCCTCTGTGTTCATCCCACACTTCATTAAACTTCATCACCGTTTTCTTCTCCACCACATTTATCGGGAGTGCATTCCAGGCATCCATAACCCTCTCCGTAAAATAGAATTTCCTAACATTGCTCTTGAATCTACCACCCCTCAACCTCAAATTATGTCTTCTGGTTATACCATTTTCCTTTCTCTGGAAAAGATTTTGTTCTACATTAATACCCTTCAAGTATTTGAACGTCTTAATCATATCCCCCCTGTCCCTCCTTTCCTCTAGGGTATACATAATCAGGGCTTCCATTGTCTCCTCATATGTCTTCTGCTGGAAACCTCCTATCATTTTCGTTGCCCTCCTCTGGACCACTTCAAGTCTTCTTACATCCTTCGCCAGATATGGTCTCCAAAACTGAACACAATACTCCAAGTGGGGCCTTACCAATGACCTGTACAGGGGCATCAACACCTTCTTCCTTCTACTGACTATGCCTCTCTTTATACAGCCCAGCATCCTTCTAGCAGTAGCCACTGCCTTGTCACACTGTTTTTTCGCCTTTAGATTTTCGAACACTATCACCCCAAGGTCCCTCTCCCCATCCGTGCATATCAGCTTCTCTCCTCCCAACATATACGGTTCCTTCCTATTATTAATCCCCAAATACATTACTCTACATTTCTTTGCATTGAATTTTAGTTGCCAGGCATTAGACCATTCCTCTAACTTTTGCAGATCCTTTTTCATATTTTCCACTCCCTCTTCGGTGTCTACTCTGTTACAAATCTTGGTATCATCTGCAAAGAGGCACATTTTTCCTTCTAACCCTTCAGCAATGTCACACACAAACATACTGAACAGGATCGGCCCCAGCACCGAACCTTGAGGGACCCCACTACTCACCTTTCCTTCCTCCGAGTGACTTCCATTAACCAGTTTCTAACCCAGTTCACCACTTTGGGTCCTAACTTCAAATTTGTTCAACAGCCTCCTATGAGGAACCATATCAGAGACTTTGCTGAAATCTAAGTAAATTACATCTAGCATATGTCCTCGATCCAGCTCTCTGGTCACCCAATCAAAATATTCAATCACGATTTACCTTTTGTAAAGCCATGTTTCCTCAAATCCTGTAACCCATTAGATTCAAGGAAGTACACTATCCTTTTTTTCAGCAACACTTCCATTATTTTTTCAACAACCAAAGTGAAGCTGTAGTTTCCCGCTTCATCCCTGTGACCACTTTTGTGAATAGGGACCACATCCGCTCTCTTCCAATCCCTGGGAACCACTCCTGTCTCCAGAAATTTGTTGAACAAGTCTTTAATAGGACCCACTAGAACCTCTCTGAGCTCCCTCAGTATCCTGGGATGGGTCCCGTCCGGTCCCGTCACTTTGTCCACCTTCAGTTTTTCAAGTTGCTCATAAACACTCTCCTCCATGAACAGCACAGAATCTACTCCATTTTCTCGTGTAACTTTGCCAGACAATCTGGGTCCTTCTCCAGGATTTTCTTCTGTGAACACAGAGCAGAAGTATTTGTTTAGCACATTTGCTTTTTCCTCATCACTCTCCACATATCGGTTCCCAGCATCTTTTAGTTTAACAATTCCATTTTTCATTTTCTTCCTTTCACTAATATATCTGAAAAAACTTTTGTCTCCCTTCTTTACATTTTTAGCCACTTGTTCTTCCGCTTGTGCTTTTCGCCAGATGTATCTCTCTCTTGGCTTCTTTCAGTTTCACCCTGTAGTCCTTTCTGCATTTCTCTTCTTATGTTTTTTTATATTTCACGGACGCCAACTCTTTCATCTTTATTTTCTCCGCCACTAGTTTGGAGAACCATATTGGCTTCCTTTTTTTCTTGTTTTTATTTATTTTACATAAAGGTGTTTAGCCATTTTTATTGCTCCATCAGCTTACACCACTGTCTTTCCACTTCTCTTATGTCCTCCCAGGTACACTCCCATTTCATTAAAGTCTGTACGTTTGAAATCTAGGACTTTAAGTATTGTGCGGCCGCTTTCCACTTTAGCCGTTATATTAAAGCAAACCGTTTGATGATCGCTACTTCCCAGGTGAGCACCCACTCGAACATTAGAGATACTTTCTCCATTTGTGAGGACCAAATCCAATATCGCTTTTTCCCTTGTGGGTTCCATCACCATTTGTCTGAGCAGAGCCTCTTGAAAGGCATCCATAATCTTCCTACTTCTTTCCGATTCCGCAGACGGAACATTCCAGTCCGCATCCGGCAGGATAAAATCTCCCAACAGCAGCACCTCCTCTTTCCTTCCAAACTTTTGAATATCCACAATCAGATCCTCCATAACAGGAGTTGAGTCAGCGGCAGAGAGCAGTGTGAGCGAAGGAGAAGCAAGGGGGAGCGAAGGAGAAGCGAGAAAGAGAGAAGGAGAGGCAGGGGAGAGACAAGGAAGCAGGAGCAGGTGAAAATACTGTCGGGGCAGCGGCGAGAGTAGCTCCGCCCACCCCCACCGCGTCATCGAAGATCGACCGGGCTCCTCCATAACAGGAGTTGAGTCAGCGGCAGAGAGCAGTGTGAGCGAAGGAGAAGCAAGGGGGAGCGAAGGAGAAGCGAGAAAGAGAGAAGGAGAGGCAGGGGAGAGACAAGGAAGCAGGAGCAGGTGAAAATACTGTCGGGGCAGCGGCGAGAGTAGCTCCGCCCACCCCCACCGCGTCATCGAAGATCGACCGGGCTCCTCCATAACAGGAGTTGAGTCAGCGGCAGAGAGCAGTGTGAGCGAAGGAGAAGCAAGGGGGAGCGAAGGAGAAGCGAGAAAGAGAGAAGGAGAGGCAGGGGAGAGACAAGGAAGCAGGAGCAGGTGAAAATACTGTCGGGGCAGCGGCGAGAGTAGCTCCGCCCACCCCCACCGCGTCATCGAAGATCGACCGGGCTCCTCCATAACAGGAGTTGAGTCAGCGGCAGAGAGCAGTGTGAGCGAAGGAGAAGCAAGGGGGAGCGAAGGAGAAGCGAGAAAGAGAGAAGAAGAGGCAGGGGAGAGACAAGGAAGCAGGAGCAGGTGAAAATACTGTCGGGGCAGCGGCGAGAGTAGCTCCGCCCACCCCCACCGCGTCATCGAAGATCGACCGGGCTCCTCCATAACAGGAGTTGAGTCAACGGCGCGCAGCCGTTCGGCGCGCGGCGAAGACGAGCGGCAAAGGCGCTCGCCTTAGCGAGTGCCTTTGCGAAGGGCCTCAAGAAGGGCCAAATCTTTCACACAAGGTTACTGAGGAGGCATCAAGCAGGCAGAGAGAGAGAGGGGACTCCAGCAGTAGGCAGAGAGAGCAAGAGAAGACACCAGCAGCAAGTAGAGAAAGAGAGGACACCAGCAACGGGTAGAGAGAGAGAGAGGACACCGATGGAAGCAGAGGGAAACCAGAAGATGAGCTTTCCAGTGTTCTGCACGGACTGTCATATGTATGACTACCTCCCCTCGGGGAGACAGTCATATGTATGCGGTCGGTGTCAGGAGCTGAAAAGCTTGAAGAAGGAAGTCAAGCGACTGGAGGACAAGATACAGGAACTAGAAGGACTTTACACCATGGAGGACCCAATCAAGACAGCTGAAGTCTTCACGAGAGAGAGACACATTGAGGAGGAAGTCAGGGAACTCGAGAAATTCATTGAGGAAGCATACAGGAAGAGGGTGGAAGAGAACGAACTTCGTATGAAAGAAGAAGTCACCCCGACACCAACATGGAAGGGGGAGCAAGAAGCAGGTGACCACATAGAAGACACCCACAGAAGAATACCGCACGAGGGAGAAGAATTGGCTAGTCGATGCCCAGAAGAAGAGAGAGTGAAGCACGCTGAGGACATTGACCTGAGACCGAAACGAAAATTGAAGAAGGGAAAGTCAACGATCCTGGTGGGAGACTCGATACTGAGGCATGTGGACAGCCACATAGCAGGAGGGAGAGAGGATCGACTGGTGACCTGCCTCCCAGGAGCGAGAACCAAGGACATCGTGGACAAAATTGGGATGATCCTGGATGGAGCGGAGACGGAAGAGACCGCAGTAATGATCCACATTGGGACGAATGATGTCAGCAAGAGAGAGTACAGAAGAGGCACGCTGATAGAACAGTTCAAGATTCTGGGAAGGAAGCTGAAGATGAGGGCCCAGAAGATAGTATTCTCAGAGATCCTACCGGTACCGAGGGCAGATGTGAAGAGGCAGGAAGAACTACAATCAATAAATGCGTGGATGAGGAGATGGTGTGAGGAAGAAGGATTCCTTTTCGTGAGAAACTGGACAACGTTCTGGGGCAAGAGCAAGCTCTACAGGAGAGATGGACTGCACCTGAGCACGGCGGGAACAAGACTTCTAGCAAACAACGTCAAGAGAGGAATAGAACAGGCTTTAAACTAAGAGAAAGGGGAAAGCCGACAGTCGACCTAGCGTCGATGATTCGGAAGAAGGTATCCCGTGAAGATACTGAGGGGAAAAAAGGCAGGGAAGAAACAAGAGACAAATTACAGGAGTCAACTAACCCAGAAGAGGAGGTTAGAAAGATTGTAGCAAAAGAGAAGACACCAAAGACCGAAGCACAGGGAAAAGAAATGAAGACGACAAAATGCCAGGATCTAAACTGCATATATACTAATGCAAGGAGTTTAAGTAACAAAATGGGGGAACTAGAAGCCATGGCCAATGCAGAGGACATAGACATCATTGGAATCTCTGAAACGTGGTGGAATGAGGAAAACAAATGGGATACAGCACTGCCGGGGTACAAGCTCTATCGCCGGGATAGGTCAGGTCAGAAAGGAGGAGGAATAGCCCTATACGTAAAAGAAAGCATACAATCGACAAGAATGGACACAGCGGAGATGATCAACAAACTGGAATCGCTATGAGTTAAAATACCGGGTAGGAAAGGGCATGAAATAAAGATGGGCCTATACTATCGTCCACCCGGGCAAACCGGAGATAGCGATAAAGAAATGGATGCCGAGATGAAGCGAGAATGCAAAAGCGGTTACACAGTTGTTATGGGAGACTTCAACTATCCTGGGATAGACTGGAGTCTTGGAAGCTCAAGAAGCGCTAGGGAGAATTCCTGGAGGCTATACAAGATTGCTTCATGGAGCAGCTTGTTAGAGAACTGACGAGAGGAAATGCCACTCTGGATTTAATCCTAAATGGACTAAGGGGACCTGCAAAGGAAGTGGAAGTAGTGGGACCGTTGGGAAACAGTGATCATAATATGATCAAGTTCAAGGTTGAAGTAGGCATACCAAACGGAAAGAGAACCATAGCGACATCTTTCAACTTCAGGAAAGGAAACTATGAAGCAATGAGGGAAATGGTAAGGAAGAAACTTAGGAACACTTCAAAAAAATGGCAAACAGTAGAACATGCCTGGTCTTTTTTCAAAGACACGGTGAGCGAGGCACAAAATCTGCACATCCCCAGATTCAGAAAGGGGTGCAAAAAGGGTCGAACAAAAGACCCAGTATGGATGACAAAAATAGTGAAGGAAGCGATAGGCAATAAGAAAAATTCATTCAGGAAATGGAAAAAGGACAAAACTGAAGGGAACCATAAGGAGCACAGGAAGTATCAAAAAGAATGTCACCGTGTGGTTCGAAAAGCCAAAAGAGAGTATGAAGAGAGGCTAGCCAGGGAGGCATGAAATTTCAAACCGTTCTTCAGATATGTTAAAGGGAAACAGCCAGCTAGGGAGGAGGTGGGACCGCTGGACGAAGGAGACAGGAAGGGAGCGGTGAAGGAGGAGAAAGAAGTCGCAGAAAGACTCAACATGTTCTTCTCGTCTGTATTTACAAACGAAGACACAACCAACATACCGGAACCTGAACAAATCTTCAATGGAAATCAAGCAGAAAAATTAACATCCATGGAAGTGAGCCTTGATGATGTACACAGGCAGATAGAAAAACTTAAAACTGACAAATCCCCGGGTCCGGACGGAATCCATCCCAGGGTTCTGAAGGAATTAAAGGAGGAGATAGCGAAACTACTGCAGCAAATTTGCAACCTATCCTTGAAAACAGGCATGATCCCGGAGGATTGGAAGATAGCCAATGTCACGCCCATCTTTAAAAAGGGATCAAGAGGTGACCCGGGAAACTACAGACCAGTGAGTTTGACCTCGGTTCCGGGGAAACTGGCGGAAGCACTGATTAAAGAACACATCGATGAACATCTGGAAAGAAACGAACTTTTGAAAACAACCCAACATGGTTTCTGCAGGGGGAGATCGTGCCTAACGAACTTATTGCACTTCTTCGAAGGAATTAACAAACGGATGGACAGAGGAGACCCCATAGACATCATATACCTTGATTTCCAAAAAGCCTTTGACAAGGTGCCTCACGAACGTCTACTCCGGAAACTGAAGAACCATGGAGTGGACGGAGACGTACATAGATGGATCAGAAACTGGTTGGCGGGTAGGAAGCAGAGGGTAGGGGTGAAAGGCCACTACTCGGACTGGATGAGGGTCACGAGTGGTGTTCTGCAGGGCTCAGTGCTCGGGCCGCTGCTATTTAATATATTCATAAATGATCTAGAAACAGGCACGAAGTGTGAGATAATAAAATTTGCGGACGATACAAAACTATTTAGTGGAGCTGGGACTAAAGAGGAATGTGAAGAATTGCAAAGGGACTTGAACAAATTGGGGGAATGGGCGGCGAGATGGCAGATGAAGTTCAACGTTGAGAAATGTAAAGTATTGCATGTTGGAAACAGAAACCCGAGGTACAACTATACGATGGGAGGGATATTATTGAATGAGAGTAACCAAGAAAGGGACTTGGGGGTAATGGTGGACATGACAATGAAGCCGACGGCACAGTGCGCAACAGCCGCTAAGAAAGCAAATAGAATGCTAGGCATAATCAAGAAGGGTATTACAACAAGGACAAAAGAAGTTATCCTGCCATTGTATCGGGCGATGGTGCGCCCGCATCTGGAATACTGCGTCCAATATTGGTCTCCGTACCTTAGGAAGGATATGGCGTTACTCGAGAGGGTTCAGAGGAGAGCGACACGCTTGATAAAAGGGATGGAAAACCTCTCATACGCTGAGAGATTGGAGAAACTGGGTCTCTTTTCCCTGGAGAAGAGGAGACTTAGAGGGGATATGATAGAGACTTATAAGATCATGAAGGGCATAGAGAGAGTAGAGAAGGACAGATTCTTCAAACTTTCGAAAAATAAAAGAACAAGAGGACACTTGGAAAAGTTGAAAGGGGACAGATTTAAAACGAATGCTAGGAAGTTCTTCTTTACCCAACGAGTGGTGGACACCTGGAATGCGCTTCCAGAGGGCGTAATAGGGCAGAGTACAGTACAGGGGTTTAAGAAAGGATTGGACAATTTCCTGCTGGAAAAGGGGATAGAAGGGTATAGATAGAGGATTCTGCACAGGTCCTGGACCTGTTGGGCCGCCGCGTGTGCGGACTGCTGGGCACGATGGACCTCTGGTCTGACCCAGCAGAGGCATTGCTTATGTTCTTATGCTTATGCTGCGATTGAGTCGAAGGTCTGTAGACTACACCCACATAGATAGAAGTTCCATCTTCTCTTTTCAGAGCGATCTATATCGCTTCTTTCTCTCCCCAGGTCTCTTGCATTTCGGTCGCTTGGATATTGATCTTTACATAGAGAGCTACTCCTCCACCTTTTTGACCATCTCTGTCTTTCCTAAAAAGATTATATCCCGGTATGTTTGCATCCCATCCATGTGATTCACTGAACCATGTCTCTGTGATAGCGACAATATCTAGATCTGCCTCTAACATCAGGGCTTGCAGATCATGAATTTTGTTGCTTAGACTGCAAGCATTTGTGGTCATCGCTTTCCAGCTATTTTTCAGCGGTAATCTTCTTTTTCGTATAGAGTTTTATTTCGTTTCACTTTCCATTGCAATGCTATGAAATAAGTTGCTGATATTGTTTACGTTGCAATCTTTACTACCATCACATCTTTTCTTTTGCCGGGTGTGGTCTCTAAAATTATCCTTCATACATACACCACCCCCACCTTCTAGTTTAAATGCCTAGAAATATTTTGGCTAAATTTTTCCGCAAGGTTTCTTTTTCCTGCTGTAGTATTATGTAGCCCATAAGTTCAATATAGCTTCTTGTCCTTCCATGTATTTCCCCATCCTCCTATGAACCTAAAGCTTTCTTGATAACACCAGGCTTTGAGCCACCTATTAAAGTCCTCTGTTTTTTTTTTGCTCTTTGCTCTCCCTTTTCATATGCAGGCAGCATTTCAGAAAAAGCTACAGTCTTTACAAAAGGTTTCAAGCCCTCACCAAGCTTCCGAAAAGCTTTCTGCGCTGCAAGTGTGGAGTTGTTGGCCAAGTCATTTGTTCCCAGATGGATAACAACATCAGTGTTAAAATCCTTAGTTTCTTCCTTAATCATAGTCAGTATTTGCCTGGAACTCCTGGTAGCTGAGGATCCTGGAAGACATTTCATTATTTTGGTCTCCTCGCCTTCTGTTCCATGGTTAATACTTCTGATGATGGAATCCCCCAACAGTAATAGTTTTTTGTTTTTGGCTTTTTTATTTGTGCTTAGGGTGTGCTTGTTCTCTTGAGTTACCTTCATTGGTTCCAGTCCCACCTCCCTTCTGTTTTCTTGAGTATCGCAGTGCACAAATGGAGCGAAGGAATTCTGTAGAGGTAATACTTGTGAAGGTGGATGTTTCTGTGTTGCATGTCACAGTCTTCCTGAGCCTACTGTGACCCATTTATTCCTGGGCTGTTTAATTCTTTGAGGTAGAGGTGGTAAGTTGGTATGATTTTGTGGAGCGATGGAAGCTGCTTTAATTGTATTCAATTCCTGTTTAAGTTTGCAGAGCTCCTCCTTAATACTAGCAAGTTGAAGACAGATGGGGCAAACCTTAAGCCTCCAAATAGTGTATCTTGGAATTTCCGTATTTTCACGTATATAACGTGCACCCGTGTAAAATGCGCACACGGGTATAGCACGCGGGAAATCGAAATATATGTTAAAAAAATTTTATATAGCGTGCACACGCGTATACCGCACATGCTGCTTGCCGCCCCGACTCTCGTTTCCAGCCCTGCCCCGAGTCTCCTCTGGTCCCGACTCTCCTTTCCAGCCCTGCCCCGAGTCTCCTCTGGTCCTGACTCTCGTTTCCAGCCCTGTCCCAAGTCTCCTCTGGTCCCGACTCTCCTTTCCAGCCCTGCCCCGAGTCTCCTCTGGTCCCGACTCTCCTTTCCAGCCCTGCCCGAGTCTCCTCTGGTCCCGACTCTCCTTTCCAGCCCTGCCCTGAGTCTCCTCTGGTCCCGACTCTCCTTTCCAGCCCTGCTCCGAGTCTCCTCTGGTCCCGACTCTCGTTTCCAGCCCTGCCCCGAGTCTCCTCTAGTCCCGAGTCTCCTTTCCAG
The DNA here is from genome assembly GCF_902459505.1 of Geotrypetes seraphini. Taxonomy (NCBI): domain Eukaryota; kingdom Metazoa; phylum Chordata; class Amphibia; order Gymnophiona; family Dermophiidae; genus Geotrypetes; species Geotrypetes seraphini. The sequence continues at coordinate 88,103,415 of NC_047088.1, read as the reverse complement.
CCCTGCCCCAAGTCTCCTCTGGTCCCAACTCTCGTTTCCAGCCCTGCCCCGAGTCTCCTCTGGTCCCGACTCTCCTTTCCAACCCTGCCCCGAGTCTCCTCTGGTCCTGACTCTCGTTTCCAGCCCTGCCCCGAGTCTCCTCTGGTCCCGACTCTCCTTTCCAGCCCTGCCCCGAGCATCCTCTGGTCCCGACTCTCCTTTCCAGCCCTGCCCCGAGTCTCCTCTGGTCCCGACTCTCCTTTCCATCCCTGCCCTGAGTCTCCTCTGGTCCCGACTCTCCTTTCCAGCCCTGCTCCGAGTCTCCTCTGGTCCCGACTCTCGTTTCCAGCCCTGCCCCGAGTCTCCTCTGGTCCCGAATCTCCTTTCCAGCCCTGCCCCAAGTCTCCTCTGGTCCCAACTCTCGTTTCCAGCCTTGCCCTGAGTCTCCTCTGGTCCCGACTCTCCTTTCCAACCCTGCCCCGAGTCTCCTATGGTCCCGACTCTTGTTTCCAGCCCTGCCCCGAGTCTCCTCTGGTCCCGACTCTCCTTTCCAGCCCTGCCCCGAGTCTCCTCTGGTCCTGACTCTCGTTTCCAGCACTGCCCCGAGTCTCCTCTGGTCCCGACTCTCGTTTCCAGCCCTGCCCCAAGTCTCCTCTGGTCCCAACTATCCTTTCCAGCCCTGCCCCGAGTCTCCTCTGGTCCCGACTCTCCTTTCCAGCCTGCCCCGAGTCTCCTCTGGTTTCGACTCTCGTTTCCAGCCCTGCCCCGAGTCTCCTCTGGTCCCGACTCTCCTTTCCAACCCTGCCCCGAGTCTCCTCTGGTCCCAATTCTCATTTCCAGCCCTGCCCCGAGTCTCCTCTGGTCCCGACTCTCCTTTCCAACCCTGCCCCGAGTCTCCTCTGGTCCCGACTCTCGTTTCCAGACCTGCCCCGAGTCTCCTCTGGTCCCGACTCTCCTTTCGCTGCCCTGTCCTGCTCCCAGCTCTGTAAGCATGCGCAGACCATCTACAGACAAAGAAGATGGACTGAGCATGCTTTCCGCTCAGTTTTCTGCGCCGGGTTGTCGGGACGTGCTTTTGATCTGTCACCAAGGCGGGCCTTTGTCGCAGCGTGCTTTTGACCACGTGGCTTTGTCCCCCCTCTATCTGACCTTGTAATTTGCCCAGTGAATACCATTTTGCCTTTACAACAGCATCTCAGCCTTTGGGTAAGCCTATAAAAGATTAATGCTGCATGTAGAGCCCACATTTTAAATTTGATCTCTTCAGATTGGTATTCTGCATTTATCTACCCGGTAGTAGAGTTTATCAATTAAATTTAAATTTACCGCCAAAATGCCAGGAATGAGACGAAAGTCATATACAGTGGACTTTAAGCTTAAAGTCGTTGCGAAAGCTGAGGAAATAGGCAACCGGGTCGCAGCGAGAGTTCAATGTTGGAGAAACATCGGTGCGTGAATGGAGAAAAGATAAGAAAAAACTGGAGAAATGAATCCGCGCAAACGGGCACGTCGTGGGGCCAAACCAAAATGGCCTCAGCTGGAGGATGACTTGAAGCAGTGGATTCTGGCGAGAAGGGAGCAAAATCAATCAGTCTCTACTGTTGCGATTCAGATGAAGGCAAAACTACTTGCCAATAGAAGAGGAATACCCGACTTCAAAGCTGGCTTCACATGGATCTCAAAATTTATGAAAAGGAACGGACTATCAGTTCGAATGAGAACAACTGTTGGCCAAAGACTTCCGGATGACTGGCAGCAAAAATTGATTGATTTCCGTGACTTTGTCGCCAAAGAAATATCTGAACTTGGCATCACTGCAAAGGACGTCATCAACATGGATGAAATTCCAATGGCATTCGACATTCCAGCGACAAGAACCGTAGCCCCCACAGTTACTAAATCTGTTGCCATCACCACAACTGGGCATGAAAGAACGTGTTTTACAGTAGTTCTTGTTTGCTCAGCTAGCGGAGTTATGTTAAAGCCCATGCTCATTTTCAAAAGGGTCACTATGCCCCGTGAAAAGCTGCCCACCAGTGTTGTTGTGCACTGCAACAAGAAGGGATGGATGGACTGCGACGTAATGAGATTGTGGGTAGATAAATGCTTTAGGGCAAGACAGGGTGGATTCTTTGCAAAAAATTCCTTGTTAATTTTTGATGCCATGGCTGCCCACAAAGAAAAAAATGTTGAGGCCTACATTAATTCTACTCGTGCCCACATTGCTGTGATACCTGGAGGCCTGACGTGTAAGCTGCAGCCACTTGTCATCACAGTGAATCATCCATTCAAGACTTTTGTTAGAAAGGAGTGGGAGGAGCGGATGCAGAGCGGCACGCACGAGTACACACCCGCGGGGCGGCTGAAGCGGGCAACTTTCACAGAAGTCTGCAAGTGGGTGGCTTCAGCATGGGACAAAATAACACCAAATACTATTGTAAACGGATTTAGAAAAGCGGGCATTGTTTATGAAACCAATGACACTACGGCTACTACCAGTGCAGCGGAAGGAGGCAACAACACGGATATTAGCGATGATGATGACGACGATGATGATATCACTTCGGAAATAAATGAGGATCGTCTGCAGGCCGTGCTCACTTTATTTAATGACGATGATGACAATTCAGATTTTGATGGATTCAAGGATTCAGATGACTGTGATGATGATGACTGAATAAACCTGTAAACTTTGTTTATTTACAACTTTACCGTAACTACGGTAACTGTATTTAGATTATTTTGTCCTCGATACTTCGTTTGATCTACCATAGATTACCGGTAAATGTTATAGTTTATAAGAATGAACATGTGATTTCTGTTCTTGTTGCTGAATTCATACTCACTAACTCTAGATTAAAAGTTATACGGTTGTTTATAAGAATGAACAGTTTTTTTCTTTTGACATTTTTGGTTGAAGGGTGTGTGAATGGTGCATGAGTTCTCCTATGTCTGGTTGAGGTGGATTGAATTATTTAGCTGAAGAAATTATGGTATTTAACCCCCCCCCCCATTCCACACACATTATGGTAATTCTCTTCCATTTTTGTTCTCATTATAAAAAACACTGATAAGTTCCCAGAATAAGATACATTAAAATAAGAAGTGAAAACAAAGGCCCCTACAGATGAGAACATAAGAATAGCCTATGGGTCAGTCCAATGGTCCATCATGCACAGTAGCCCATTCTCATGGTAGCCAATCCAGGTCACTAAATACCTGGTCAAAACCCAAAGAATAACAATATTCCATGCTACCGATCCAGGGCAAGCAGAAACTTCCACCATGTCTTAATAACAGACTATAGACTTTTCCTCCAGGAATTTGTCCAAACCTTTTTAAAACCAGCAACGCTATCTGCTTTTACAATAACTTAAATCTTTCCTTCCAAATAGAGACCTTGCTAGATGTCAAATACAGAAAGAACAAGGTATCGTAACTTCACAAGGACTTAGCAGTGCAGGAATACCTATACCTATATACCTATACCATATACCTAGTGCAAAAATGTGCAAAGGTCTGTTTTTTTCTTTCCATCACTACATAGCCTACGGTAATGCCACACAAGCAGCACTGTTACAAATATATTCTGAAGGTCAATGCTAAGGTTAACAAAGTTTCCTTCCTTGGACCACAAGGAGATACTGACAAACCACTAGAAGAGATCCCAAAACAACTACCCAGGCACAACACCCAAAGACCCATTCAATGTGTGAACCAGTTGAGTGGAGTGGACTAGGGTAACTGGGGGGTGGAAATGGACCCGGAGTTTGCTCAGGAGAATTTCCCAGACCACCTCTTCCTCTCAACACATTGACACGCTGGTGGGTTTATTTTATAGCTTTTTCACCCCCTTCAGTCTGCCTGTCTCCCTTTAAGTCCTGTCCCCCCTTGAAGGTCTGCCTGTCCCCCCTTGAAGTCCTGTCCCCCCTTGAAGGTCTGCCTGTCCCCCTTGAAGTCCTGTCTCCCCTTGAAAGTCTGCCTGTCCCCTTGAAGTCCTGTCCCCCCTGGAAGGTCTGCCTGTCCCCCCTTGAAGTCCTGTCCCCCCTTGAAGGTCTACCTGTCCCCCTTGAAGTCCTGTCCCCCCTTGAAGTCCTGTCCCCCCTTGAAGGTCTGCCTGTCCCCCTTGAAGGTCTACCTGTCCCCCTTGAAGTCCTGTCCCCCCTTGAATGTCTGCCTGTCCCCCCTTGAAGTCCTGTCCCCCTTGAAGGTCTACCTGTCCCCCTTGAAGGTCTACCTGTCCCCCTTGAAGTCCTTTCCCCCCTTGAAGGTCTGCCTGTCCCCCTTGAAGTCCTGTCCCCCCTTGAATGTCTGTCTGTCCCCCCTTGAAGGCCTGTCCCCCTTTGAAGGTCTGCCTGTCCCCCCTTGAAGTCCTGTCCCCCCTTGAAGGTCTGCCTATCCCCCTTGAAGGTCTGCCTGTCCCCCTTGAAGTCTTGTCCCCCCTTGAAGGTCTGCCTGTCCCCCCTTGAAGTCCTGTCCCCCCTTGAAGGTCTACCTGTCCCCCCTTGAAGTCCTGTCCCCCCTTGAAGGTCTGCCTGTCCCCCTTGAAGTCCTGTCCCCCCTTGAAGTCCTGTCCCCCCTTGAAGGTCTACCTGTCCCCCTTGAAGTCCTGTCCCCCCTTGAAAGTCTGCCTGTCCCCTTGAAGTCCTGTCCCCCCTGGAAGGTCTGCCTGTCCCCCCTTGAAGTCCTGTCCCCCCTTGAAGGTCTACCTGTCCCCCTTGAAGTCCTGTCCCCCCTTGAAGTCCTGTCCCCCCTTGAAGGATCTGCCTGTCCCCCTTGAAGTCCTGTCCCCCTTGAAGGTCTACCTGTCCCCCTTGAAGTCCTGTCCCCCCTTGAAGGTCTGCCTGTCCCCCTTGAAGTCCTGTCCCCCCTTGAAGGTCTGCCTGTCCCCCCTTGAAGTCCTGTCCCCCCTTGAAGGTCTGCCTGTCCCCCTTGAAGTCCTGTCTCCCCTTGAAGGTCTGCCTGTCCCCCTTGAAGTCTTGTCCCCTCTTGAAGGTCTGCCTGTCCCCCCTTGAAGGTCTACCTGTCCCCCTTGAAGTCCTGTCCCCCTTAAAGTCCTGCCCCCTTGAAGGTCTGCCTGTCCCCCTTGATGGTCCTGTCCCCCCTTGAAGTCCTGCCCCCTTGAAGGTCTACCTGTCCCCCTTGAAGTCCTGTCCCCCCTTGAAGGTCTGCCTGTCCCCCTTGAAGTCCTGTCCTCCCTTGAATGTCTGCCTGTCCCCCCTTGAAGTCCTGTCCCCCCTTGAAGGTCTACCTGTCCCCCCTTGAAGTCCTGTTCCCCCTTGAAGTCCTGTTCCCATCCTGAAAGCCTGATGCCCCCCCTAACGCCCGATTTATCATCCGGAAGGACCGCTCGCAACCCCACTGCTCGCACTCCCACCCCGATGGACCGCTCACACCCCCACCCGAAGGACCGCTCGCACCCCCACAGCCTCCCCCCTCCCTCATGGAGAAGCTGTCTACCTTGTTTCCGGATACCAGCGAGCCCATCAGTTTCCTCTGCCGGCGGTCCCGCCCCTTCTCTGAGCCCTGCGCTACGCTGCTTCCTCTTCTGGCGGTCCCACCCTTTCTCTGATGTCAGAGAAAGGGTGGGACTGCCGGAAGAGGAAGCAGCGCAGCGCAGGGCTCAGAGAAGGGGCAGGACCACTGGCAGAGGAAGCAGCTGGGCTCGCTGGCATCCGGAAACAAGGTAGACAGCTTCTCCATAGGGGGGGAGGCTGTGGGAGTGCAAGCAGTCCTTCAGGGTGGGAGTGCGAGCGCTCCATCCGGGTGATGAATCGGGCATCGGGGGGGGGAACTATGTAAAAAATAATTTATACAACGCACTCATGCATATAACGCGCAAGGTTATGCACGGTTTGTAAAAATCGTGTATAACGCGCGCGTTATATGCGTGAAAATACAGTAAAGCACCACAGTGATTGCATAGAATGAAGGTCATCTTGATTGGTTGTGAAGTGACTTGATTTGAGTATTCTTGATTATTTGGTTCTCTATATATGAGCAGTGATACCTGTGGTGGGTGGGACTATAAGGGGTCCTTTTATCAAGGCGCGGAAAGCAGTTAATGCGCGGAATACCGCGCATTCAACTGCCTGCCGTGCTAGTCGCTAACGCCTCCATTGATGAGGCGTTAGTTTTTGGGCTTGCTGCGGGGGTTAGCGCGTGATAAAATGTCAGACGCGCTAACCCCCGTAGCATGCCTTGATAAAAGGAGCCCTAAGTCTTACCCTTATTCCTATGAAGAGGAAGAGGAAATAAGATTTAACAGAGGAAAGAGAAGGGTTTATTTTTTTGTTTTCTTTTTTGTATTTTTTAAGTAAGAAACAGGGAGGCGGAGAAGAAAAATTAAGCAGATATAATTCTGAAAAACCGTGAAAAGAGCAGAATATGAAATTCTGAGTAACTTAGCTTTTAGAAGTTCACAGGGAAGTCTTGTTCACAGCACAGTCTCAAAGATAATGCAGTTAACCTTAGTAGTAAATCAGAGCCCCTCCCTTCTACACCTAATCAGCAGATACAATGGCTGAAAACTAGTATTTGATAGTGTAATGGTTTGATTTGATGTTGTTACTGTTTACCTTGAAAAAACGGTCAATAGAGTAAGAACTGAACCATTTAATAACCTGATCAGAAACTGATGGATTGGAGTCTTTGGAGTAGAAGAGTATGATCAATTGTGTCAAAAGCAGCCAAAAGATCCAGGGAGATAAGTAATGCAGATTTTTGATGATCTATGTAATAGAGAATTTTTGTGGTTAAACCTAGTAAGGAGTGTTCAGTGGAATGATGTTGCTTTTACTTGCAGTAAGGCCGCGTCGTTTCGCAGTGCTTCAAAGTTTCGTGCAGAAACAACGTTTTGGTTGGTTTGCAATAGTTCTTGGTCACTTCATTGCACACCCAAAGACACCTAAGACTCCTGATGCAGGCCGGGTAGGCAGAAACGTGTACATGTCGAGTCATTGAGTCATTGTATGAATCTGTACAACTTTGGATGAATAAAGGCATTTGGATCTATCAGATGAGTTGAAAGACACTTTTTTTGTGCACCATTCTGATTAGACAACTCCACTTTGGTTTTGTTCTTGTTAGATAACTTGTACATTTTTGCTTTATATAGTCTTTAATGATCAGATAAATTGTGGCTTCCTTCCAGGCTTTGGGGAGCTTTCCTGAGGATAAACTGTTTGTGATTAGTTTATGGATATGTTCACCAAAAATGGAAAAATATAATTTTATCAGGAAAGGTGGATATATATCGGAGCTATTGCCTTTTATGTTTAAGGATTGCATGACACGATGAATATCAGTTATTTTTAGAAGAGTGAAATTATTGCTTATGGAAACCGGCACCTCTAAATGATTGTTAGCAGTGGTCATATTTGTTATTCCTGTCGATGGCAGTTGTGATTTGATTTTTTTTTTCTATTTTGTCTGCAAAATAGGTGGTGAGAGCTTGTGCAGAAGATTGATTTTTTTCTGACTGTTCTTTGTTTATTGAAGTTGGTTAGTGATCTAACAATTGAGTATAGTGTTGTTGAGTTTTTAGTTTTGGTGATACATTCAGAAAAAAATTTCTTTTTTGCTAGATTGATCTTAAGTTTGTATGTTTGCCATCTCCTTGTAGATAGATATTAAGCGTAATTTGTTTTTCTTGCTTCTTTATCTCCTTTCTATTGATCTTAATTGTTTTTTGAGTAGGGAGAGCTCCTCTGAGTACCATGGGTTACGTAACCAACAGGATGAGATTACACGAGTGGTGAGTGGCTCAAGTTCATTAAGGAGTGTTTGAAAAGATTGGTTCTACGTTTCAATTTGGGCATCTATGGTGTAGTTGGTTTGTTCACCAGTGCTGTATTGAAAGGTAGACAAAATTGCTATGGCATCTAATTTGCTGTAATCACGATATGTTAGTATTTTGGCAGAGAAGCTTTCTTGTCTATTCTTCTGATGTATTGAGTAAGTGATCAAAGAATGATCAGACCAAGGAACAAATGTATTTATGATGAGCGAAAAGTAGGGGGCATTGGAATCAGAGGTAACGACCATATCTGGGGTATGCCCTGCTACATTTGTAGGTTCTGTTATTTGGGAGTTAGCCAGAGGTTATTAAAGAGGTTAACTAATTCTGATGTAAAAGTATTGCTATCATCAAAGTGGACATTGAAATCTCTAAGGATTATCAGATTATTTGTGGTTGTGCAGAAGTCGATTATAATAGATTGTAGTAGAGTAATGTTATCTCTACAGGCTGGGGGAGGGGCTAGATAAAGCAACAGAAAGTCAGTTAGAGGATTGGAGTATAAATTAAATTGCAAAAACTCTACATGACTGTTCCAGGTGATTGGACAAAGATGTCCAATAAATTATGACAAGGCCTCCTCCTTTTTTGATAAAGAAATACAGTAGGAGCAGTGGTCTAGGGGTTCTGAACCTGCAGAATTAATGGAAGTGCAGGAAGATGGGGGGCTGGTCTGCTGTCAGTGACAATGATGCAAGCATTACAGAAATGTCTGAAATGAACATTGCCTGAATATGCTTTAAAGTACTGCTCTGCCAACTGAAATGAAACAGCTCTCTGGCATTTAAATTTCCCCAATTATGGAATGAACTTCCCCTATTTTTGAGATTTCCCAGTTCCTTCCAACTCTTCTGTAAACTTCTAAAAACTTTTTTATTTGCTAAACATTTTGAAAACTAACTCTCTTGTATTTCAGTTTACTTTATTTTTTTTTAAAATTTACTGTTAACCATAGAAACATAGAAAGTGACTGCAGATAAGGGCCACGGCACATCTAGTCTGCCCACCAATGACCCTCCCTTACCTTTCTCTGTGAAGAGATCCCACATGTCGATCCCATTTAGTCTTAAAATCAGGCACGCTGCTGGCCTCAATTACCTGTAGTGGAAGACTATTCCATCGATCAACTACCCTCTCGGTGAAGAAGTATTTCCTGGTGTTACTATGCAATTTCCTGCCCCTGATTTTCCACGGATGCCCTCTTGTTGCCATGGGACCTTTGAAAAAGAAGATATCCTCCTCCACCTCGATACGGCCTGTGAGGTATTTGAATGTCTCGATCATGTCTCCCCTCTCTCTGGGTTCCTCGAGTGTGTAAAGCTGCAATTTATCCATCCGTACTTCATACGGGAGATCCCTGAGTCCTGAGACCATCTGGGTAGCCATTCGCTGGACCGACTCAAATCTCAGCACATCTCTGCGGTAATGCGGCCTCCAAAATTGTACACAATATTTCAGATGGGGTCTCACTATGGATCTATACAATGGCATTATGACTTCGGGCTTACGGCTGACGAAACTTCTGCGTATACAACCTATGATTTGTCTGGCCTTTGATGAAGCTTTCTCCACTTGATTAGCAGTCTTCATGTCCTCACTGATGATCACCCCTAAGTCTCGTTCTGCTACAGTCCTCGCTAGGATCTCACCATTAAGGGTGTAAGTCTTGCATGGATTTTTGCTGCCAAGGTGCATGACCTTGCATTTTTTGGCATTGAAACTTAGTTGCCAGGTCCTGGACCAATGCTCCAGTAGGAGAAGGTTATGTGTCATACTGTCGGACATTGAGTTTTTGTCAGGCCCTATTGTGCTCTTGCCTACTATATTGCATAGTTTGGCGTCATCGGCGAATAACGTTAATTTACCTTGAAGCCCCTCAGCCAAGTCTCTTATGAAGATGTTGAATAGGATCGGGCCTAAGACCGAGTCCTGCGGCACTCCACTGATTATCTCCGTCGTTTCGTAGGGGGTGCCATTCACCACCACCCTCTGAAGTCTACCTCCAAGCCAGTTCCCAAACTATGCAGTCTATGTGTCACCCAATCCTATAGAGCTCATCTTGCTCAACAACCTGTGGTGTGGTACGTTATCGAGTGCTTTGCTGAAGTCCAAGTACACGATGTCCAGGGACTCCCCAATATCCAGCTTCCCCGTCACCCAGTCAAAGAAGCTGATCAGGTTGGATTGGCAGGACCTCACCTCTGTAAATCCATGTTGACGGGGATCCCGTAGATTCTCCTCGTTCAGGATCGTATCCAATTGGCATGTGATTAGAGTTTCCATTAGTTTGCTCACTATTGATGTGAAACTCACTGGTCTGTAGTTCACAGCCTCCGTCCTGCATCCTTTTTTGTGGAGTGGAATGACATTAGCCGTTTTCCAGTCTAACGGGACTCTACTTGTACTAAGGGAGAGATTAAGAGTGCGGATAGCGGTTCCGCCAAGGCGTCACTTAACTCCCTGAGTACCCTGGGGTGTAGGTTGTCTGGCCCCATCACTTTGTTAACCTTGGGGTACAAGCTCTATCGCCAGGACAGGTCAGGACAGAAAGGCGGTGGAATAGCACTATACATAAAAGAAAGCATACAATCGACAAGAATGGACACAGCGGAGACGGCCAACAAGCTAGAATCACTATGGGTTAAAATACCAGGAAGGAAAGGGCCTGAAATAAAGATAGGCCTATACTATCGTCCACCCGGACAAACCGGAGACATCGATAAAGAAATGGAAGCTGAGATAAAGCGAGAATGCAAAGGCGGTAACACGGTTATTATGGGAGACTTCAACTACCCTGGGATAGACTGGAGTCTCGGAAGCTCAAGATGCGCTAGGGAGACAGAATTTCTGGAGGCTGTACAAGATTGCTTCATGGAACAGCTTGTTAGAGAACCGACAAGAGGAAATGCCACTCTGGATCTAATCCTAAATGGGCTAAGGGGACCTGCAAAGGAAGTGGAAGTAGTGGGACCGTTGGGAAACAGCGATCATAATATGATAAAGTTCAAGATGGAAGTAGGAATACTGAAAGGAAAGAGAACCATAGCGACAACTTTTAACTTCAGGAAGGGTAACTACGAAGCAATGAGGGGAATGGTAAAGAAGAAACTTAGGAACACTTCCCAAAAATGGCAGACGGTAGAACATGCCTGGTCCTTTTTCAAGGAAACGGTGAGCGAGGCGCAAAATATATATATCCCCAGATTCAGAAAAGGGTGCAACAAGAGTCGAATAAAAGACCCGGCGTGGATAACTAAAATAGTGAAGGAAGCGATAAGCAATAAGAAAAATTCATTCAGAAAATGGAAAAGGGACAAAACTGAGGTAAACTGGAGAGAGCACAGGAAGTATCAAAAAGAATGTCACCGTGTGGTTCAAAAAGCCAAAAGAGAGTATGAAGAGAGACTAGCCAGGGAAGCACGAAATTTCAAACCGTTCTTTAGATATGTTAAAGGGAAACAGCCGGCTAGGAAGGAGGTGGGACCACTGGATGACGGAGACAGGAAGGGAGCGGTGAAGGAAGAGAAAGAGGTCGCAGAAAGACTTAACATATTCTTTTCATCTGTATTCACAAATGAAGACACAACCAACATACCGGAACCTGAGCAATTCTTCAATGGAAATCAAGCACAAAAGTTAACATCCATAGAAGTGAGCCTTGATGATGTGCGCAGACAAATAGAAAAACTAAAAACTGACAAATCCCTGGGTCCGTATGGAATCCATCCAAGGGTGCTGAAGGAACTAAAGGAGGAAATAGCGGAACTACTACAGCAAATTTGCAACCTATCTCTGAAAACAGGTGTGATTCCGGAGGATTGGAAGATAGCCAACGTTACGCCCATCTTTAAAAAGGGATCAAGAGGAGACCCGGGAAACTACAGACCGGTGAGTCTGACCTCTGTTCCGGGGAAAATGGCGGAAGCACTAATAAAGGAAAAAATTGATGAACATTTTGAAAAACACGAACTTCTGATAACCAGCCAACATGGTTTCTGCCGGGGGAGATCGTGTCTGACCAACTTATTGCACTTCTTCGAGGGAATTAACAAACAGACGGACAAAGGAAACCCCATAGACATCATATACCTAGATTTCCAGAAAGCCTTTGACAAGGTGCCTCATGAACGTCTACTCCGGAAACTGAAGAACCATGGGGTGGACGGAGACGTGCATAGATGGATGAGAAACTGGTTAGCGGGTAGGAAACAGAGGGTAGGGGTGAAGGGACACTACTCAGACTGGAGGAAGGTCACGAGTGGTGTTCCGCAGGGCTCAGTGCTCGGGCCGCTGCTATTTAATATATTCATAAATGATCTAGAAACAGGAACAAAGAGTGAGATAATAAAATTTGCGGACGACACCAAACTATTTAGTGGAGCTCGGACAAAGGAGGACTGTGAAAAATTGCAAAGGGACTTGGACAAATTGGGGGAATGGGCAGAGAGATGGCAGATGAAGTTCAATGTTGAGAAATGTAAAGTATTGCATGTGGGAATCAGAAACCCGAGACACAGCTATACGATGGGAGGGATGTTATTGAATGAGAGTACCCAAGAAAGGGACTTGGGGGTAATGGTGGACATGACAATGAAGCCAACGGCACAGTGCGCAGCGGCCGCCAAGAGAGCGAATAAAATGCTGGGGATAATCAAGAAGGGTATTACAACAAGAACGAAAGAAGTTATCCTGCAGCTGTACCGGGCAATGGTGCGTCCGCATCTTGAGTACTGCGTCCAGTATTGGTCACCATACCTTAAGAAGGATATGGTGTTACTCGAGAGAGTTCAGAGGAGAGCGACACGACTGATTAAGGGGATGGAAAGCCTTTCATACGCTGAGAAATTGGAGAAACTGGGTCTCTTTTCCCTGGAGAAGAGAAGACTTAGAGGGGATATGATAGAGACTTACAAGATCATGAAGGGCGTAGAGAGAGTAGAGAAGGACAGATTCTTCAAACTTTCAGAACATAAAAAAACAAGAGGGCATTCGGAAAAGTTGAAAGGGGACAGATTCAAAACGAATGCTAGGAAGTTCTTCTTTACCCAACGTGTGGTGGACACCTGAAATGCGCTTCCAGAGGACGTTATAGGGCAGCGAACGGTACTGGGGTTTAAGAAAGGATTGGACAATTTCCTGCTGGAAAAGGGGATAGAGGGGTATAGATAAAAGATTACTGCACAGGTCCTGGACCTGATGGGCCGCCGCATGAGCGGACTGCTGGGCGCGATAGACCTCAGGTCTGACCCAGCGGAGGCATTTCTTATGTTCTTATGTTGAGTTTGGACAGCTCACTGTAGACACCGCTGGGCGTAAACTCGAAATTACAAAATGGGTCTACTAAGCTATCCCCTGTCTGCAGCTGAGGGCCGGATCCCGGCACCTCATGGGTGAAGACTGAGCAGAAGTATTCATTTAAAAGTTTAGCTGGTGTCAGGTCAAAAGCGCGCTGGGACAAAGGCGCGAGCAGACAACTGAGCGCAGCGCGGAGGTGCGCGCTGAAGAAAAAGACTGTTTTTAGGGGCTACGACGGGGAGTGTGGGGGGGAACTCCACCACTTTACTTTATACAGATCGCGCCGCATTGTGGGGGGTTTGGGGGGTTGTAACCCCCCACATTTTACTGAAAACTTAACTTTTTCCCTGTTTTTAGGGAAAAAGTTACGTTTTCACTAAAATGTGGGGGGTTACAACCCCCCAAACCCCCCACAATGCCGCCGCGATCTGTATTAAATAAAGTGGGGGGGCTCCCCAACAAAACCCCCCATCGCAGCCCCTAAAAACATTCTTTTTCTTCGGCGCATGCCTCCGTCTTATGCTCAGTTGTCGGCGCGCGCCTTTGTTTTCCGCGTTACTGTCTATGAACCGTTTAGCTTTTTCGGAATCCGATTCTACATAGTTCCTGTCTGGTTTCCTAAGGCATACTATCCCACCTGTGTTCCTGTTTCTGTCACTAATATACCTGAAGAATGATTTATCGTCCTTCTTGATGTTCTTCGCTAGATTCTCCTCCATTCGGAATTTGGCCTCTCTAACTGTTGTTTTGACGACTCTTAAGGTTAAGTTTTAGTTTAGTTTTAGTATATTTTTGTGTGGTGAACTTGTGCTAGGAGAAGCCAAGCTCTAGGAATCTGTGAAAGAAACTGTTTTATAATTTGCCTTAAGAAAACTTACATTTGTACAGACTGTTGGTTGCCAAACAAGCAGACTGTGCAAAGCAATTAACTAATAGACACAGGTCAGTGTTCTGACTGAAGACAGAATAAGGTGTGAACTGTGCAAGTAAGCTTAGAACTGTTGGCAAAAGGCAATGAAGTAACTCACTGCTGTAAAGATCTAATGCAAGAGGTCATGTGACACCATGAGTGGGTGAGGTTGTGTTCTCTGCCTGCTCCAGGACCCTGCTATTTTTCTTGCACTTTTTCACACCTAATTTTGAGCTCTTTGGAGAACTTTTTGTTTTATTTATCTTGCTGGCTATATGGACAAATATCTTACACGCTCTCAGGAGGCCTGGGTTATGAAATCGGCAAACAAAAATTGTGAGGAATTGAAGCTGGGAGCTTCTAAGATGGCGGACTATCCAGGTATAGCAGTTTCCCGGTTTACTGAGAATGCCTTGAGTGACTTAAGAGAAGCTATGGTCCAGATACTGGGGCTGCAGATGGCTACCCTATCTTCACAGATTCAACTCCTTGAGCAGTTGCTCTCGGATATGGCCTTGCGGACAACGGAACTTGAGCAGTGGGTGTCCAATGTGGAGGATGCTGCCAACACTCATGATATATTGGTGGCGGCGCTTCAGGAACAGTTGCACACCCAAGCGGACAAACTTTACGAATTAGAAAAACGCTCACATCGGAACAACTTATGCTTCATGGGCTTCCCTGAGATGCTTCTTGATTCTCATTTACTGCAGGAGTTGGAGAGTTGGCTTGCATCAGAATTTGAGGTACCTTTTGCTTTGGACCCTGCATGATTGGAATGTGCACACAGGCTTGGAGCGCGGCTGGGTCGGGAGGCGTGGCCTCGAGTTGTGATAGCGAAGTTCCTTAATTATTGCCACAAGATGGAGACTTTGAAATTTTGAGATGTGCTGGTCCACCTCACACAAAAGCAGAAAGGTTTTTATCCGCTTTGTACCAATTTGGTGGATCACAAAGCCCACTTTATTATTGTCTACCTCGCTTTGTTGAAGATCCAGAAAGATGGCGGAGGAGGCAGTGGAGTACATTAATGCCACTTTCTCCAGGGCTGCAGAACCTACTTGACATTGCATGCTGTTCTTTCTGCAATTCTATTCAGGTTTCACTTTGCTGATGTTTGTTTTCTATTCTGCTGTGGTTTGAGAGCCTACTAATTTGTGCTTTGGGTCAGCATGTGGATTGGAGAGCAGGGTCCCGGAAGGTGTCATTTCCTGCCCTCTACATTTCTCTTTAAGGAAGTGTTGGGTGAGTTATGGGGGATTTTGGGGTGGGACAGGGGTTTTTCTTTAGAACAGCAGTTAATAGGGGTTTTGTTTGTTCTTCATATCTTTGCGTGGTTCTTACTGCATATTGCTTTGGATGGTTTTATTGTTTGTTTGCCTGCCTCGCTTGTTTGTTTTTGGGAGCTGTGTGTCTGTCCTGGTGTGAGTCTGGGCGCCTCAGGGCCTATGCCTTGCAAAGCTATTTTCTTGCTCATGTTCTTTGACTATTCTAAGGGCTAAGCCGCTTCACATCATTTCCTGTAATGTTTCCGGTATAACTTCACTGGTTAAACATACCAAAATACTTACACAATTAAAACATCACGGGGTTGATTTGGCATGTTTGCAAGAAATGAGGCTGACCAATGAGGAACATAAAAAATTAGAAAGGGGATGGTTGGGGGAGGTGTTCTATGCTTCTTCCTTGAACAAGAAAGTGGGTGTTACTTTATTGGTTAGAAAGGGTTTGCCTTGTATGGTTTCTGCTCTTCAGCAAGATGCCCAGGGCAGATCTCTTCTGGCTCGGGTCCAGGTACATGATACTGCATTTCATCTGTTAGTGGTGTATGGTCCAAATGTCTACTCCTATGTGTTTTATAAAGCACTGATCTGTATTGGTCTGAAGGACCCCAATATTCCCTTGATTGTGGCGGGTGACCTAAATCAGGTGCTCAATCCCGCTTTAGTTCGGTCCAATTCTGCTACTCAATATCATTGCTCTGACACTCGAGGTATTCCCTATTTGTGCACATCCTTGGGATTGGTGGATCCTTAGATGCTCCTCCATCCCACTGATCGTGACTTTACTCACCAATCTCGTTCCCATGGTTCTTTTTCTTGGTTGGACTACACCCTGGTTTCATAATCCTTATTTTTTAGTGTTGAATCTGCCCTTATTGGTCCCTTGGAAGTCTCAGATCCCTATATGATATGGTTGAACTTAGTCTTTGAGGGGGTGTCTTGACAGGGTCTGAGGTGGCGTTTCCCGGCATATTTACAGGGTGATCCTGATTTTCAGAAATACTTGCAAGCTCGATGGGATGATTTTTTGCAGTTTAATGGGCAACATTCGGATGATCTGAGACTGTTTGGGATACTGCCAAGGTGGTTCTTAGAGGGGACATTATTGCCTATGTCTTGGCCCGAAAAAAGCGGATCTCGAAGAGCATTATTCACTTGGAGAAACAATATACTAAATTAAGGGCTCAATATTTGAGGTGCCCCTCTCCTCTTTTGCACGAAGAATTAAATGCCGCTCAGGTGGCGCTTAACTCCTTGCTCCACGAGCATTCTAAAAAATCATTGTTTTATCACAAATTCTAATTTTATAGATATGGGAACAAGGTGGGTAGATTGTTGGCCTCGGTTACTAAGAATTGGAAGGTCAACCGGTATATCTCACAGATTACTGAGGGTGCTAATATCTCTCACACTGAACAGACAGATATTGAGGCCACTTTTTATTGTCATATTTCTGAGTTTTACGCAGGTCCAGTGCCCTACAAAAGCCCTGAGGTTGTTGATTATTTGGATGATGCAGCTTTACCTAAATTTACGGTTGCCCAAAATCAGGTTCTGAGTGGTCCAATTCAGGGACAGGAGCTTCAATGGGCTTTCCAGCATTAAAAATCTTGCACTGCCCCTGGACCGGATGGGTTTTTTTTTTGGAATTCTATAAAATGTTGTCACTTCAGGTTTGTAGTCCATTGCTGGAGTATTATGCTACGGCCTTGGATAGAGGGCAGTTTCCGGCTGATGCCAATGATGCAGCAGTAACCTTAATTCTGAAGCCTAATAAGCCCAAGGAGGATGTGGACTCTTTTCGTCCAATTTCTCTTATTAATGTTGATTTGAAAATTCTGGCTCGACTGATGGCTGATCGTTTGGCGCCATTGTTACCAACTATTATTTCTGCCGAACAGGTCGGGTTCGTTCAACATAGACATTTGGTTTTAAATGTTTGGCATTCAATTTTGACTATGGCCCATACTCAATCGATGCATATTCCAGAGATCCAGGTGAGGGTTGACACGGCCAAAGCTTTTGACCAAGTCAATTGGCACTATTTGTTTCAAACTCGGGAATCTGTGGGGCTGGGGGATGTTTTTTGCGTTCTGCTCAGTCTCTATATTTTGATCAATGGTGCTTGCATCCCTTACTTTTCAATAGGTCGCAGGACGAACCAGAGGTGTCCTTTGTCCCCTTTATTGTTTTTGTTATACTTGGTACCCCTATTGCGATCATTACAGAGCCGTGGAGGGGCATAATAAAAAAAAAGTCTAAGTCCACTTTTGGCCTAAGGCCTTAAACGTTGAAAGTAGAAGCAGGGAAAATGTCCATAATCAAAAATATGTCCAATTGGAGGTTTTTTTTTGATAATGGCCTGCTTCTACATTCAGCTGTTTAAATGCCCAGACCACCACTACATCTACACTTATACCCCATAACGAACCAAAAAAACGCCTAAGCCCCAAACGTCCAACACAAGGGCTTTTAGGCGAAGGAGGAGCCAGTCCTTCGCCTAAAAGCTGGATTCTGTAACCGGTGTCTGTCAAAAACAACACCAGTTACAGAATCCACACCAACCCCCCCCCCCCCCCCAACATTGGGGCAAGAGGGAGCCCAGGCCCTCTTGCCCCGCGGCACCCCAACGTTCCCCGATGACATCGGGGCAAGAGGGAGCCCAAGCCCTCCTTCCCCGGGTACCCGCGGCACCCCCCGATTACGATCAGGCCAGGAGGGAGCCCAACCCCTCCTGCCAAGGCGGACCCGCTACCCCCTACCCCCCCACTACAATATGGGCAGGAGGGATCCCAGGCCCTCCTGCCCTTGACACAACCCCCCCAATGACCGCCCCTCCGAACTCCCGATCGGCCCCCCCGCTGACCCTCAACCCCCGCCGACCCCACAACCCCCTCCACCCCAATCCCAGCCCCCCTACCTGTAAAATGTTGGCCAGATGGACGGATGCCAAATCCGCCCATCCGGCAGGCCAGCCAGCTGCAGAATGGGGCTGGATAGGCCCAGGCATCTGAAACCCCGCCCACAGGTGGGGCCTAAGATGCCTGGGCCAACCAGAATAGGCCCGGGAGTTCTAGGCCCCTCCTGTGGGTGGGGTCTTAGGCTTGGGCTCCCTCTTGCCCCG
This sequence comes from Geotrypetes seraphini, assembly GCF_902459505.1. Taxonomy (NCBI): domain Eukaryota; kingdom Metazoa; phylum Chordata; class Amphibia; order Gymnophiona; family Dermophiidae; genus Geotrypetes; species Geotrypetes seraphini. The sequence continues at coordinate 88,085,026 of NC_047088.1, read as the reverse complement.
ATGTCGTCGGGGAACGTCTGGGTGCCATGGAGCAAGAGGGCTTGACCTCCCTCTTGCCCCGATGTTGTGTGTGGGGGGGGGTGATGTATTGTGGCAGGAGAGATACCTCATCTCCCCTAACGCAATGCCATCACTCCTCTACCCGAACTGCCGCTACCCGCGGCAGAAGAGATAGGGCATCTCTCCTGCCGTGGGTCGCAGCAGTTCTTGATGAGGCATCTCTCCTGCCGCGATCATTGCTGTAGAGGGTAGGCAGGTTGCTGGGGCCGCTGAGCTGATCACAGCAGCCACAATCAGCTCAGCGGCCCTTTTTTCAGCACTTAGACATGTTTTGACTTCGTCTAAGTCAAAACGTATAAGTGCTGTCTAGGCAACCTGCATAAGGTTTTGGTTATACTTGCTGCACGCCTAGGTGTAGGTCGGCCCACCTCCCGCTCACCGCCCGCCCTTTCCCCTTCTCTATACACACCTCTTTTCTCTCTGTGCGTTTAGTGGCAGGGGAAAGGCCTAAGCTGGTTTTAGATACGTCTAAAACCAGCTTTGATTATGGGTACTTGGATAATCAGGCTTTTTGATCGTCCAAGTAGCCATTTAGGACACTTTTTAGACTTTTTTTCTTTTGATTATGAACCTCATAATGAATTGGTGGGTTTACCGGAGGTGAATTCACAATTGCGGGTCGTAGCCTTTGCGGACAATCTGTTCTTAATCTTGGTGACACCACAGCAATCTTTATAGAGAGTGTTGCATATTTTGGATGAGTTTCACCTCTATTCTGGGTTAACCCTAAATAGACAAAAAACTTTGATGCTCCTATTGCAATCTGCAGTTCGAGATCATGGATGAGCCATTTTCCCTTGGAATGGGCCCCTACTGAATTGCGCTATTTGAGAATTATTTTGGCCAAATGATTTGTCTCTTCTTTATAACTTGAATATATCTCCTCTCTTGGATAAGGCTAAGCACAGGCGGGCCTATCACTTTCTCTATTGTGGAAAATAGCTTTTTAAAACATGATGATCTTACCACAGTGGTTATATATCCTGCAGACTTTGGCTCTGATGATTAAACACAACATCTTCTTTCCTTGCATAGAACCCTTACGGGGTTCCTCGGGTGTGTGTGTGGGGGGGGGGAGGGTAGGCATCTTTATATTCCTTTGCATGTCTTGATGTTACCCAGGGAACAGGAGGGGTCAAGGCTTACTGCATGTGGGGCACTTTAATCTGGCTTGTCAGTTAAGGCATCTGAATTATTGGTTTTGTTTGAATGCTTATTTTTCTTTTACTGAGGTAGAATGTTGGTTGACGTCCTCAGCTCCTACCTTTGCTCATTGGAGGATCTTAATGATTCAGCAGGCTGGACTAGATCGACAGGTGATTGAAACTTTGGACTCTAGACAGGGTAATGCATACTTGAACTGTTGGATATCCTTTTCTGCTACTTTGACACACAGTGCTCACAGTAAACTGTTGAACTAATTGAGACAGATTTATTTGTTTGGTTTATAGCTGCTGTTCCGGGTGTTGTTGGGGGGGGGGGGCTGGGAGATGGTGGGTAGGTTAATTGTATTACTGTGTTTTTCGTCTGTGTTGTATTGTTCTTTTGCAATTAATAAAAATGATTTAACGTAAGATCTAATGAAGTGTATCGCAAACTGTACCGCAGCACACTAGTGTGCCTCCTGAGATTTCAGGTGTGCCACAATATACTGGGGAGAAGGAGAGATGCCGGTGCCATCTGACTGCCTACAGGATGTGCCTCTTGCGGTGAGAGGCACATCCTGTCGGCAATCAGCTGGCATCAGCATCTCTCTTTCTTTGCAGCCCTCTTCCCTGCTGGCACCCCCTACTGACAGCTCAGGGCCCATCTAGAGGATCTTTTCTCATGTGCTGACATCAGTGTGATGATGTCATGGATGCGTGAACATCATCACAGTGACGTCCGCACAATTCTAGATGCCTCGAGCCGCAGCCACTACGTTTAGTGTGCCGCAGCTCAACAAAGTTTGCAGGACACTGATCTAATGGGATAATAAAATATATCTTGGAAGAGATCTACAAACAGATCAAAGGGTGGAATGATCCCATATACTGGTTTAAACCAGTGAAGTGCTTCAAACCTATGGTTAAAGTTATGTGAGCCAGCAGAGCTTGTAAATTGACACAATGTGCCAGTGAACATGAAAGTAAAGAGGCAGAGCTTAAGCAAGTGGCATAGCTCTGGCCAGGACTTGTGGACAAGTCCAAGAACTGTACTTGTGAAGAGTGGCATTTTTTCCTGTTTGGCTGAAGATTAAACATAGCTGTGCCATGTTATAAATTATACTGAAGCTAACAGCACAAGTCTGCTAGAGGAAAAAATTCTGTATTTTTATTTGTTGCCTTGAAATATTTTTGATGAACAATTTTGAATTTTGACAGGGATAGGTATGCAGATGATAACCCGCAATTGGAAGAATTGTGATCACCTCAACTTTCCATTTTGGTGGGCCAGTTTATATTTAGGGTACAAATACAAAAAGATGAATGCAGATATGTTGGGGCATAGCAAATTATTTAATTTGGTTTGGTGCCCATTGACATCCTTTGTTAATTCAACATAGTTGTCTTGGTTTAAATTTTTGTTGTTTATTTTTATATATGTCCAGGACGGTGAAGGTGGGCGAGGGGGATATCTTTTTAAACTAAACTAAACTAAACCTTAAGTTTATATACTGAATCCTCTCCATGAATATAGAGCTCGGCACAATTTACAAGAGCTTAATAAAGGAAAGTATAAAATATTGAGTTTGGTGGTTGAGTATAGGAGGGGAGGAGAGCATTACGTTTTTGTGAAAAGCCTAATTTTCAGATGCTTACGGAATAGTTGGAATGAGACCTGATTCTGCAGTGGGGTAGTAAGGTTATTCCAAAGCCCTGTGATTCTGAAGAAGAGAGATTTTCCCAATTTTCCCGCATAGAGGATACCTTTTAGTGAGGGGAAAGATAGTTTAAGTTTTTGGGTGGGCCTGGTGTTGTCGGGACTCAGGGAGTTCCAAGATAGAGGGATTAGGGGAGGGAGGATGCTGTGTAGGATTTTAAAAGCTAGACAGGAACATTTAAAATGAACCCTGGTGATTATTGGGAGCCAGTGGAGTTTGGACAAAAATGGGGAAACATGGTCAAATTTACATTTTGCGAAGATCGATTTGGCCTCAGTGTTCTAAATTAATTGAAGTCTTTGAAGACTCTTTGTAGTTAGACTTAGGTAGATGGAATTACAGTAATCTAGTTTGGAAAGGATGATGGATTGAACAAGGATGGCAAAATGTTGTTGGTGGAAGCAGGATCTCACTTTCCTCAGCATGTGGAGGCTGAAAAAGCACGATTTTATCAGGGAGTTGAGGTGGTTGTTGAAGGAAAGAGAAGAGTCAATAATGATGCCTAGAACTTTGCTAGAGAACTCAAGCTGCAGCGTGGCACCAGAGGGCAGTGTGAAAAGGGTGGGCAGCTGTTCTAATTTTGGACCGAGCCAGAGAAGTTTCATTTTGGACTCGTTCAGTTTCATTTGAACAGAGAGGAACCAGGATTGGAGTTTTGTTAAGTAGGCTGTTATGTTCTCAGAGAGGTTGGTAAGGTTCAAGTCTGTCTCGAGAAGGACAAGGATGTCATCAGCATAAGTATAGATTGTTTCAAGGGAAGATAAATGGAAGATTTTCAGGGAAGACATGTAGATGTTGAAGAGAATAGGGGATAGGGGTGATCCCTGCGGGACTCCACAAGTCGGTTTCCAAGGAGCGGACATAGTGCCATTTGTGTTGACAGTATAGGAGTGAGAACGTAAGAAGTTTGAGAACCACTCTAAGACTGTGGAGTCGATGCCTATCTTGGAAAGTTGATAAATTAGAATATTGTGGCGGACGACATCAAAAGCTGCAGAGAGATCAAATTGTAATAGGACAGCAAACTTATTGCGAGAGTGTAATTGTTGCACCTTTGAAATTAATGAGACCAGGAAGGATTCGGCGCTGAAGTTGGGTCTGAAGCCGTATTGGTAAGGTAAGAGAATGGAGAATTTCTCTAGGTAGGATGAGAGCTGGGTGGAAATGATGGCCTCTAGCATTTTAGTCAGAAGAGGGATGTTTGCTATGGGATGGTAGTTAGAAGGAGAGGAAGGGTCAAGATCAGCTTTTTTCAGTAATGTGGACAAAGCAATATGTCCCATTTCTGCGGAGAATAGGCCTGATAGTAAAGCAGAGTTTATAAGTCTGGTGAGGGTTGAGATGGCCTATGCGGGAATTTTCTCGTACAGGTAGGAAGGGAATGAATCCAGGGTACATTTGCAGGATTTCAGTTTGAGGCAGAGTTTAGAGATCTGGGGTTCAGATACGAGTTTGAAAGTAGTCCAGGATCTGTCTGCTGGCATAGAGTTAGAGTCGTTGGGGGCCAGAGAATTGTAAGAGACTGATGGAGGGAAGAAGCTCCTTATGGTAGTGATATTTTCATTGAAGAATTTTGCTAGGTCATCTGCTGATGAGCTATATGATGGGAGGGCTGTTATTGGGTGAGAATACCCAGGAAAGGGACTTGAGGATAATAGTGGACAAGACAATGAAGCAGTCGGCACAGTGCACAGCGGCTGCTAAAAAGGTGAATAGAATGCTAGGTATAATCAAGAAAGGTATTACAACCAGAACAAAATAAGTTATCCTGCTGTTGTATTGGGCGATGGAGCGCCTGCATCTGGAGTACTGCGGCCAATATTGGTCGCCTTACCTTAAGAAGGATATGGTGATACTAGAGAGGGTTCAGAAGAGAGTGACATCTATATAAATAAAATCGGATGTATGTATGTATGTGCCGCGATCACGCAAAAACGGCTTGACCAATTTGAACGAAACTTGGTATTCAGATCCCTCACTAACCAGGATGATATGTTCTGGGGTTCTCGCGGCCCACCTGCACACGTGGGCGGAGCTACAAACAGATAATCAGATTTCACCAATTCATGTCAATGGAAAAAATGTAAAGAGCTGCCAACGCAAAAACGGCTTCCCGATTTGAACAAAACTTGGTATGCCGATCCCTCACTACCTGGGGTGATATGTTCTGGGGGTCTCACGGCCCACCTGCACATGTGGGCGGAGCTACAAACATAAAATCAGATTTCACCCATTCATGTCAATGGAAAAAATGTAAAAAGCTGCCATTCTCACAGTAATTCAAAAACGGCTTGACCGATTTGAATGAAAAATGGTATGCAGATCCCTCACTACCTGGGGTGCTATGTTCTGGGGGTCTCGCAGCCCTCCTGCACATGTGGGCAGAGCTACAAACAGAAAATCAGATTTCACCCATTCATGTCAATGGAACAAATGTAAAAAGCTGCCATTCTCACAGTAATTCACAAACGGCTTGACCGATTTGAACGAAACTTGGTATGCAGATCCCTCACTACCTGGGGTGATATGTTCGGGGGGTCTCGTGGCCCACAACTCTATGTTGCTTGCTCAAGGGTGGGTTCACCCAAGAATTTATATGTTCTTGCTCCTGGAGGTGAAACTAAAATTGTTGTTTATAATCAAGCTTTGCGTTAGTTGTATTGTATTCATTTTGTCAAATATTTCACATTATAATTTGAATATATATGTGTGTGTGTATGTATGTATGTTCCAGCATAACTCTTCAATGCATGGACAGATTTCAACCAAACTTGACATACACATTACTTACTATCTGAGGACATACACTGTGGGGGTGGGAAGGGGGGATATGTAAAAATGATTGAAAATGACAGATTTTAGTATCTACCCCATAGTGTTTTCGGGCTCACACATGAATACTCAGCATAACTCTGAAACGCATGGAGAGATTTCAACCAAACTTGGTACACATATGACATACTATCTGGGGAAAAATATTGTGCAGGTGGGACGGGGTAAAATACTGTGGGGGTGGGAAGGGGGTGATATGTTAAAATTATCAAAAGCGACAGATATTAATGTCCAACCCATAGTTTTCGGGCTCGCAGAGATGAATACCGACACTCCCGATGCCGTTTAAGTCTAAGTTCAGCCCTATAGAGAGGGACATTCCTTTGGGACATGTGGAGGGTAGGGGGTTGGGACATGGGGGTGGGGCATATGGGACATGTGGGGGGGTAACGTGGGGGGTGGGACATGTGGGACATAGGGGGGTGGGACATGTAGGGGGTTGGACATTTTGGGATAAATAAATATCCGGGCAACGCCGGGTAATCAGCTAGTAGAGAATAAATTAGCCTGTTCTTTGTAAAAGTCCAAATGCTAGATCACTTTGGGTGCCTTCTTTTTTTTTGTGTTTGTTTGATATGAAAAACATTGAGCTCCTTTTGCAGGGCCGCAGTAGAGAGTTCTACTGCGGGCTGGTAAGAACATAAGCAGTGCCTCTGTTGGGTCAGACCAGAGGTCCATCATGCCCAGCAGTCCACTCATGCGGCGGCCCTTCAGGTCCAGGACCTGTATAGTAATCCTCGATCTATACCCTTCTATCCCCTTTTTCTTCAGGAAATCATCTAATCCCTTCTTGAACCCCAATATTGTACTCTGTCCTATCACACCCTCTGGAAGCACATTCCAGGTGTCCACCCCCTAACTTCCTAGCATTGGTTCTGAAACTGTCCCCTCTTAATTTTGCTGAATGCCCTCTCTTTTTTTTTTTTTTTAGATGTGGCCGGAGGTTGTCGGAGCTTTCCAAAACCCAGGCAAATGCAGGGATTTGGAAAATACATCCGGGAGTCTGGACAATCCTCTAAAAAGAGGACATGACCGAGTTCTACTGGACTTCTGGTAATGCTATCTAGGGTTCAATATACACAAAGTATCAATAATCCACTCACATGAAGGGGCCCACAGTCAGCACTGCACCCAGCAGCTGCCATCAATCACGTCCCCCACTTTTTTCTGCAGGAAAAGGCACCAGAGTCCAGGAGCACCATGCTCCGTTGCCTCATCAACTCTCACCATCAGCGTAGACATGCTACACACAGACACTCCAAAATTCAACCACTGGCCAAAAACCTGCTCAGTACACTTTCATTGACTATCCTTTACTTCCCAATTCCTCGTCCTTTTATCCCCTTACAAATTTCCCAATAACCTATAACCAGTGAACTCAGCAACGAGCACTCATACATAGACCAAGGTAAATGCTCAGACACTCATAGAAATTCTGTGAGTGTCGGAACATTTATTTTGACGGCCTGCAGTGGAGACCTCTACTGCAACTTTGTAATTGCCAGCGATTGTTTCTTATCTTTGATTTTAAGGATCCAATTGAAATCTTAATTTTTTAAGATTAGTTTTAGTAAGGACAAGAAAAATTTTGTGTTATGTCTATTATTTTTTAAACTTGTGTACAAACGTAGATTACATTTTTCTAGAGATAAAGCCTTACCTGCTTTCTAAGCAGTAGTTTATTTTGTTTGTCCGTTCCTGTTCATAATATTGGTGATTTCTATGAAAACCTTTAGCAATATATTATTTGCTGATTCTCTATTGAAAGTAATTTTATACAGGTCTACTTTAGAGGTGGAGAAGGTGTCAGTTAAATAGACATTTAGGGCCTGATAGTCAAAGGATTTACGCTCTTAACTTTGAGAGTTATACTCCTAAATTAGCCTCTGAAAATTTACTAGGATTAAATGCCTTTCCAGTGCAATAGGTGAGGCATTCTAGACCATAGAGTTATTTCCCTTTACCTGCATGGACTGTAGAAGAGAACCATTCCAGGCTTTCTACTCCTCCTCTAGAGTACTTCACAGGCTAAGTTAGCTCTTCCCATCAGTATTTTTCTTCTGCATGCATGGCTGCAGGTGTTAGAGTTCTGCTCTCCCACATTTATTATTTTTAATTTGGTGAAGTTTTGTTCCCTTTCACGGTTCTTTCGCGTTTCAAGCCATTTTCACAGGCTATCTGCCTGAGAATTCACAGATTTTGGTCTGTAGCTGACAGGTCGATCCCTTCAGGGTACCTGTTAGCCAGTTTGCTTAGTCTTCCTTGGTGTTCAGGGCTGGCCTTAACCTAGTTTCACTCCCTGTTAAGCGGGGGGGTCGAGCGCAGACTATGCACTTAGTGGGATCAGCAATGTTCCACAGCACGCTGGCTATAATGTCACACCTCTGCCTGTCCAGACGCGCATCTGGTGGTCCGCAGGGGTGGAGGCATAGTCAGACAGGGGTGTTTGACTAGCAGCCCGAAGATCAGCTTGAAAGATGAATTACCAGCAGTGTGGCAATTAATTCTAAACCGGCCATTGAAAAGGCTGGAGGTAAAAAGCAGGTAGTCCGTGTCTCTGGTAGACTGTGAGTACAGGAGATGACAAGCTCCAAAATCGATCTTTTAAAAGTTAATTTTGAGAGCTTTTGAAGGTTTCCTAGTGTTCCTCTATGTTCCCCAACTGAAATTTATTATTTTTGTCAATTTTAAAGTTTCAGAAATGGGTGTGTTTAGTGCAGTTTTGAAGTAAATTTGGGTCCGTCGGCCATTTTTAATTTTTAATGAACTTTTTCAACTTTTCCCTGCTTCTGTAAAATTCTAATTTTTGCCAGGAAAACTGCTGGAATGGAGTCCTTAAGGTCTCCTTGTATGGATTAATGTCAAATTTGGGAAAAATGTGCCGCACTTAGAGTGTTTTGCGCCATGGACTGCATGGTGCTGTTGGGGGGGGGGGGTGGTAACTATGGGATCAGGCTCCCCTTCAAAGAAGCAGGTGATTACATGCTCAGCTAGCTAATTGGGGTGGCCACATTTAATTTTGGTGCTTGTTTTTGCAACTTTGTCTGTCTGTTGTGAGAGGGATTTGCCGCAGCCTAATAAGCACCAATGGGAGTCATTTAAGGGTGCCTCTATGCCCCAGAGCCAGATGCCTTCACAGAGTTAATGAAATTTTTATGGTCCGAGTTTCAATCAAGGGGTCCAGCTGCTGGATGTTCATCTGTTGCCCCTCATGGAGCAGCTTGTTAGAGAACCAACGAGAGGAAATGCCACTCTGGATCTAATCCTAAATGGGTTAAGGGGACCTGCAAAGGAAGTAGAGGTAGTGGGACTGTTGGGAAACAGCGATCATAACATGATCAAGTTCAAGGTTGAGGTAGGAATACTGAAAGGAAAGAGAACCATAGTGATAACTTTCAACTTCAGGAAAGGAAACTACGAAGCAATGAGGAAAATGGTAAGGAAGAAATTTAGGAACACTTCCAAAAAATGGCAAACGGTAGAACATGCCTGGTCTTTTCTCAAGAACACGGTGAGCGAGGCACAAAATCTGTATATCCCCAGATTCAGAAAGGGGTGCAAAAAGAGTCGAACAAAAGACCCGGCGTAGATAACTAAAATAGTGAAGGAAGTGATAGGCAATAAGAAAAATTCATTCAGGAAATGGAAAAAGGACAAAACTGAGGGAAACTGGAAAGAGCTCAGGAAGTATCAAAAAGAATGTCACCGAGTGGTTCAAAAAGCCAAAAGAGAGTATGAAGAGAGGCTAGCCAGGGAAGCACGAAATTTCAAACCGTTCTTTAGATATGTTAAAGGGAAGCAACCGGCTAGGAAGGAGGTGGGACCGCTGAACTTCTAAGACAGGAAGGGAGTGGTGAAGGAGGAGAAAGAAGTGGCAGAAAGACTTAACATGTTCTTTTCATCTGTATTTACAAACGAAGACACATCCAACATACCGGAACCTGAGCAATTCTTCAATGGAAATCAAGCAGAAAAATTAACATCCATGGAAGTGAGCCTTGAAGATGTACGCAGGCAGATAGAAAAACTAAAAACTGACAAATCCCCGGGTCCGGACGGAATCCATCCAAGGGTTCTGAAGGAATTAAAGGAGGAGATAGCAGAACTACTGCAGCAAATTTGCAATCTATCCCTGAAAACAGGCATGATCCCGGAGGACTGGAAGATAGCCAACGTTATGCCCATCTTTAAAAAGGGATCAAGAGGTGACCCGGGAAACTATAGACCGGTGAGTCTGACCTCGGTTCCAGGGAAAATGGTGGAAGCACTGATAAAAGAAAACATTGATGAACATTTTGAAAGAAACGAACTTCTGATAACCAGCCTAACGAACTTATTGTACTTCTTCGAAGGAATTAACAAACAGATGGACAAAGGAAACCCCATAGACTTCATATATCTAGCTTTCCAAAAAAGCCTTTCACAAGGTGCCCCATGAGTGCCTATTCCGGAAACTGAAGAACCATGGGGTGGAAGGAGACATACATAGATGGATCAGAAACTGGTTGGTGGGTAGGAAACAGAGGGTAGGAGTGAAGGGCCACTACTTGGATTGGAGGAGGGTCATGAGTGGGGTCCCGCAGGGCTCGGTGCTCGGGCCGCTGCTATTTAATATATTCATAAATGATCTAGAAACAGGGACGAAGTGTGAGATAATAAATTTGCAGACGACACCAAAATATTTAGTGGAGCTCAGACTAAAGAGGACTGCGAAAAATTGCAAAGGGACTTGAACAAACTAGGGGAATGGGCGACGAGATGGCAGATGAAGTTCAACGTTGAGAAATGTAAAGTATTACATGTGGGAAACAGAATCCCGAGGTACAACTACACGATGGGAGGGATGTTATTAAATGAGAGTATCCAAGAAAGGGACTTGGGGGTAATGGTGGACATGACAATGAAGCCGACGGCACAGTGAGCAGCGACCGCTAAGAAGGAAAACAGAATGCTATGCATAATCAAGAAGGGTATTATAACCAGAACAAAAGAAGTTATCCTGCCATTGTATCGGGCGATGGTGCATCCGCATCTGGAGTACAGCGTCCAATATTGGTCGCTGTACCTTAAGAAGGACATGGCATTACTTGAGAGGGTTCAGAGGAGAGCGATATGATAAAGGGGATGGAAAACCTTTCATACACTGAGAGATTGGAGAAACTGGGTCTCTTTTCCCTGGAGAAGAGGAGACTTAGAGGGGATATGATAGAGACTTACAAAATCATGAAGGGCATAGAGAGAGTAGAGAGGGACAGATTCTTCAAACTTTCAAATAATAAAAGAACAAGAGGACATTCAGAAAAGTTGAAAGGGGACAGATTCAAAACAAATGCTAGGAAGTTCTTCTTTACCCAACGTGTGGTGGACACCTGGAATGCGCTTCCAGAGGATGTTATAGGGCAGCGAACGGTACTGGGGTTTAAGAAAGGATTGGACAATTTCCTGCTGGAAAAAGGGATAGAGGGGTATAGATAAAAGATTACTGCACAGGTCCTGGACCTGATGGGCCGCCGCGTGAGCGGACTGCTGGGCGCGATAGACCTCAGGTCTGACCCAGCGGAGGCATTTCTTATGTTCTTATGTTCTTATGTTGAGTTTGGACAGCTCACTGTAGACACCGCTGGGCGTAAACTCGAAATTACAAAACGGGTCTACTAAGCTATCCCCTGTCTGCAGCTGAGGGCCGGATCCCGGCACCTCATGGGTGAAGACTGAGCAGAAGTATTCATTTAAAAGTTTAGCTGGTGTCAGGTCAAAAGCGCGCTGGGACAAAGGCGCGAGCAGACAACTGAGCGCAGCGCGGAGGTGCGCGCTGAAGAAAAAGACTGTTTTTAGGGGCTACGACGGGGAGTGTGGGGGGAACTCCACCACTTTACTTTATACAGATCGCGCCGCGTTGTGGGGAGTTTGGGGGGTTGTAACCCCCCACATTTTACTGAAAACTTAACTTTTTCCCTGTTTTTAGGATTGGACAATTTCCTGCTGGAAAAGGGGATAGAGGGGTATAGTTAGAGGATTACTGCGCAGGTCCTGGACCTGTTGGGCTGCCGCGTGAGCTGTTGGGCACGATGGACCTCAGGTCTGATCCGGCAGAGGCATTGCTTATGTTCTTATGTTTTTATGTGTGTGTTGTTGAGAGGAAAAGGTCTCAGAAATCCTGCACTTTCAATGAATAATCATTAGAATAGCTAATGCAGGTTGGATTTTCGTTCATTGACCAAAAACCTCTCACTCATCAATTTAAATTTTTATATATAATTTATGTGATGAATAACTCTCAACAATAAATAAAGAGATGTGCTTATCTTAAAATCTCATGAAAAGTGCTGTTGTGCAATGTGCAATATGCAATATAATTTGGCCCGACGGGTCTTGTTTCACCAACAAGTAAGGGTCTCTTTTCGCCAACAAGTAATGGCTTCCTCAAGGGTTTTTGTTGGAAGCTGGAACATAAAATAATAGTCTCCGTTACATTAATCATAACTTTTAAATTGTTAAAAACTTAATCAATGTAGTACTCACTGTTAACAGCTCTATCGTTAACTTCACAAAAATGGTGCTGGTGAATTTGAGATGCCAGATATGTGCATTAAAAACAACGACGGTCATGTCTAAAACACATCTGGTTAAAGAATCACTAAACTCACTTCTTCCAATGGAACTCAAGCAAATCTGTGAATAACCTTAATCTATTATAGCATTGTGACATTACCAAGTTACAAAAGACCGATTGACTGGAACAGTGACTGTAGAAACATTCAATAAAATGCTCAAAAATATGCTTTCCAACCAATGTTCATGTTCAATCCATTCGGTGTCAATGAATTAGAATCTGAAAATCCATCTTGCTTCTTGCTGTAATATTTCTTTCGACGGCACCCCCTCTGTTGTTTCTTGATTCTTTGTCTATGCATAAACATCTGAGTTGACTAAATTGATGATTCATTTGTTTGCAATGTTCAACCAAAGGGGTGGTGACAATACCTCGTTTCAAACTGGATTTATGTTCGTTCATTCTAATATGAAAAGTTCTAATGGATTTACCAACATAAATTTTTTGGCAAGGGCATAGAACGACATAAATGATATGATTCAAATCGCAAGTCAAAAAAATGATTGATGTTAAATACTTTGTTGTCAAAAAGATTTTGAAAATCTTTACCCTGTATAGTTGAATTACAAATACTACATTTACCGCATCTGAAAAAACCCCACGGTTTTTTCTTGTGGTCATAAACAACCTTCATGTTGGTGACAGCTGGACTCAAGATATCTTTTAAATTTCTCTCTCTCGTGAAGGCCATGCATAAAACAGTATCCTCATATAGTGGATTGGTCTTAAGTATTTTCCAATTTTTTCTCACGATAGATGCCAGTACATGTGCATCTGTGGTGTATCTCATTACATACATGAGAACATTGTCATCCTTGACATTCTTCTTCTTATCTTCTTCAAATAACAATTCTCTGTTTAAATATTTAGCACGTTTGAATGCACGTCACACTACTGAATCATAGTAACCACAAATTTTCAATTTTTGAGACAACAATTTTGCTTGAACTGTAAACATTTTCAATGAAGAACAATTTCTTTTTTAACAGTAAAAACTGTGAAAATGGGAGATTATCTCTAAGTTTACCTAGGTGACAACTCCTGTAATTCAAAAATGTATTATGATCCTTGGGTTTTATATATTGTGACATTTCCGCTCCCCGAGACGGTCATGTCCGAGTGAAACCCCAGCCTAAACCCTGTGCCCGAGACCAGGGAGTGATCAAGAATGAACAGGCAGGGGATACTGAAAGCAGAGCTGCCTATCCTGAGCCATCTGAACCTGATCAGGAGCCAGAATACAAGTTAGCTCCACAGCCCAGTAAAAACCCCAGCTACACTAAGAGGTTTAATCAGGCTCCCAATGGTATTCTGCCCAGCAACCTGGGGGGGAGCCCAAGAGCACGAAAGCCAGGCACACACACACCTAGTACCGGGTGTGGCCCAAAGACTCTTAAGCAGCTCTCCAAGGCAGTAAGACAGGCTGCACACGAGGACCTGGCGGGGAAGGTTCTCCGGGCCAGGCAAAGGCCAGACCTCGCTCAGGAACCCATGGAGTGTGAGGATTCCATTCCTCAGGAGCCAGCAAAGCAGCTGGGTATACCAGAAAACATGGTCACGGCTGAATGGTCCATGCCTGAAGCTGACAACGAGGAAGCCATGGATGTGAGCTGGGCAGCCTCTCACTAAGTACTAGAGGTACGGGGGTGTATAAGAATATAGTGGTGAAAATTGATAAAAACTATTTTTGTTTGGTGTGCAAAGCCAAACTCAGAGTAGTGCTGCACCAGCACTGATTACGTTGCTGCACTCCAGCTGTGCCAAAAGCCCAGAGAAACTGAAGGAAGTTTGCTGGCTTGTGAAGCAGTTTCCCAGTTACCTATTTAAGTTCAAAGGACTTACAGAATTGGGGTTGGAGCCCCGAAGACCTAAGGGTGGGATTCAGAGGGAGCTTGTTAAAGCTATGTAATAAAAAGGGGATCCAGCAATTCTGTTGCCCAACAGTGGGAAAGACTGGAAACGGATTGTTGCTGGAATGACTAGAGCCTGCAGTAATGTTTTATTTTTTCTTTTCATGATTGAAGTTTGTTTTACAATGTGAAATTTAAGTGCCTGGTGAAGAAACCAGATTATATGATTAAAAGTCCAGGACTCAAGAGTATTCTTAAGGACTTTTACTTTTTGGGACTAATTTTGTGTTCTCTTGCTGAGACTGTGGTTCAGTGCGGGGTGGAGCCCCTAGAACCTGGACTGTGAACTTACCTAACCTAAACACTGCTGTTCTTTCATTGAACTGTTTGAGAGATAAAAATCTGTTTTTTCCTGGAGAAAAAAAGAAGCTTATGTGCTAGTGCTTCTTTATATGATTTTTGGTTTTCTAATCATTGGATTTTGGAGACAAATTAAACTTTGGACATTGTTTTGATTTGACTTGGTGTCCCAAAGTATTGGGACACCAGTGAGGTCTTCCACATTGGGAGCCACACCAGGGTTGTGCTGCCACCTGTCGGTGGTCTTTCGCAAGCTTCTGAAGACCCCGGCAGGTGACGAAATGGTGTCAGAAGTGGGATATAGCACACCCTACTGGTGATTCCAAGTCATAACTTGTTTTGGAAAAAAAAAAAAAATTGTTTTTTTTTGTGCTGTTTTATATTCTTGTGGAGTTTACCTGTGACCCGGGACGACGCTGAGAGAGGCACACAGGACTTTGCTGCTGAGGGACCACCGGAAGGACCAGACCGGAAGGAAGTTTCGGGAAGTTCAGCAACCGGAAATATAACAGCCCGGACCAGTCCAGAGCCAGTGTGGATCAGCGCCCATGGGAAGCAGGACGTGTGAGAGCAGCCAGAACGACTGGAGGCCAAGGAGGCCTATTAACCAAAGGCACAGACTCGTCAGTACCTCAGGTAAAGAGTACCTAGAAAGGGGGCTGACGAGGATACGAGAAGTATCAGTTAAGATACTGCCCGGGGTTAAGAAAAGAGGGATATCTTTACTCTCTCTTGTGAGACCGCACTTGGGTTTTCTTTTTTGTGTTTGTTTATTTGCACAGGTCGTAAGATGGATCCACAACAATTCCTGGCGGTGTTGGCTGGAGAAATACGTCAACAATCCGAGGATTTACAAAATCTGATAAAGGCGAATTAGGAGATGTGGCATACCGGACAGCAAGCCGCAAGGCGGCAACACGACAAGATATTATTGGCTATGGGAGAGCAGACCAAAGCCTGGACTCAGATGCTCCACGCAACAGTGATCAACCCAGGCCCAACGAGTCCGCCAAATCCACCAGCGCAGCCCATGGTAGGACAGAATTTATTGAACACGTTGAATTTGTGTAAAATTGCTCCCGGGGACGCTCCTGATGAGTTTTTGAACACATTTGAGCGTATAGCGACAGCAGCCGGATGGACCCCTGAACAGTGGGCCGTGCGTCTGTTGCCTTGCCTGGCCGGAGAAACCTTATCTGCCTTTCAGACACTCAACCCTGAGCAAGCCAATAATTATGCCACAGTAAAAACACATATTCTAGATTATCTAGGATACACATTTGAACACTACCGCCAAAAATTTAGAGCCACACAGTTGCTACCTAGAGAAAGACCCAAAGCTCTAGTACAAAGGCTGTCAAAATTAGCGGAAAGGTGGCTACAACCTCACCTGGCAGATCCTAGAGCCCTCTTTGCAGAGGTGGTAAAAGAGCAGGTGCTCGAAGCAGTCCTCAAAGATTTGAGAGGATGGATCCCCAGGAAAGGCTGTCAGACCTTGCCAGAGGTAGTAGAGGCGGCTGAAGCGTTTATGGATGCTCAGAGTTCTTTTGAGGAAAGAAAGTCTGATAGGCTAGGTAAAGGGGAGACATGGAGAGAACAGACTCCATGGTCCAAGTCACTGGACTCTCGGAACTCTCCCCAAAAGAAAGCGATGCCCAGTACTCCTAGGAGAACAGGTCAGGATTGGGGGTCTCCGTTGCTTCAAATGTGGGAAGCAGGGACACACACAGCGATATTGCCAGGAAAAGAGAGATCTCTTAGTGATCCGTTCCTCTCAGTTAAACTGGATCGGACCTTATCAGGTACCCGTCTCAGTGGCAGGGAAAACGGTCAAAGCCCTGGTTGATACTGGGGCCGAGCAATCTGTTATTTCACGTAGGCTGTGGAAACAGATTGGTAAGGCAGACTATACTCAGGAAGGCTCAGAGAGTATCTCCATTGCCTGTATACATGGGGACTCCAGGGAATATCCCCTGCACCATGTTCTCATAGAGATGAAGGGGAGAAGCTGGTGCATGAAGGTAGCGGTTGTGGACTTCTCACCCTATCCTGTGGTTCTAGGGAAGGACTGGACGGGCTTAACCCGAGAGGTTGCCCAAGCTAGTTTGGTAGTGCAGGAAGCTCACCATAAGGAGAAATGGGTGTTGGGGGCCAGGGTGGAATGGAACCGGCCCCAAGTTTACCCGCAGGGGAATAAAGGGAGTACCAGGGGGACACGTAAGAATTGGAAACCGGTTATAAAGTGGGCTCCCTTATCCGATAAAGCTCATACCCCTACAAGGGCTTATGATTGTGCCGCAGGGTATGATTTGTACGCCTCCCAAGAACAGATTGTCCCAGCTTAGAGCCGGGCTTTGATTAATACTGACATACAGGTGTCCTCTCCTCCGGGTTCTTATCTTAGGATAGCGCCGAGATCAGGATTGGCCCTACGGTACTCTGTAGATGTGGCCGCAGGTGTAGTTGACCCAGACTATAGGGGTAACCTAGCCGTGTTGCTGGTTAATCAGAGCAATGTGGACAATAAGGTCTGCCCCGGGGAGCGAGTGGCTCAGATGATTTGTGAGCGCATTTGGCACCCGAAATTGGCAAAATGCAAAGAACTCCCAGATACCCAGCGGGGATGGAAAGGATTTGGATCCTCGTATAGAGAGCAGTTAGGGGAATCCCAGCGTCCGGGGGAGGAAAAGCAGCCTGAGAAGGACAAAACACTCCTGGAAGAAATAAAATCCTTACAGGACGAACTGGAAAAACTAAAGGCAGGTCAAAAGGAGGGCAGCTTGCAGTTACCTAAACCCGAAACAGCTAACAGCCAGGCCAGTTCACCAGGCGTGGATCGGTATAAGCAAGAGGTAGAAAACCTACAAAAAGATCTTGCCCAAGTATATGTTCAAGTGCAGCAAGTAAGAGAACAGCTGCAGGAGGAACAAGCCCGAGGCCAAGATATGTTGGTGAGACTTAAAAGAGCTGAAGAGCTTAAGGACCAACTAGTAAAAAAAGAGACAGAAGCCCAGTTGTTGGTCAAACAGAATCAGGCAGGCAATGAACGGTGGGAATGCCACCTTGGCCAGTTAGGAAAAATGGCAGATTCTCTGGAAGAAGCAGGCGAGGATATGGATAAGCTGCACCAACAGGTTAATGATATACGAGAAAAGGAGTTAGGAGAAGTCAGACAGGCAATGTCAGCCCTGGCACAGAGGATGGATGTTTTGGAGGAGTTGGGTGGAGAGAAGCTGTCGGGAGATCAGTCAGGTTATGAAACTCCAGTACTGCAGTGGCCCGATGATTTCATGAACCCTGACCCATCACCTATGAATCAGGGGAAAAAGGTTAATAAACATCGTAGGCGTTATTAATCGCCCAGGTAAGCTTAGCACTAACGTAGATGTTCTTTCTAGAATGTATGAGACACCCCAGCAGAAACAGAAGCCTCAGACTAGGCAGACTTTAAGGGAGGGGGTATGTGACATTTCTGCTCCCCGAGACGGTCATGTCCGAGTGAAACCCCAGCCTAAACCCTGTGCCCGAGACCAGGGAGTGATCAAGAATGAACAGGCAGGGGATACTGAAAGCAGAGCTGCCTATCCTGAGCCATCTGAACCTGATCAGGAGCCAGAATACAAGTTAGCTCCACGGCCCAGTAAAAACCCCAGCTACACTAAGAGGTTTAATCAGGCTCCCAATGGTATTCTGCCCAGCAACCTGGGGGGGAGCCCAAGAGCACGAAAGCTAGGCACACACACACCTAGTACCGGGTGTGGCCCAAAGACTCTTAAGCAGCTCTCCAAGGCAGTAAGACAGGCTGCACACGAGGACCTGGCGGGGAAGGTTCTCCGGGCCAGGCAAAGGCCAGACCTCGCTCAGGAACCCATGGAGTGTGAGGATTCCATTCCTCAGGAGCCAGCAGAGCAGCTGGGTATACCAGAAAACATGGTCACGGCTGAATGGTCCATGCCTGAAGCTGACAACGAGGAAGCCATGGATGTGAGCTGGGCAGCCTCTCACTAAGTACTAGAGGTACGGGGGTGTATAAGAATATAGTGGTGAAAATTGATAAAAACTATTTTTGTTTGGTGTGCAAAGCCAAGCTCAGAGCAGTGCTGCACCAGCACTGATTATGTTGCTGCACTCCAGCTGTGCCAAAAGCCCAGAGAAACTGAAGGAAGTTTGCTGGCTTGTGAAGCAGTTTCCCAGTTACCTATTTAAGTTCAAAGGACTTACAGAATTGGGGTTGGAGCCCCGAAGACCTAAGGGTGGGATTCAGAGGGAGCTTGTTAAAGCTATGTAATAAAACGGGGATCCAGCAATTCTGTTGCCCAACAGTGGGAAAGACTGGAAACAGATTGTTGCTGGAATGACTAGAGCCTGGAGTAATGTTTTATTTTTTCTTTTCATGATTGAAGTTTGTTTTACAATGTGAAATTTAAGTGCCTGGTGAAGAAACCAGATTATATGATTAAAAGTCCAGGACTCAAGAGTATTCTTAAGGACTTTTACTTTTTGGGACTAATTTTGTGCTCTCTTGCTGAGACTGTGGTTCAGTGCGGGGTGGAGCCCCTAGAACCTGGACTGTGAACTTACCTAACCTAAACACTGCTGTTCTTTCATTGAACTGTTTGAGAGATAAAAATCTGTTTTTTCCTGGAGAAAAAAAGAAGCTTATGTGCTAGTGCTTCTTTATATGATTTTTGGTTTTCTAATCATTGGATTTTGGAGACAAATTAAACTTTGGCCATTGTTTTGATTTGACTTGGCTCGCTGTGCTTTATTGTTGCGAAGCCCAAAGTATTGGGACACCAGTGAGGTCTTCCACATTGGGAGCCATGCCAGGGTCGTGCTGCCACCTGTCAGTGGTCTTTCGCAAGCTTCTGAAGACCCCGGCAGGTGACAATATGTATCAGTTTCAAAATGTTCACCCACTTGAATAACATACAGATCTAAAAAAAGGCATTTTCTTCATAGAACTTCATAGAACTATTCATTGTGAACTGAATACATTCATTGCAAGAGTTCAACCAGTTGAAAAACAACATCAGTTCATCATTCGACCCTTTCCAAAGTGCAAAAATGAAATGGAACCATTTAAACATCTTATCTCCAAAAGGAGAATGGTTCAACCAAACCGCTTCAGATCTAGCCATAAAAAGGTTGGCTATAGAAGGAGCAAAAATGGCTCATGGCTCTCATGGCAACACCAGTTTTTGTTTATAAAACTGACTGTCATACATAAAGAAATTTTCTGTCATAGCAATTCTTGCTAAAGCAAGCAGAAATTCAGTCAGAATAATGGAAGGTCGGGCACGTTCATCTAATATCTGTTTAATTACCAACAGTGCCTCCTCTTGAGGAATGGATATGTACAATGAATTGACATCAAAAGTGACAAGAATAAATGGAAAATCCTGCTCGACGATAGCTGATAATTAAAAAAAAAAAATCAGTTGTATCGTGAATATATGATAGAATCTTCAAAACATCATACTTTAAAAACTGGTCAACAAAAATAGACAAAAGTTTTAGTAGCGAATCTCGGGACGACATAATTGGTTTACGCAGAGGATTGATAGCGTCTTTATGAATCTTATGGAGGGTATATAAAACAGGAGTAGTGGGAAATTGTTTATTTAAAAAATCGATGATCTTGTGAGGTTAAAAAACCTTATGTTAGATCTTGATTGGTGACCCTTAAAATGGTTCTTTGAAGATGAAAAGTTGAGTCTAACCCTAATCTTTCATAAGTTTCTCCAAGGCTTAACTGTTTACATATTTCAGTGGGATATTGAATTTTATTTAATACTACCACTGCTCCCCCTTTGTCAGCTTTTTAATGACAATCGACCTGTCTTCTTTAAGACTGTTTAGGGATCTCTTCTGTTAAATTGATAAATGTCCATGAATTTTATTTCTTTTTTCACTCCAAGCTGTCACATCCCTTATAATACATTGCTTGAATGCATTGACTAACGGATCTAAAGGTATCAGTGGGCACCAAGTTGATCAAGGTTTTATGATAGTCCTATCTTGAATCTGCTCTTGATTAGCAAAAAATATTCTCAATTGCAATTTACGCAAAAATATTTCCAAATCAATGTGAAATTGAAAAAAAAATCAAATCTAGAGGAAGGCACAAATGATAATCCATTAGTCAAAACGGAAATCTCATTCATCGTCAAAGTTCTATCAGATAAATTGATTACCACTGGCCTTGCGTCTGTGACCTCGTCCATGGCCTTGTCCGTTGGATCCCTCTTCTTCCTCTTGTTCTACCTCTTCGTTGTGGTAAGCCTCCTCTTAAAAAAGGCTGGCTAACACCGCTTGTTACTGAAGAGGAGGATGATGTGTCAGAAATACTTTGATCTACATTAACCTGATTGGTGGCTATGTAATCTTTAAACATCCATGGATACATATGCATGTTGTTATAATCTAATGCATTTGAGGTTGCTCTCTAAATTTATCCTTGTTGTCATTGAAATTTTTCCATTGGAAATCAAAATCTTCAACCGTTAGAATAGATTTCAGATCCTTGATATCAATGTCCAATTGAACCTTATGGTCATTAATACTCTTCATGCTTCGCTCAATGATTAGCAGCATCAGTTCAAGTAACATTTATTTAAAATGCGATTCGAGGGCTCCACAAATTTAACATCATCTTTGAAAATCTGCCTCAAGGAATGCGCTCAACCTTGCAATATTCTACAAGTATGCCACTATTGGTTTCCAAACTAATCAGACTTTTAAAAGACTTAGTAATGCCACTTAATGCACTGGAATTTAAATTAAGTGAATGTAAAGTTTTAAACTGAGTAGGGACTGCCAACAACGGAACAGCCCTTTCTGCTGTGAAGCTGAAAACAGTTTTCCATTCATTGGTAGCTTTTGAATAATAGTGAAACAATACTAATAACCCAAAAATGGAAGAAACCTCAAAAGGTGGACACACAATCAAAAAACAGGTTTCTATGACACAACTTAAATGTTATGTGTGTGTTGGTGAGTGGAAAAGGTCTCAGAAATCCTGCGCTTTCAATGAATAATCATTAGAATAGCTAATGCAGGTTGAATTTTCGTTCATTGACCAAAAACCTCTCACTCATCAATTTAAATCTTTTTTTGTTTTTTATATAATTTATGTGATGAATAACTCTCAACAATAAATAAAGAGATGTCATTACTTGTTGGGGAAATGGGACCCTTCGGGCCAAATTATATTGCATATTGCACATTGCACAATGGCACTTTTCATGAGATTTTAAGATAAGTGCATCTCTTTATTTATTGTTGAGAGTAATTCATCACATAAATTATATAAAAAACAAAAAAAGATTTAAATTAATGAGTGAGAGGATTTTGGTTGATGAACGAAAATTCAACCTGCATTTGCTATTCTAATGATTATTCATTGAAAGTGCAGGATTTCTGAGACCTTTTTCACTCAACAACACACACATAACATTTAAGTTGTGTCATAGAAACCTGTTTTTTAATTGTGTATCCAAAATACTGGGAACAAATGGAACGGATATGAAGATCGGCATCTACTACTGACCTCCAGGTCAGTCCGAAGAGACAGATGGAGAAATGACAGACAAGATTAAACATGAAATCAAGAGAGGCAACACAGTTATCATGGGCGATTTCAATTAACCGGGGATAGATTGGAACCTAGGCAACTCCAACTGCAGTAGTGAGACCAAGCTCCTGAATGCTGAAGGTGATTGCTTCCTGGAACAACCAGCACAAGGTATAGAAGCAGAAGGAATGCTGGGAAACAATGGTCACAACATGATCCACTTCAACCTAGACACAGGAACAAAAAAGCAATCCAGAACGACTGCCACAGCACTGAACTTCCGAAAAGGGAACTATGAATGGATGAGTCATGGTGAGGAAGAAGATTAGGAAGTAGATAAGCACTGTAAATATACTAGTGCAAGCATGGTCCCTTCTTAAGAACACAGTCACCGAGGTGCAAAATCTATATATACCATGTATCAACAAGGGTTCCAAGAGGAAAAAAACAAGAAACTGGCGTGGCTCACTGTAGCAGTGAAGGAAGCGATCAGAGACATGAAGACTGCGTTTAAATAATGGAAAAGGACAAAAATGGATGAAAACTGTTAAAAGCACAAACATCAATGCAAATGCCAAAAGGCATTAAGAGGGGCCAAAAGAGACTACAAGGAAAATATAGCCAAGGAAGCAAAAAACTTTAAGCCGTTCTTTCGATATGTTAAGGGGAATAAAGGGAGTACTAAAGGAGGACAAAGCTATCACCGACAAACTGAACACATTTTTTGTGTCTTTATTTACCGAAGAGGAATATATCCAATATACCATATGCCAACAGGTTATACACAGAAAATGAAGACGGGAAACTGACTGGGTCGAGGTCAGTCTAGAAGAGGTATGCAGGCAGATTGATAGGTTTTAAAATGATAATTCCCCAGGACCAGATGGCATCCCCTGAGGGTAATCAAGGAATTGAAAGGGGTTATAGCTGAAAAGCTTCAACTAATAGCCAATCTGTCAATCAAATCAGGAAAGATTGCAGAAGACTGGAAAGTGGGGAATGTTACGCTGATCTTCAAGAAAGGTTCGAAGGGAGATCCAGGATAACTACAGACCAGTGAGTATGACTTTGTTAATGGGAAAGCTGATAGAGGTGCTGATAAAGGACCGCATCATCGATCACCTTGATGGACACAAACTTATGAAGATCAGCCAGCACGGCTTCAGCTAAGGAAGATCTTTCTTAACAAACTTACTGCACTTCGTTGAGGGAGTAAATAGGCAGATAGACAAGGGTGACTCAGTTGGCATCATATATCTAGATTTTAAGAAGGTGTTTGACAAGGTCCCACATGAACATCTACTTTGAAAAATTGCGAGCCATGGAATTGAGGGTAATATACTCACATAGATTAAAAACTGGTTGGTGGATAGGAAACAAAGAGTGGGGGTAAATGGACAATACTCAGACTGGAAAAGCATCACGAATGGAGTGCCACAGGGTTCAGTGCTCGGGCCTGTGCTCTTCAACATATTTATAAACGACCTTAAAATTGGCACAAGGAGTGAGGTGATTAAATTTGCGGATGATATAAGGTTATTCAGAGTAGTGAGGACACAGAATGATTGCGAAGACCTACAATGAGACATAAACACACTTGAGGAATGGAACGCAAAATGGCAAATAAGGTTCAAGGTGCTGCATGTCGGTAACAAAAATCATATGCACGAATACAGGATGTCTGGTGCTATACTTAGAGAGAGCATGGCGGCGGTGAAGCGGGCAAACAGAATGCTAGGAATGATTAAGAAGGAGATCACGAACAGATCTGAAGAGGTTATTATGCCGTTATACCAGGCCATGGTACGCCCCCACCTGGAATACTGCGTCCAACACTGGTCGCTGTACATGTAAAAGGAGATAGTACTACTCTAAAGGGTCCAGAGAAGAGTGACAAAAATAGTTAAGGGACTAGAGGAGTTGTCGTACAATGAGAGGCTAGAGAAACTGGGCCTCTTCTCCCTTGAAAAGAGGAGACTGAGAGGCGACATGATTGAAACATTCAAGATATTGAAGGGAACTGATTTTGTAGAGAAAGAGAGATTGTTCACCCTCTCCAATGTGAAGAGAACGAGAGGGCACTTGCTAAAGTTAGAATGGAATAGATTCCGTACAAACGTAAAGAAGTTCTTCTTTACCCAGAGAGTGGTATAAATCTGGAATGCTCTTCCAGATACTGTTATAGGGGAAAGCACCCTTCAGGGATTCAAGAAAGGGTTGGATAAGTTCCTACTGGAACAGAACATGCGCAGGTAAGGCTATTCTCAATTAGAGCACTGGGCTTTTACCTAAGGGCCATCTTGTGAGTGGACTGCAGGGCACGATAGACCCCTGGTCTGACCCAGCAGTGGCAAATCTTATGTTCTTATGTTCCCCCACCACGATGCCAGAGAGAAAGGGTCCCTGCTCTTCTCCTTCACACGCTGCAGGCCCTCTAAGCCTGAGGCCCCTGTCTCTGAGATTGGAGGCAGGAAACAGAGAGTTAGAAGAGCTCTGTAAGGAGGCCCCCTCAGTGCCTCAGAACCTCGAAGGAGCGAAGCAGTTTGGACTCATGGAGAGGCCAATGGGTGAAGCTGGCAGATGGGGGAGTTGCTGCAGGGTCTCGCGATAACTGCATCTGTTGGTCCTTCCCCCTTTGATGTCACTTCTTTCAAGCAGAGCCGTCAGATGCTTTCATCACGGGACCTTGCAGCAATTCCCCACGTCTGCTGGCCCCACCCCATTGTTCTGGGGCAGAGCAGGCTGCATTGCAGTTGATGCTGGGGTGGGGCATTTTGCAGTCAATGCCGCGGGAGGCTGTCGATGCCAGGGAATCTGTGTTGTGTTTCATTGTGGTTTGAAAAAAAATTGAAAAAGTAAGACCTCTGCCCTGCTTCAATGGGCCCCCCTGACAACTTTGGTTCCTAGACATGTGACTACTGGGCCTACCCTTTAATCTGGCCCTGGATCTTTGTGAAACAGATAATACAAAGCCATTTCCCCCGTGCAGCAGAACCCCGATGACTCTGCCAACCCATCCGCCTTCGCAGCATCTTTCCATATCTCCCTCCCAACCCCTCATACAGCAGAACCCCAACGACCCTGTCAACCCATTCCCCTGTACAGCATCTTTCCATCTCTATCTCCCATCCCCCCATGCAGCAGAACCCCGACAACCCTCCCACCGCGGAGGCCGACATCCATCCATTTCAAACATCAGTGGTAGCATCACTGAACAGGCTGCTTTGTGGCCTTCCCCACTGGGTCCTTCCCTCTGCCGCATCACTGATGATGTAATCAGTGATGCAGCAGCACAGGGAAGACCCCGGCAGGGAAGGCCACAAAGAAGCCTGTTCAGTGCTACCGCCATTGCTGTTTGGAATAGAGGTACATCGGGCTCGTGGTGGGAGGGTCAGCTTGGTTCTGCTGCACGGGATGAGAAGGAGGAATGGAAAGATGTTGCGCAAGAGAATTGGTGAGAGGGGAGGAAAAATGCTGTACATGGGGGAGGGGGGAGAAAGCACTGCCACCAGCATATTAGGGAGTGTCGGGGACATTGGGGAGGGGCTTCAGGGATCAATCCAACTAGGGCTTATTATTGGGCTATGGCTTATATTAGGACCTACCCTGAAAATCATGTACTTCCACACGATCCAATAGATGGCACCAAGCATCATCCTTACCATGGAACCTCAAACATCTAGTCTCTGAAAGAAATCCCTCTTCTCCCTGAAACAACTAAGTCTAATCAGACCGTACTTTCACCAACACCACTTTGCTGTAATCATACAACTGATGAAACTACCACAACTGGACTACTGCAATCTACATGGAAATCAACACTGCTCTAATTCACAAAATGCAAATCAACCAAAACACTCCTGTGACTATTCTTCAACCTGACAAAATATGACTCATTCACAGCCTTCACCAAACAACTACACTGGCTACCCATCCCATCGCAATCAGCAGAGTGGCCCGGCAACCTACCCACCCCCCACCACAACCATCACAGCAGGAGAGATGGCTCATCTCCCCTGCTGCGATAGCAATACCACCAAGTGCTGCCAAATGAGGCACTTGGGATTGCTATCGTGGCAGGAGAGATAAGCCATCTCTCCTGCCGCGATGGTGATCATCCACCCCTTGAACTGCGGCACTTCGGGGTAAGCATCGCAGCAGGGCATTTCCCCTGCTGACGATCCTCACCCTGAAGTGCCACGGTTCGGGGGATGGACAATCACTATCACGGCAGGAGAGATGAGCCATCTCTCCTGCAGCGACTCACTCCTCCCATCGCCCGACGACCCAGACAGGAGGGAACCCAAGCAATCCTGCCCCAGCACCCCCCGCCTGTCTGACAACGATCCGGGCAGGAGGGAGCCCAAGCCCTCCTGCTTCAGCGACCACCCCACCTCGCCCAACAATGATGCAGAAATTACAGAGGGAATGATAAGACAGAATTACAGAGGGAATGATAAGACAAAAACTGGTTCTTAGAAGCTGAGTTGGAGTTTGGAATTGAAAGCAGCTTCAAAGAAGTGGGCTTTGAGTCTGGATTTGAATACTGCCAGAGACAGAGCCTGATATATTGAGTCAAGCAGTTTGTTCTAGGCCTATGGTACAGGAAGGTAGAAAGAACGGAGTCTGGAGTTGGCTGTAAAGGAGAAGTGTACAGATATGAAAGACTTACCGATGAGCGCAATGCTCAGAGTAGTGAGGAGAGATGAGAGAAGAGATATACTGAGGTGCTGCAGAGCAAATACAGGAGGTTCGACTGTACAAAATGGATTGGGATCCATTTAAGTGAATTGAGGAGAGGGGTAATGTGGGCATAGTGATTGTGACAGAATATAAGGCATGCAGTAATGATTCCCAGTTGACATTTGTGAGGTATAAGAAACAATATGGCATGGTATGGTATGGTATGCAGCAGAGCTCTGAACAGATTGAAGGAGAGAAACATGGTTTAATAGAAAGTCAGTGAGAAACAAGTTGCAGTAGCCTAGGTGAGAGATGAGATTAAGGATATGAATGAGGGTCTTGGCAATGCACAGAAAGGATGGGTCTGATTATAACAATATTGTAGAGAAAGAAACAACAGATTTTGGCACTCTGTTATATATATATGTAGAGTAGAGAAATGAGTCAAAGATCACCCCAAGGTTGTGAGCCAAGATAGGAAGGATGAGGGAGTTGTTCGCAGCAACTGAAAACAGGGGAAGAGGAGAGACAGGATTAGTTGGAAAGATAAGGAGCTCAATCTTAGATATGTTTAATTTTAGATAGCAGCGAGCCATCCAGGTAATATGGAAACATAGAAACATAGAAGATGAAGGCAGAAAAGGGCTACAGCCCATCAAGTCTGCCCACTCTGCTTACCCACCCCCTGTCTATGCCCTAATGACCCAATTTCCTTATCTTGACCCTCGTAGGGATCCCACATGGGTATCCCATTTATTCTTAAAGTGTGGCACGCTGTCTGCCTCGATCACCTACACTGGAAGCTTGTTCCAATGATCAACCAATCTCTCTGTGAAGAAATACTTTCTAGTGTCGCCATGAAATTTTCCGCCCCTGAGTTTGAGCGGGTGCTCTCTTGTGGCCGAGGGTCCCTTGAGAAAGAAAATATCATCTTCCACTTCGACACGTCCCGTGAGGTACTTAAATATTTCGATCATGTCTCCCCTCTCCCTATGTTCCTCGAGAGTGTAGAGCTGCAATTTGTTCAGTCTCTCTTCGTACTAGAGACCCTTGAGCCCTGAGATCATCCTGGTGGCCGTCCGCTGAACCGATTCAATTCCGCACACATCTTTACGGTAATGTGGCCTCCAGAATTGCACACAGTACTCCAGATGAGGTCTCACCATGGCCCTGTACAACGGCATTATGACTTCAAGCTTTTGGCTGACGAAACTTCTATTGATACAACCCAATATCTGCCCTGCCTTAGATGAAGCCTTCTCCACTTGATTGGCAGTTTTCATGTCTGCACTGATGATTATTCCTAAATCTCGTTCTGCTGAAGTCCTAGTTAAAGTTTCTCTGTTCAAGAAGTACGTACTGCATGGATTTCCGCTTCCGAGGTGCATGGCCTTACATTTCTTAGCATTGAAGCCTAGCTGCCAGGTTGAGGACCAACTTTCCAATGGAAGCAGGTCCTGCGCCATATAATTCTGTAAACTGCATTCACTTACTATATTACATAGTTTGGCGTCATCGGCGAATAATGTTATTTTACCTTGAAGCCCTTGAGTCAGATCCCCTATGAATATGTTGAAAAGGAGTGGACCCAGGACCGAGCCCTGCGGCACTCCACTGGTCACCTCCAATGTTTTAGAGAGGGTACCATTAACCACCACCCTCTGAAGTCTGCCACTCAGCCAATCATTGACCCATGCAGTTAGTGTCTCTCCTAACCCCATCGATTCCATCTTGCTTAGCAGCCTGCGGTGTGGGACACTGTCAAAAGCTTTCCTAAAGTCCAGGTACACGACGTCCAAAGACTCTCCCAAGTCCAACTTTCTTGTTACCCAGTCAAAGAAGCTGATGAGATTGGATTGTCAGGACCTACCCTTGGTGAATCCATGCTGACTGGGATCCTGAAGATTCCCTTCATTCAAGATCGTGTCCAATTTGCTTTTAATTAGTGTTTCCATGAGTTTGCACACTCACCGGTCTATAATTCGCAGCCTCTGCCCTGCAACCCTTTTTATGCAGAGGAACGACATTACCTAATTTCCAGTCCAGGGGAACTTTCCCCTTACTTAGGGAGAGATTGAATAGCTCAGCCAACGGTTTCGCCAGGACATCGCTCAATTCTCTGAGCATTCTTGGGTGCAAATTGTCTGGTCCCATGGCTTTGTTCACCTTGAGTCTTGCTAGTTCACTGTAAACTTCACCTGGTGTGAACTCAAAATTCTGAAACGGGTCTTCTGTGCTTTGTGTTGCCTTCAACTGCGGACAGTGTCCCGGTGCCTCACAGGTGAAGACTGAGCAGAAGAATTCATTCAGTAATTCGGCTTTATCGGAATCTGCTTCCACGTAACTTCCG